>NC_051414.1:8311992-8312178 GCF_015228065.2 Penaeus monodon
AGTTTGCTTCCGACCCATCGCACTTGTTAAGACGTATGCGAAAGCAAGTTGTCATGGCTTCGCAAAATCAAGTGACTACGAGGTTGACGATCATTACTGCGCATGCAGATGGTATTGTACTTACATGTATCGGCCGGCAAATGTTTTTAAACGTTCACAGACACTGATAGATACACTTGGTGAAAG
>NC_051414.1:8312391-8313055 GCF_015228065.2 Penaeus monodon
GAATATGTTTGTCGCTAACTGACTACAAACAAAGCACCCAACCTTAATATCGTAGACAGGGACAAATGATAATACCCGATAAACAAATCATTTTCTGCACCGTAAAGACGGATCGAGTTTCCCCCCCCCCCCCGGCCCGACTTCCGTATTCCTTCCAGCTGTATGGCAATGTAAACAAACCTCTCATTGATCACCTTACCGGCTCTCCATTCACCTCCTCCACCCTCCCCCACTCCTTAGATCCCTCCTTCCACTCCCTACCCCCCGGGCCCCTCCCTACCTTCCCTTACCCCCTGGCCTCCCTCTTCTCCCCTACTTCTTGGATTCTACCCTCTCCTCCCCTACCTTTTGGATCTATACTTCCCCAACCTGCAAGGCTATCTTCGACTCCCACCCCTTACTCCTTAGACCCCTTCCGCCACTTCCCTATCCCTTAGACCCCTCCTTTACCTCCCCTGTCCCTACAGCAACCCCCTTCCTTCCCTTACTCTTTGGGATTCCTCCTACCCCTAGGACCCCTCCCTTGTGCATCACCCAAGACCCCTCCCTCCCTACCCCCCCACCTTCTCGCGTGGCTTGGCATCCGGCTAAGATGACCCTTGGGAGATGTGACGGTCATTCTCACCTCGGTCAGTCAGGCAGGCTCAGCGCGGGAGGAAAAAGA
>NC_051414.1:8313165-8313608 GCF_015228065.2 Penaeus monodon
ACGAACTCGAATCCTTACAGCAGCACGAATGTGTATATATGATATATGTGTAAAGACATGGGTTATTTGTAATGTTATATTCACTATAGTCTTAGCTGGCTGAACAGTAAACTCTCGTTCATAAAAAAGGCTATTGGCGTGTCTTAATTAATCTCACCAATTGCTTAGATTCTCGAAGCTCTATTGTCCCAGCTGTGATTGTCATCAGCTCACTTTTTGTTCGCCACTATAATGTACTTTTGGTGTATCTCAAGAGTGACGGGTTATTTTCTCATATTAATGGCACTGTTGCCTCTTCTGTCGTGGTTGAAAAGGACTGGTAAGTTACTGCGATACCTGGATTATTCTGTGTCTGCGTTTCTGTGTATCTAATTTTTCTCTGTCTGCTTTTCTCTTACGTCTGTGATTTTTTTCTCTTCTCTCCCTGTCTGGTAGCCACACAT
>NC_051414.1:8313818-8314537 GCF_015228065.2 Penaeus monodon
TCGCCCCACTATTTCGCTCCCTAATTCCTCAACACCCACGAACAAATATGCGACACGAGCCCCTGCACATGTTCATTCCGATATTACGTCAAGGATTTTTGTTTATTTATTAGCGGCAGAAAGGCAGAGAAACCTTTAATCACGGAGAACGCCCTTAACCGCACGATATGGCACAGGATAATTACAGGTTAAGTGACGCGGGTATGTTAATGCTGCAACCACATAAGGCACGGCGTCTTGTTGGTGGTCCGCCTTTATACATCACCAGGTAAACTGACTAATAATCTACGTGGCTCGATGTATAATTATGCGAAAGAGAGAAGATGTGCTTTGTCAGGTGCAGGTCTCTCCCCCCCTTTTTTTTATTATAACTGATACAAGTAGGGTGAAAGGCATGGTTGGGAGGGAGAGAGTGAGGGGGTGATTTTGGAATAGTTTTATAAAAGCTTTTTTTTTTTTTTGGGGGGGGAGGGACGCGGGTGTTTCAGAATATTCAGATTAAGGGCGCTTTATATTCTGATTTATTGGTGTCTGTTTGCTCTCCTCTGCGTTTGTGCGTTTTTGTGTGCGTATCTAATTGGAGGCGGAGATAAGAAGGGGATTTTTGACTCTGGCGCAGACACGGGGTGAGTGATGTCTCCGCTTCACGGTGCTTGCTTTTGAATTCATTGACTGATGTTCCTGTTTTCGTTGGCGCAGATGTAAATAGGAATGTGTTA
>NC_051414.1:8314672-8315085 GCF_015228065.2 Penaeus monodon
ATCTGTCCAACTTATTAGTCTCTCATTATCACATGTTTCTTTCTCTCTAAACAAACACATTTAACAAACTGAATAAATTTCCGTAAAAAAGACCAGTTTGTTTGAAATGCCGTATGCTTCGAAGTCACAACGTTGTTTGTTGGCGCAAAACCATTACCACAATAAAGATAAAGTACACAGCCGACGTTTCCTCGTTGGCTGGCTATCTGAAATACGACACGGGAGTTGTCTGAAAAAACCTTAATGGGACTCGGCCACTGGGAACGGCGAGCGAGGGCGAGGGGCAAGTTCACGGAAGATGGGTCTTGCTCGGGGCAGTATAGACACCTGCCTCCAAAGTCTAAAAAAGTATTGGTTGTGGCTTAGCCTGCATGTACACCCACACGTATACACATTGTAGACATGCGCAAGGA
>NC_051414.1:8315311-8315770 GCF_015228065.2 Penaeus monodon
AGAAAAAAGGTGTCTGCAAAAACAGTCACCCACGTATCCCCATGTGACTTAGCTCACCTCCACTCGCAACCAGAGTAATGCGTCACCCTTCAAGGCATCGAGGACCAGAGAGTACCAGATTACAGATAAGCTACCCCCGGGAGCCGTAAAGAGGGCACCCTTTCCCTTATCCCCTGCCACCGACACTTCTGGCAGGGTGAGGCTCGAGTTAAGCGAAAACTGAAACATTAATTACAGGGTGTTTAACTCGCCCGTTGTCATCTCTCGCCTTTTCGTTATAATGCCAGTTTTTAGAGTCAGTATCGATGTTTTTTTTGGGTCTAACGTGGAATTTATTAAAGGTGATGAGATGTTTATTCTGATACCCACTAATTATTATTGGGTGGAATCTTATCCGATGTTGATGACAGTTGATAACCTAAAATAGTATAAGGTTACGCAACACAGAAGACACCGCCA
>NC_051414.1:8316308-8316477 GCF_015228065.2 Penaeus monodon
ACCTCCGTTTAAAACCATTTATAGCAATATGCTTATCACTCTTTCCTCTTTACGAAATTCCGAGATAACCATAATGGATCGAGTGATTGCGGGGGGGCAGGCTGACTACCGGGTTAATGACCACTGCACGAACCTCTGTATCATCGGTTTGCAGGGGGCGGAACAATCT
>NC_051414.1:8316760-8316964 GCF_015228065.2 Penaeus monodon
TCTCCCTCAACGGGGTGGGGCTGGTTGAACTGTTATTAAATTACCGGTTAATAGATAACTCGCTATCATTATCTTGTGATGGCTGCTGTGATATGACGGGCTAATAGAGGTTAGGCAAACATTATGGAAGTAGATTCAGGGATATACTCATCATATACAGGCAGGGGCGCGCTCTAACTCAACGCCCACGGTTATTTGTTATTT
>NC_051414.1:8317237-8318038 GCF_015228065.2 Penaeus monodon
ACAGATATTGTAAAGAACTATCGCCTCAGACCCTTTCCGACCTCCCTTATCATGCATATCAGGACAGCAATAACCCATATCAGATCTTCGCGCAGAATCGCTCCAAAGAATCGACCTTGCAATGATGGACAACCTCCATTTAGACAGATATCGATCGTTATCACCAAAAAATATATATATTTTGGTTTAGTGTACCTGGAAATGATCAAGGAGATGGAACTTGAGAGAAGAATTGTATTTTATCATAACAAAAGAAAAATAAAATATATATGGAAGGGTTGTAAGTGTTGTCTCGGTGTATTGAAAATGATCAGGGAAGCGAAACTACGAGACCGAACCTGGAAGGATGATTGTATGTGTTGTGTGTGTCTGCGTCCAGTTGATAGATGGCGCTTTTGTTTGGCGGACCGAGAGTGTCACTCACACCCTTCATTATAACCACGAATATTCATCTCGGAAACGCTCTCCCCCCATATTTGAAGTGACGGATGAGTCGCCTAGGATTAAAAAAGCGACAAAACGAAATATAACTAACGATATATGTGATTTATTATTTATTCGAGATGGGATTATTATTATTTTGTGTGACACTGACGAATCGCAGAGCCGTGTTGAGCTAAGCGTGGTGGCGGGATCCTTGTTAATTTTTGATCGGTTAGGGGCTAAGTTGTTTCTCATAGATATGGCGATTAATCAGTGTTGTTCTTTAATGAATATAGATTCTATTATAAATATTTTTGTTATGTGGCTGCAAAGATATGTCTTACTTATACAGTAGATTATGAACTTATGTAATTTTAG
>NC_051414.1:8318240-8318304 GCF_015228065.2 Penaeus monodon
GTATTGTTAAAGTTTTATTTTATGTACTGTAGATTCTCGACGCTTGAACTGCTTTATTGATGGC
>NC_051414.1:8318723-8318914 GCF_015228065.2 Penaeus monodon
CTAAAGCAATTCATCATCCTGTGTATTCCCAAGAGTTATTTGTAATTTGATGGATGTAACGAGACACAATCGCGTAATGCCACAGATCGGGAGATAACCATCATTATAGATCACAGGCCATCCCAGGGAGGCGGTCCGCGGGGGGCGAGCGGCCGCGGGGGCTATGGCGGCCCGCTTGTTAGCACCGGGCG
>NC_051414.1:8319598-8319980 GCF_015228065.2 Penaeus monodon
AGGTGGTGCGAGATACATCAGGCAAGTAGACAGAGGTAGAAAGTGGGTGCTTGAATATTTGCATTTTGTAAGTGCATGAGTATGTATGAGCAAGTGCGTTTGTATGATATGTGTTTCTGTTAGCGTATTTGCATATGTGTTTCTGAGTCTTTGCACGAATAGGAGACATGTAAGATGTGTATTTTAGTTCCCTTGTATCTACCGGGAAGATTTGTTTTAAATGCCACATAATGATTGTATGATATCAAATGTTATATCTCGGTCGATAATCGACGATAGGTTTAGTGTAATTAAGTCAGGGATCAACCTGGCTGAAGGAAGAGGCACATACATCACTAGCTGTCGTAGGTCGCACTCTTGGTGGTGCTGAGGAGCGAGGATT
>NC_051414.1:8321266-8321797 GCF_015228065.2 Penaeus monodon
CCCAAACGCAGACAAGAGCGAGCCTTGAGTATGGAACTACAGGAATCATTGCTTATCACCAGGGGATTCAATGTCCCCTTTCTGTATGGAGGAGATTAAACATTTGAAGTTGAATTCCCGCTTTGTCCTGATTCGATTTAAAGGTTATATCCGGATTAGCTGATAATCCATTGACTGATCGCTATGGTCAAAGGGAGTAAAAAAACAACACCGTTTTTTGTAGATGATGGAATTCAGGCAGTAAAAGGTAGAAAGTGATAATTTTATTCATAAGGGGCTATTAAAAAATTCATTAGTAATTAAATGAAAGAAAATGATTGATGATGTTGGCTACGGTGTAATTAGAAATCACATAACAAGGAAAGAGAATAAAAAAGGAGGTGTGAAGAAAGCGTAATGCATTTTTATTCAGTCGAACAGGTTTGGGAAAGCGTTAGGCATGGGCTCCCTAAGGAAAGGTTCACGCCTCCTTGTATTCCGGTGAAATTTACGGTCTTGGGAAATTCCAGGGTTATGTCTTAGGTAATCTCT
>NC_051414.1:8321901-8322019 GCF_015228065.2 Penaeus monodon
GTATTGGTATAACGCTCCCCTGCCGATTATAACCCCCTTGGTTGATGGATTTCGTTCTTCTTTCTCCCAGGCTGCGGCAGTTTCTCATCATGACTTAAAGCTCCCTGATGACCGTTGG
>NC_051414.1:8322116-8322385 GCF_015228065.2 Penaeus monodon
TCTATCTCTCAGCCATGACTTACTGCTCCCTGATGACCAAAGGCCCCCTCTCCGATCATGACCTAGGGCTCCCAAGGGTTAGGGCCATGGACAGGTCTCCCGGCAGGGGTTAGTGGGCGGGGTGAGGTCCGGGCGGTGGCAGGGGGCGTTAGGGGGGCGGCGCTCCAGGGGGTGATTCGTTTCCTCTTCTGTTTACCTGGCTCGGAAGGTTCCTAGAATATAGCTTTGAGGATCTCTATATTTATTTATTGCAGGATGGATATGCGATT
>NC_051414.1:8322415-8322479 GCF_015228065.2 Penaeus monodon
TGACAGACAGATTGACAAATAGGCAGATAGAGTGGTACAGAGATATAGAGACAGGTCGATAAAT
>NC_051414.1:8322572-8323423 GCF_015228065.2 Penaeus monodon
CATATTAGAGCTCTGCGTTCTATTCTCCAAAGGTAACATAACATCAAAATAATATCAAAGATGATCTTACAAGTAAATAGAAAAAATAAGTAGAAATATGAATAAAACAAATAAAGGAAACACTGTAATCACAAATGTTCGAAGGCCTCAAAACAGACCTCTTTGACTCTAAATCCAAATGGCTCATAAACTGCTAATCCTTAATTACCAACTGTATTGTTCATCGGCGATTAGCGAGTCGTAAAGCAAACACGACATGACCTTAATTTAAAAAGAAAATAGAAGAAATGAGAAAAGGATAAAAGGTGACCTGACCTTTCCCTCTCAGTCGCCTTAACCCATGATGACCTTTTGCCTCTTTGTATCAGTGCCTTCGTGAAACAATCTCAGGGGGGTAGGGGAGGAGAAATAGGGGGAGAGATGGAGAGCCGGTCGAGAGATCAGGGGCGCTAAAGAGATCAGGGGCGACGGAAAGATAGGGGGGCGATGGAGAGATTCGGGGGTGGTGGAGAGATCAGGGGCTGTGGAAAGATAGTGGAGAGGTGGTGGAGAGATAGGGGTCGATGGAGAGGTGGGCGGTGGGGAGATGAGGGGCGGTGGAGATATAGGGAGGTGGCGATGGGGAGATAGGGAGAGGCGGTGGAGAGATGGGGGCGGTGGAGAGATAGAGAACCGGTGGAGAGATGGTTGGAGGCGTTAGAGAGAGAGAGGGGGGAGGGGGGAGGGTAATTGCTCTGTGATCTTTAGGGGTTGCCCGGAGGAAGGGGTGTGGGCTGGCGGAGGTGCTTGGGATCATTAGCGTTGTTCGAAGGCGATTCCTTGGGCGTGTTAGGATGATGGATCTTTCTGGG
>NC_051414.1:8323740-8323824 GCF_015228065.2 Penaeus monodon
AAAGAAATGGGGGAGTGACCGAAGAGAAAATAGTAGCCACTTTTGTAGATTCGAAATTGTTAGCGATTGTTTTTTAATGGTGTA
>NC_051414.1:8324735-8325405 GCF_015228065.2 Penaeus monodon
TGTGTTTGAGTCAGAAAACGACTGAGGACCATGAGGGTAAAACTATTTCCCCGTTCCTCTTCTGATTGAAATAGTTAAGTAATAATAGCGGTGATTAATTTTATAAGGGAAGTTTGTTATAAAGAAAATTGGTTTTGACGAGACACGTCCTTCGCTTGGGTTATATACAGGCCAGATTGTCGGGTAATATCCTTCATACAAAGCGAAATATGATCGCTATACCCACGGACGTACAAATGGGCTGTACTGTGTTTGGCTTTCAAATATTACGATTTATTTAACAGATCGTGTGGTAAATCAAGCGTGAAAGTGCGTTCCAAATACGATTTAACGAGCAATATAAACGTATCCTTAAGATAATAAGTAGCTAATAAAGCGCGGGATAGTCCACACTCAACACCAAGCACGGAGAAATTTGAGAGCGGCCGCATGATAACATCAATTCGATCACAATAAATTGCGTCGCTTAAAAGCCCCTTTGGACGTCGCAAGCACCTTTTAAGTGTGGGTTGTCCGCGTGAGGTGTGACTCCTGGCCGTGCTTGTGAAATCTCGCAACGGAAAAAGGCCAGCCTGGGATCCACGCTGGAATTTCACGCTCATCAAAATACCGGTCCTAAATCTCATTTCCTTTTCGGTGGTTTCTCGTTAAAGTCCCTTCTGTCTTTCAT
>NC_051414.1:8325507-8326231 GCF_015228065.2 Penaeus monodon
CCCGGCCTTTTCTCGATTTTACGAGTGATTACAATCTGGGTATTGGGTATAATTGGGCTAATGAGTAATTAACTGCAGCCACTTGGACGGCCTAATGGTGACGTGATGGAGGTGCGGATGGCGGGGTGTGAGAAGTGGAGATGTTTAGGAGATAGTGAGATGGTGTGTGACTGCTTATGGTTTTGTTCGGTACGGTAGATTTTTGATTAGGCGTTAGGACTGTTGTGGATGTTTTTGTCTGATGTTCGTGGCAGAAGATGCTGGTGGATCTGGCGATGGTCTTGTGCCTTGATTTATATATATGATTTTTATGATATATATTAAAAGCATGTCTGTAAGGAGATCCTCGATTATTTGTACATTCGTGTGTATGTATGTATACTTATGTGTGTAAAATAAGGTGTATATTTCCATGTGCGTGCGTGTAAGCTTGCTCCTTTAAGTCAGAGATCATGTACAGTGCGTTCTTACTTCATACCACTTAGTCATCATTAGTATCCGCTTTTCGTCATACCCATTATGCAAATGAGAAATAGCGAAACGAAGGTAAGTCATGTCTCGGCACTTGACTTCATTCTAATACTCCCATGGCCGGACCCCGAGGGAACAAGTCTGGCCGAGGCTGCCACGCCAATCACTCGGGGAAAGAGAATAGTTGGTAATGAACTATTAGACCTTCCATGCATTCTTTTTCCTTCCTCCTCCTTTCTGCCGTCTTTTGGCG
>NC_051414.1:8326425-8327015 GCF_015228065.2 Penaeus monodon
CACGGACGACTGTAGGATCTCAGTGCATTTTAATTACTGAAAATTATGATTTGTGGGTGAGGATGGGGAAGGGGGGGGGCATTGGTACTCTACCTGGAACCGTCCTCCTGTTTTTATACACAAGTCTTATTATTCCTTAATTTGAATTACGCATTTAGTAATACGAAATATACTCCAGTCAGAGATGAAATTTGTAATTCAGAATAAGAAAACCTACGTGGAATATTAAAAAAAGATGTTTATGACCTTGAAGATCCTGCCGAGGAATGTGTATGTGTAGCGAACGGAATCGTCTTCATAACAAGTGTGTGTCCGAGATTGTAGAGTGTCCTGGAATCCAAAAACATGTCAAGAGCAAGGATCTGTTTGACATCTATCCAGCTCCCGTGTGAGGGCTTCGTTTCTCCCTTTTGAGAGATGTCACCGACGTCATTTAAAGGGAAATTGGTTGTATAGGCCTATATTCTGTTTGCGGCGGAGAGAGGAGATAGGTAAGGGGCAGTGCTTGGTGGGCGGTGGGGGGGAGGGGTGATGTTGTTGGTTTTTGGAATAGGAATGAATAAAGGTGGCTTTGTGGTGGAAATGGATAG
>NC_051414.1:8327574-8328750 GCF_015228065.2 Penaeus monodon
CAGGTTCCAAGTGTCTTTAAAAGACGTGTTTCTTATAGATCAAGAAGCGATTCCGCACATTTGCATATTAACTGCCACTACTTACCGTTCATCTTGGAGCAATTAATCCCACATTTATCATATTTTCTTGCCTTCCCCCCATTCTTCTACCTCCCCCTCCCCCACCCCAATAGGAGGCAAACTAGTTTAGACTTTTTCGTTTCTTGTGATGTTGCCGCGTGTCTAATTATTCTCCCGTCGGTAGTATTGTGGTGTGGTTATTGGTAATGTGGATGGAGGCACAGGAATTTCGACGGCGGCATATAAAGTGTAATAGCACGTGTGTATTTGTATAATTTCTGTTTGTATCGATTTATGGATGTTGGCATTTTTTTATTTTTATATGATATCTTTCTAGCCAGACACCCATCTCTATTTTTTTTTTTTTTTCAATTTATTTTAATATATTACTTCCATGAATTTTCCGCCGTTTCGCTTCCGCAATTTGGACAATCTTGAGACATTCAAGAGATTCGCAAATGGTAAGAGGCCGCAGAATCGCTTCCCAAATCCACTTTCAAAACGCCTATCTGGGTAAAATCTGCTTTTACACCGTGAAAGACGAGTGGCTTCCCAAAACAAGGACGAGGACACCGAACATACAAGACCTGGTCAAGATTTTCGATTTCTGGTTGGAATCTGACCGATGGGTGTTGGCATTTGAACGATATATCCGGGATCGTTATATAGTGAAATGCCCCAAACTGTTTACTTGCCATTGAGTTCCGTCGAATTCCAAAATACACCGTACATCCGGGAAAAGCTTAGGGGTTCTGACTGGCACAGGATAACACCATTCGAAAGAGGATTACATCACCCCCGCTTTTTCGAAGCCTCTCCAGTGGCCACGGCAGCGCCTCCGCCATGAGATCTGCGCCCTCGAGAGATTGTCCATCTGACACCGATTCCAAAAATGGACTTGATATAATTAAAACGGATGCCTTGATATGCCAGATCCGACTAGCGTTTCGCCGCGAGATGACCTGGATAAAGTGTTCCATCTGCTTATGGGGATGCGAGGTGTTTACTGCCTGGTATTACTGGGGTGTTGGGTATCGATCAAATCTGTGTTTATGGTATGTACGGGAATTACTAGCTTGTATGATTTTAGCTGTAGTTATCAGTCAGTGTCTTCCT
>NC_051414.1:8328969-8329528 GCF_015228065.2 Penaeus monodon
TTATCGATTGAGACATTTCCAACTAAGAACAAAGGCATGTTTTAGGAACGAGTCTGAAAATAAAAATCGATGTATTATAGGCTTCTCTGCGAATTAACTCGTAATATTGGCCAAAATAGAGCCTTCAGCCCCCCCCCCTCTCCCCCTCTCCCCCTCTCAAACCGAGGAAGACATAATCAACTCATGCAATAGATGCTATCGGAGATTTGTTCCTGCAGAGAAAATTGGCCTTTTTATTATGTCTATATAACCTGCAGTTATATTCGTCGATGTGTGTTAATGTTGATGGTACTTTGTTATTCTTACTTTTATCGTTTAATATCGTTTTTTGTTTTTACCTTTTTATGCAGTGCTTGTTTTTGTTGGGTGTTGTGATAGCAATAGAGATTGTACCATTATCAATGTTATACTTGTTACCGGGGTATTTTTTTATTATTATTAAAAGAATAAGTCCTTATACCTTCATTGTTAAAATGTAATCAAATACATATTACACGGGTTAAATAAACGTACATGACGTGAATGTAAAGTTCATGTAAACAAAGATATTTACTGCTGT
>NC_051414.1:8329559-8330619 GCF_015228065.2 Penaeus monodon
TTAAAAAGAAATAGAATAGATAAGTGAATAAGACGAATTGATAAATAAATACGCAGTAGATAATAATGGTAAATATGTAATTGAAATTGGTAATAAATAGATATAAGATTTAAGTCATAAACAATAGAAATAACGCCTTTCCCTGTTGTTCTCTCTCTCTCTCCCTCAAAGGGAAAGAAAACATCCCAAGTTTCAAGCCATAACTCAAATTTTGTTAGTCTATCAACCTCCGCTTTAACATCCCCCCTTGCTG
Organism: Penaeus monodon; assembly: GCF_015228065.2. NCBI lineage: Eukaryota > Metazoa > Arthropoda > Malacostraca > Decapoda > Penaeidae > Penaeus > Penaeus monodon. The sequence continues at coordinate 8,329,813 of NC_051414.1, forward strand.
GGTGTAGATGTATGGGGAGAAGTGTGGGTAAGTACCCCCTGCGTAATAGCGCGCCTCCCACCGTCCCGAGTCTACGTAGGGCCGAGTATTGCACCCCCCATGCTAAGGTCTCTGATTGGTCCTGAATTTATCATCGAAGGAGGCTCTCATGGGTACTCCAGGTAACGAACGATAGACGTAGGAATTTCTCCGTTTATATCGATCAGGGTACTGTGGATAGGAGGCTGGTTTTAGAACGAAAGAGGGTGAAAAGGCGATGTCCTCAGGGAGTTCGATTTTGCTGTTTGGAATCGCTTGATTTATGCCTTTATCTTATCGATTATTTATGCTTGAAAAGTCGTGTTATCGCTTGCCAAGTGTGCTCTATTGAGTTGTAAAGCGTTTTGTAGACTCGCTTTGTATGATAATTGCTTGCTAATTTATAACATACGTTAGTCGTGCGCGGTAGTTAAAATTTAGTCATGTATTATCAGTGCTCGAAATCAAATACAACAATTTCGTTTTTTTAGCACCACGTCTGCTCCAATTTTTATATTAGGATGGTGGTTACTACTAATAAAAAGGATAAGTGTCTACATACATTGCATCTGAAGACCAGTTGGAACAGTTAGTGAAGCGGAAAATTGGAGTATTTTAAATGGATGTTGAAGGCGTTTGTTGCAAGTACGTGGGTTTCGTCTTACGCAAATTGGTATCGCGACTTGGAGATTGCGAAGGTCGATTAGAGAGTAAATCTGATTGCTAAAAACTGAAGCTATTATTAAAGTGGTTTCTTTTCGCAATGGCTATAATTGAGGTTTTGTTGAT
>NC_051414.1:8330808-8331210 GCF_015228065.2 Penaeus monodon
ATGCGGTAACAAAAGTATTAATGTTAGAAAATATTTATGATCATGACAATAAAGGTAGTACAAAAACTAATTAACATTATCATTATGATAATTGTTTTTGTTGTTTCAACAATAGTAGAACACGAATCCTCGTTCCAAGGTTTACGGAATTGGAAGTATCTCCTGCGGTTGCCTTATTAATCCTTAATTTGCTTCATATCCCGTGCGTGACAAGCCGATATAAATCTGATGGAAAGCTCAAACGGGGAATTAAAATTTCAGGTAGACTTTTCTTGGGTTGTGAAAGAGCGGGCTGGGGGAGGGAGATGGGGAGTGGGAAGTGGAGGGAGGTGGGGAGAGAGAAGAAGCAGAAGGATGTGAGGAAAGATGAAGAGAGTTTGGGAGACAATGTCTGATCTTCGA
>NC_051414.1:8331411-8332847 GCF_015228065.2 Penaeus monodon
TAGAGACACAGACGGTGAGACAGCCAAGAAGCCACAAGAGAGAAGAAAGCAGAGCCCAGTCCGGGTCGGGGCCTCGTCGGCGGAGGACCACTTTGTATCGTTTTGTTACTCGGGCGAAACCCTAAGTGTTCCTCTGCCTTACATGGACACGCGTTCCCCCTTTCCTTGGCCTGGTCGCCGAGCCCCCCACCCCCACCCCCGGAGCCTTGGCGTCCTAAATCGCCACTTTACTATCGGCGTCTTTCTCGGAGCCGGGCAGGTCGGCCGTCCCTCTGCCTCGCGCCCTCCACATGCCGATTGCATTTTTCTTCCTTTGCCTTCTGGAGCTTTTAATTGTATTTTTTCTTTTCTTTTTTTAAGGAGGGTGTCTTTTTACTAAGTGAGGAAGGGAAGGAGTGGAGTATGTGTGGTGAGGGATGAGGATATGGTCAGGGTGTGATCAGGGTGTGTGTGGTGAATGTAAGAGAGTATGGGGTAGGGTAGGATTCTGAAGTGAGTGGCATGGGCACTCTTCATGCTATAGTTGATGATGACAGGGCGCTACGGAATAAGAGGGCAGGGCACGGCGGGGTAGGACTGGGTATTGTTAGGCGACGGCAAGACGCGACAGGTATAGGGCTGGGCATGCTTAGATGACGACGTGACGTGCCAGGGTAGGACTGGGTATTGTAAAGCGAGGAAATTACGTAACAGTGCTGGGCTTGCGTAATGTAAAGTGAATATAATACGCACCAGGGTAGGACTGGGATTTGTAAAGTATGTGGCGAAATTGGACAGGCTATTGTGAAGGAAGAGGAGGGCTGGATATTCTAAGACGGCGGAAAGTAAGACGAGGACAAAACGCGACGGGGGAAAAGGGGCACCAGCCCATCCCTGGGGGCATGCAGCTCGTCTCTCCTGACGCGAAGACGACAGGTGCCATTATAATTTCCCCTTCCAGGATTTCCACGGGCATCAATTCGATTGTATGCCAATCACGCAAACGCTCCTATCAGTTATGGTGAAGATTTTTTTTTTCAATGCTGAAAGATATGAAAAGGAAAAACGCACACAAAAAGAAAACTATCAATTTGAAAATAATAATCCGATTATCTGGCTCCTCATTTTCCCCATTCGTCATCTTGAAGACTCTCTCACTCTGAAAGATTGAGTCCCCCCCCTTCCAAATCCCCGTACCGAAAGACAAATCGTCGAAGCTCTTACTTACAATCTAATCTGATCGGCGATATTTCCCTCTACCATTCCCTCCCCCCTTCCCCCACCCAGTGATTGAAAAATGGCCTTGGAAATCGACGCTAATGACGCAACCAGCCCCGACGCCATCTATTCCGTCTATTAGAACACGCTAACAAAGCCAGCTCTCGGCGACCACTGAGCTAATGGCTCCAAAGGTCGAGATTATCCAAGATAAGGATAAAACTTCTCTCCACCTCTCT
>NC_051414.1:8332958-8333895 GCF_015228065.2 Penaeus monodon
TCACCCTTTCCCTTTTCATCAGCCTTCTCTTTACACACCCATGTCAGTTCCGTAACAGTAAAGGACTCGAAAGAAAAGAGAGAAAATGGAAAGGATATTCGGGATAGCTTGAGGGGAGGACGTGAGAGTAGGTAGTCGGTGGGGTAGTTTAGGGAAGGGTAACGGAGGAGATTCTCTGAAAGGTCAGAACAAGAATAATGAAACCAAAAAGAAAACAATACTAGAGTTAACTGCGGAAAATGCGATAATTCCAAAGAAGGAAAACAAAACCGGAAAAGCGAGTTAAGAGAAGGGTTGTGTAGTACAAAAGATGAGGAGAAGGAGGAGAGAAAGATGAGAGAGGCTGTGAGGTAATGATCCCCAGGTAATTAGCGGTACAGGTCACGGGGAGCTCTCGCCACGCCCCCTTCCCGCCCTCTCGGAAATTAGTCCCAGGTAAAGCCCGCTTCCTCGAACAGGAACGGCAGGTATCCAGAACAGGGTCTTAGCCTTCGCTTTGTGTCTTGCTTTTTTCTGTTTTAGAAGCTTGAATAATGTTTGGGCTTTATTTTTGTTTTGGTATTTTTGGTAGTAATAATAAGCCTTTCTCAGAGCGCTGTTGGATATTATTAGCTTTGATTTAGGGCTTCAGTGAGATCGGTGTTATGATTTTGTTTTTATGACATGATTAGCACCATCTTCGTACTCTTTTGTGTCAGATTCATGATCATAAACTGACATGTTCCTGAAAAATGTAAAGTTGGCAGTTCCGTCCCACAAACCCGTAAGCCAGTTTGAATATATGAATGAAATGTCCTCTTAGAATAAAGCGGTTTGAATGTATTTCGTCCATTTTTTCAATATTCAGTTTGTTTCGTTTCTTTAGTGTTTCGCTATCATTTCACCTTTGCGGTGTCTCTGATGTAATAATTTGTTGTCAGTGATATCATAAAGTATG
>NC_051414.1:8334040-8335114 GCF_015228065.2 Penaeus monodon
GAACGGGCATGTGCACATCGAACAGACTGACTTGCTACATAGCTCTATTCAATTTCTCCGTTGAACACAGCAACACCTATCATAACGCCTAATATGTGAAGATCCGCTGACGAGAACTTACGCCACGTGGGAGCGGCTTATGCCTCACCTACGCCCCTCACACTTTCAGTACACGCACCCTTCAGGTGCAACTCCCAGCAACACCCTTCGCGTCAGGTGTACCAAGTGTTTTGCCCTCAGCTTCATCGTCGAGACGATTTCTCTCTTTTGTTTGCTTTAGTGTGTGGGATTCCATTCATCATGTCAATTGATAGGCTGAAGTGCATAGTTTTAGAAATGCATACGTAATGTTGGCTGTATATTGCATAGATGTTTGAGTGATGATACTTAACTGATATAACTTTCACTATAGTTAGGATAACTTTAAGCGGATATTTACAAAGTTACTTTTCGCTATAAGCTTGTAGTTTTATCCCCATTGCGATCGCAAAATCAGTTATGCAACTTATCCGTATCAGCTGTTGAAAACTGTAACCTTCTCACTATGAAAAAAATATTTCCCAACGCTTAGCAAGTAAAGATTTTCTATGAATTCCTAGCAATTTCAATTTCATTGCGTTTTAGAAGAGAGATAATCGTTCTTGCAAATCACAGGAAGTCGGAATCATCGCGCTCATATCATGTTCTAGTACATTTCCCACAGACAAATCAAAAGGTAAACAAATCTAGTCTGCACGAAAGGTTCTCTCGCGGCAATATTATAACAGGTTGGTTATCTAGGCCCATAGGAGGCCTGGGAACATCCTGATGATTTTAGCGGGGATGCGGTAGTTAAGCGCCCCTTTACTACTCTAGACGGACCGTTTACGAGCTTTTTAAAGCAAAGGGGGTCTCGGCGGATGTTGTGACGTCGGGACATCCGGGTACTTGCGCGGTGTGTGCGGTAAGGTGCGAGAGGAAGGTGTTGTTCTACTACCGTTCGCAGGGTGACCAGTGCAAGCCCGCGGGGGGTGTGGGTGGAGGTGAGCTGGAGTAGGTAGGAAGGGGTGTGTATGTATGGGGCATGTGGGTAGG
>NC_051414.1:8335164-8335560 GCF_015228065.2 Penaeus monodon
GATAGAAGGGGATATGTGTGGGGTAGGTGGTGGGTATCGGGGGAGGAACAAGGGCATGGGTTTCTTTGTGTTTTGCAACGGTGGTCACACTGTTACTGTGGTCTTGTTTGTCGAATAGGGTGTGAGGGAATATGTAATGAGATGTCCTTGTGGCAAGTATGAAAGGGTGGAAAGGGGGTGCTCATTACACGCTAGTGCTTAACCCCTTACATGTTGAATTAAAAAAAAATGATTCGTATGTCTGGGAGAAAGGAAAAAGATGACCGATCTTAGAAACTTAAGCGCACACATTTGCTACGTTGTTTAAGTCTGACAAGCTTTACGCCTTGCTGCCTCACTGCAGGTTATGTAGATTCATTGTTTATTGTGTGACGGGGCTAGGGTCCTATATCTGTC
>NC_051414.1:8335668-8336319 GCF_015228065.2 Penaeus monodon
TTCCCTCCCCAACTTTCTCTAATTTCTTATCCCAATCTCCCCTTTAACCTCCCCCTCCGCACTCCAGTCTCAAAAGCTGATGAAAATCCCTCTAACTTAGCACAGGTTATGACGCAATACCTCCAGCGTGGCTCACGGATGACCCTAGCGGCGAGGCCAAAGCAGGTAATTGAATACAGGCAAAATCACCCATAATGATCCTTACCGAGAACCCGTTAAGGCACGCACACGTTCATGCTTTTTTATTGGTAAGACGAATGTGCAGACTGTATTCGATGAGGAAGGAGAGAGAGAAGGAATTTGAGAGGAATGGAAGCAGAGAGGAAAGAGTGATGTTGGAAGAAAATGAGAAAAAGTACAGTATACAGAAGTAAAGGCATGGGATTTGGGGAAAAAAAGGGACGAGGAGGAGAAAAGAAGAGAGGGAATTAAGGATGGAAAGCGAAGGAAAGGGAGAAAGGGAGGAAAGATTTGATCTCCCTCTTCCTTCTGCACAAAGGGGGAGGTCGTTGGGCACCGGTTGTGGCACGTTATAGGCGCACTTAGAGCCACGTTTGACCCCGGGTGGACGGCGCTGACATTTGCTTATCGTCCACTTTATTGCACGCTGGACTTCTTGCTGTTGCAGGCCCTTGGGGATTCTGGTTTATC
>NC_051414.1:8336887-8338358 GCF_015228065.2 Penaeus monodon
AATACGTGCTTTTTATTCGGAAGTGAAAACAGACAAGGAAACAGGTAAAACTTCGGATGCATCAAGCAAGGCAGAGGAGTGGACATGCGGACGTTGGGGAGAGAGGGGAGCGGGTCTCCGATGATACGAAGGTCAGAAAACACGTGCCAAGCGCTCTACTTTATTCCCGGTCCCCTCTTCATGGATTGTTTTTCGCATCTTTAAATTGTATTAGTAAGAAGAAAAGGAAAAGAAGTGAGAGAGGGAGAAAAAAAAACATAATCTGCAGGCGTAAAGTCGTAAAGGCGAAAAAGAAAACGTTAAAAACGTAGAGGAGAAAATAAAGGGAAAGTGAAGAAGAGGAAGTAAAGGAGAAAGAAAAAATGTAAAAAAGAAGGGAGAGGCAGAGGAGAAAGAGAGGACGAAGAAAGAAAAGATCGAATAAAATAAAACAAAACAAAGAGAAGCTGAAGAATAAGAAGAAAAAAAAAAACACGAAAACGGTAGAAAAACAGAAGCAGAATAAATACAAATATTAAGAATACGAAAAAAGATAAAAGAAAGGAGGAAGACAGGGAGACGAGTGCGAAGGGCCTTGGGGAGAAAGCGACGAAGGGCGGAGTCCCCAAGCTCCAGCCCCGGAATTCCGAACACGCGCTCACACATGCGCTTGAGTGTCTGGAAGGTACGGTTCCTGTGGTTTTCCGGTTGTTGTGATTTTTATGGCGCCTTTCTGCTGTTGATTTCTGTGACTGCGAAGCGCCTGCGTTATTGAAATTGTCCTGTGATGAGTCAGTTTGCTTTTATCCTGATTTGGGGGACTGGGATGTTTATCATAACCACCACTGTAGTGCCAGTGTTATTATTATACTTATGTTTTATGGGAATAATTTTTTTTAAATCCTTGAGAAACTTTTTACATTTCCTCACGTTTCTCCTTCTAATTCCTCCTCCTTCCCCCCTCCCCCCGATGTCCTTATGCCTATCCCAGCCCCTTCAAGCTAACCAGAGGCCATCTCCTAATTCTATCTGTTATTCCTGGTCACCCCTTCGAGAGAACTCCTTTCCCATCACCCTTTGAGTCTCTCCTTTGCCCATCATTCTTGGAATACACTCTTGCCCATCACCCTTAGAAACCCCCCTACCCATCACCCTTAGAGAATCCTCTTACCACGACTCGGAGATTACCCATTTACCCATCTCCCTTAAGAAGACGTACTTAGCCATCAGTCTTAAAAGAACCCTTTGTCTGTCTTTTTAGAAGCCCTAGTTACCCATCCCCTTGAATGTCCTCCTTGCCGATCTTAAGGTTTTCTTTTGGCCATTATTCTTAGAGTCCTCCCTTAGCCATCACCCTTAGAAGAACCTTACCCTACCGCTCCCCACCCTGCGAAGACGTGGCAGCGTGGCAGAGTGTCGGAACACCCTGCTGGCGGTCTGTTGTACTCCACCCATAGCGGTTATGTCTACGATTTACATATGCGCGCTCGTA
>NC_051414.1:8338617-8338779 GCF_015228065.2 Penaeus monodon
TGCGATTGTTCCCCATACATATGTACTTAAAGGGGGAAGGAGAGGCATCGTGTGCAACGTGTCAACTAATTATTTATTCAGTGTCGGTATAGTGATCGGATGTTGGGGAGGAAGCGCAAGGAAGGGTAGGAGGGGGAAGGGAGGGGAAGGGGGAGGGTGGCG
>NC_051414.1:8339951-8340180 GCF_015228065.2 Penaeus monodon
TTAGATGATGTCCACACATCTTTAAGCGTAACGAACTTGGGAATAAAAAGACAGAAAGACGAAAACTGCATTATTCCGAGTGCGGCGGCTGAGCTGAGGATTCCCTGTGGAGAGCGAGAGAGGAAGCCCAAAGAAACCCCGGTGTGAAGCCTCCATGAAAGGCGTCTCTGCTTCTTTCTCTCTTTTGCACGTGACTCGACACCTGCATGAGAGGTAGCAGGGGTCGGAA
>NC_051414.1:8340326-8340633 GCF_015228065.2 Penaeus monodon
AACCTGGGGGAAAGAAAAAAAAATGCGCATGACAAATTTTTGTTCTGACATCTTTCATATTATTTTCCCTCGCTTGAAGGGAAGAGGAGAAGGATATATACTTTTTAAGAGCAATTCAACTTTTTTTTATTTTTCTATATGGTAAGCAATCTGTTGACTTTAAAAGAAATTAAAGCTATATATCTCCGTAAGTTTTCAATTATCACCGAAATAAGTTACCAGAGAACAAACAAGCATCGTATCTCCACAAGGCATCTCTTCCTTACTCCTGTTCACTCCTCCCCACTCCCCCTCCAAGAATTGATTA
>NC_051414.1:8340956-8341267 GCF_015228065.2 Penaeus monodon
TAACCCGTATTTTTAGACGTTATTCGAGAATGGAAATAACCGCTGATATGATCTCGGGTCCTTTTAACGCACCAGGGAGAGTTTCGTCGTTGTTTTAACAAATGCACAGATATAGAATTGTGAAAGAAAGATGAGTGAATGATAATAAAAAGGGGGGGAGGTGTATAGGTATAGTTAGAATAGATACAAATGAGTTAGTTACGATATACAAATTATTTCTAATCGTTTTTCAATTCATTCTACGTTACAGATTATTTTCTCCGTTCTATATTTTTCTAAGTCTGTTTCTTAGTAGGTGAGTTACAGTTCAG
>NC_051414.1:8341620-8342480 GCF_015228065.2 Penaeus monodon
CACTCTTTTTGTTGGATCTCTGATATTCAAAAATGTTTAGAATTTTTATATATGTAAAGAAAATTTTGTATATATATTTAGCTTTTTCTTCGTCGAAAACGCTTATCGTTGATCTTTGATAAAGAAAATGGCGTCTTGTTAGGCCTCGAAAAAACCTTTGTCTTTCCACTGATTTTATGATCCAAAAGCTAAGATTCCTGTGTTGTGTGCACTTTGTTTATCTTCGAAAAACAGAAAAATGTTGAGCAAAAGCTAATTGTGTTCGGCTGTCAATCCTCCGGTAGACAAAGAGCGAAGTTAAGTAGATAACAAGTAGAAAAAAACACCCTTGTGGACACGAGGCCTTCGAATATTTAACATTATTGAGTTCTTCCGACTTTGCTTTGAACATTTTTTTTCTTTGGGTATTTTTAAAGATAGGAGTCGGGGATAGACCATTAAAAAGTGTAGGATTGGGTCTACTGCCCTTCACTAGGGGTTGATGAGAGGCAGATTAAGAGATAAAGTGAGCTAATGGGTGAAGGAGTAAGTAACGTTGAGAGGAAAAAGAGGTTGGTGGGGACAGTCATTACACTATAAAGCTTGATAAAAACGGGTTACGTTATGGAGTGGCATCTTGTTTTAATCTTGATGTAGTGATCTTTAATGAACATTCCATAATATAATGGAATACATTATGGAATGTTAAAGTAGAGGATGTGATAGAAAGAGTGAATCATTAGCACTAAAGGTATGTCTGCCCCATAGAGCATTAAAAACGAAAACAAACTGGAACAAATGGCCGGCAAAATACAAACCAGGAATTTCCATTATCGCTACACTTCGAGGCGTCCGAGACAAGATCGTCATATCGCGTATCG
>NC_051414.1:8343068-8343518 GCF_015228065.2 Penaeus monodon
TATCGCACCAGAGAATTCGAGAGTTCCGAGTCCCATGTTGTTGTTTTTTTTATTATTTTTTACGCGTGTCCCAACGAACATCAGGAGCTAACTGATTATTTCTCGGGAGGTCCAGACGACCCCGCCCACTCCGGCGCCTCCTGGCACGCTATGCTGACACCCGCACTCTGCTGACCACTGCACTATCAACATGGCTAGAGCTTAATGCCAGGTAATTAGCTGCTGGCGTCTCCGATATGCAGTTGGGAGATAAGAGATTTTTTTCCCCTACGGAAGCCCCCTTATCTCTTGCCGTGATTGACAGACTTGGCAGCCACGAGATATGTATAGTTTATTACTAAGTTGTTAGGTGGCTGTTGCTGGTCTTTTCGTCTTTATCGAGGACACAGTCTCCTTGGTTGATGCCGTAGTGACCTTTCCTTACACCCAGAAACACCTGTTAACTTATCC
>NC_051414.1:8343820-8343904 GCF_015228065.2 Penaeus monodon
CTAAGCTCTGGCTTGTGATCAAATAAACGTTCTGAAACCCGTTTTCTCTGTTCAGAAAGAAAGTACTTGACCTAATGCAGTTAG
>NC_051414.1:8344028-8344153 GCF_015228065.2 Penaeus monodon
TTCACTCTCAGGAATAAAACATGCAGAATTGATCCCTTGCTAATGCAAATAGTCCCCATGCTCCCCCCGCATTCGAAAGAAACCCGAGGACTTATCAATTTGAATCATTCCGGACCGAACTAACT
>NC_051414.1:8344178-8344960 GCF_015228065.2 Penaeus monodon
GATCAGCATCTTAATAACGAGTGTTATTTTTTTCTTTCTTTCTCCCTCTCTCGTTCGCTCTTTGTCGTCCTCAAGTCCTTTGTGCTCAAACGTGGACCGTGAGGACATCTCGGCGGATCAAGGTTTCTGGGGTTCATTATCGTAATTCTTTTGATGTGCGTATTACGTGTGTGATGTGAAATTTATTGTTGTTTTTCGTTTTTTAGAAATTTTAGGAGTTCGTTTCTCATGACAGGGTGGGTTGTTAAAGAAGAGTGATAAAATGTTATTCGCTTATGAAATAAAGTTAATTATCATTTTCCCGTTCACTGTTTACGAAAAAATACGTTATTATTTTTCTTATTTTTGTTATCTTGAGGCCATTTCTTCGTTTGTCACCGGCATCATTAAGGTCTTCGGTGGTTATATATCACTGTGGGATTAGACGGAATAAAACAAGGGAGTGACAGTCTGGGTGTATAATCATTTTCATGAGGGTTCAGATAGCATCTCCATGATTAATTGTTGGTTTCGAATCCGCTGGCGGAGTCGCCTCTCTCGCTTACCCGGCGGGAAGCCACATCGGCCACTTGTTTTAACCCGGCAACCCCTTTGTGTGGGTACTGCGCCCTCTGACTATTAGTCGGTCGTGGCGCCGGCCTCGCTGCTGTGAACGGTTTTATTGCTTCCATTAACATCGATTTCATTAAGAGGATGGAATTTATAGGCATGTTGCTCTTAGGGAGGAAAGGGGGGAGGGGAGAGTGCAGGTGAGAGTTTAAAGGTTTGGATTCGGTGCGTTT
>NC_051414.1:8345417-8345641 GCF_015228065.2 Penaeus monodon
TCATGTATACATACATATGTGTATGTTTATATATAATCGAATGTATATCACCGGAATTTCTTTCACTTTGTATGCAATAACAAAGCGAGAAATACGTAAAGCAAATTTCGTTTTCCAAGAAGTTATAGAAAAAAAGACATAGGTAGTGCGTAAGTAACTTGAACCCAGGGTGTAATCCGTATGTAGTTGATTACTTTCTCCCATATCCCTCCCGTCTCTTTGTA
>NC_051414.1:8345722-8346932 GCF_015228065.2 Penaeus monodon
GGCCTGATCCATCACCGCGCTGACCGCACTCGATCTCATAATCGCTCGAAAGAGTCGCAGATATTACGGGCGGGTCCGGCATTACACGAGGGGGCGGAGTCATACGCCGTCGGTCGAGTCGAGGAGAGATAGAAAAATTAGGCCTTTTAGACACGGGTTCTTAAAGGCGATAATCCCTTCTAGAGGTGAAAGAGACACGACCTAAGTGCACGGGCATTGTTAGGCTTTAATGGGATGGTTATTCGGGTGTTGCTCCGCCCTGATCTTCCTACGTTTACAAAGTAGACAGGAAAAATAGTCATTGTTGGAGGTAAAAGGAGTAATTTCACGCGATTTAATAACCGTTGTTATATCGCTTTCTGCTGACGATCGTGTTAATGGAAGATAAATATTTGGGCTTTGAGATCTGAAGCACGAAAACTTATAAATTATTATTATTTTTTTTTTTTCGGAGAATCTTGCTGTTTGCAGACTGATTATTTCAAGTTATTAATTTTTGTTGCATTGTCAACTTTCTAGAGATCGTACCCAGGAAACATCTTTACTCTTGATAAATAGTTGATTCAGTTTTTCATGTAAATATTTTCTTTCTTGGTACTGTAATTTTCTTCTCTTGTTTGATATTTGTCCATGCCAAAGGTCGGTCTTTATACCGAAAACAGGGGTTCACTAAAATATGTATTTATACGTATTGTTAATCATCATCTCTAGGTCACTTTCATCCTCTGTTCTGTCTTTTCTGTGCAAAATTCTCTCATATAATACAGGTTTGTTATTAATAAAACATCTTTATTTTACAGGTATGTTGCAGTAAATAGTGCTACCCGTGTCAAGCTACGCAAATGGTGAGTAACTCTAGCACAGGAGAACGCCGCTGCGTATCGGCTTACGTAATAAAACCACTATGTTGGCAAACGAAAAGGTATATTTCATTTTGTCTTTTAGATTGCAATATAAAGTATTTAGAGTAGTTGCCCCTGTAAAAAAATGGAGTGGGTCGGTATCCCGTTTTCTTTACTGCTACTGTTATAGGGTAAACTAGGTTATTTTTGTGATTGTAAGTTTATGAGATATTTTTGCACGCATATATAAGTATATTATTTATTATTCAGTTTTCACTTAATAATGCGATGTAATGGGAAGTGTCATGCTATACGCTACTTGATATACATAATAATTTCCACTTATCAATCCCTTGTATTATAGTTGT
>NC_051414.1:8347097-8347252 GCF_015228065.2 Penaeus monodon
TTGTTACATTTCAGTAACAACGAATTATACTTGTTATCAGTTTTGTTTCATCCATCTGAGATGTAGGTTACTATTTTTTTCCTAAAAGTCACAAGTTAAACTTCGTGTCCTTTTGAAATTATTATTCGTATATTTTTAAAGGAAAATACTCAGGC
>NC_051414.1:8347412-8347832 GCF_015228065.2 Penaeus monodon
GCTGAGCGCGGGTTCACTAAACCCACAGTCACACAAATATATGTATCCAGAACTTAAAACTTTTTAATAATTTGATTGATGAAGATCCTATACTGAAGTGGTCACTTTGACAGATAAAAATTTGGTAATGCAATGGAACATTTCTTAAGAATCCTGTCGCTTTCAAATCTCTAATAATATGAATAGAGAATAAAGGTTTTAGCTTTAGTTTCCTCGATCTTTTATTCATGATGAAGTACAATATGTAAAAAAGGTATGTTGTATTGTGGAAAGCTAATATAGCTGAACGGCACAGATAGATTAAATGTTTGAGATAAGTGTGCTAAGGTAATTTAGTTTAGTTGTCCATGTTAATAGTGATTAGGCGTTTTCTTTGTTTTCTCGTCAAACTTTAGGGCAAACTCGTTTAAAGTCAGTCGA
>NC_051414.1:8349153-8349703 GCF_015228065.2 Penaeus monodon
GTGCATGCGGTCGTGTTTTCTCTACACCTGTGTCTGTCTTGATTGTATGCGTTAACAATTGACCATTTCTGCCACATAATGCCGGTGACCACATAATAACCGAAGTTATTCCCGGCATGATAACTACACATCGAAAAATGCAGGCGCGCAAATAAAAGATGAAAACAAAATAGAAAAAAATCTTTTTAATGTAAGAGAAATGGTACTTTGGATCGGGAATACATAATGTGGAATTGGAATATAGACTGGGTGGGAACATTGAGCCCAAATTTCGTTTTGCTAATGAAGAATTGATTCTAAGGAATCCAAATATGTACACACACAGCGGTTAAGGCTTCACTATGAAGTCCATGGCGATCGCGGCAGAGACTGTGTTGAGATTCCCTCGCGAGGGCTGGCGACACCTCTCTGTGCTGCCCTTCCGCGCCGGCAGTGGTCGTTGGGTTTGCCTAATAATCTTTGGCGTAGTGGGACAAGGCACCGTGGGCACCGATGCCGTGGGTAAGAGGGGTAGCGCCGATAACAGCACCATGGGTAGCTCCGTAAGTGA
>NC_051414.1:8349858-8351256 GCF_015228065.2 Penaeus monodon
TACTTGTGCTGGATGGGGGTGACTTCCTTGGTCTCGTAGACGGGCTTGGGCACGGCCACGTCGTAGGTCTTCTCGATGATCTTGAGTTCGGGGCGAACCTCGGTGACCTGAGGAGTGTAGGAGATGACGGGGCGACCGAGGGCCTTGACGGGCGTGCGCTGGACCAGGAGTTCGGGGGCAGGGGCCTCGCCGGCGGGCACGGGTGCGGGCACGTTCAGGTTCACGTTGGAGTAGGCCACGGCAGCGGGAACCACAGCGTGAGCACCATAAGATGTCGATGGGATGACGCTCGCCCTCGCGAAGGAGGCGAGCATTGAAAGGCAGCAGGCACTGTGAGAATAAAAAAAGGTTACCACATGCAAAGATCTTACGAGCACAAGGCACAGGCATCTACGGACACTAAAAGCAACTCACGATGGACTTCATAGTGTTGCGGGCGAGTGTGTGGTGTCCAGGAGTGTGTGGGCGGCCATATAAGGAGCAAAAGGCGACCTTGGAGTCCACGCCCACTCTCTAAAACAGGACACGCCCTCGAGATGATGTGATATACAAGCAATCAAGCAAGCACCAATGCCATTCGCCTGGGATTCTGCAACCTCACGATCGATAATTGCGAAGAACAATTCTCCAGAAAACGTGAAAGTGCATGCAGGTAATTCGAACGAGATGGATACCTACGAATCTCGATCCATTCGTGACTCTCCGCGCCAGACGGATGCGTTCTTATTAACATTTGATTTATTTTAAGAACAGATTCGTGATTACCCTTATTATGCAGGACAGATTCTTAAAGATGGCTGATTTTTATGATAGTCGTTCTGTTTGATGGCTTTTCAGATTATTGAATGGCATTCATTTGTCAAGGCAATAAAAGTCGAAAAATGTTGACTGATAGTGAATTTTCATTTCCGTGCAGACAGAATACGATTGATTCCATGTGAGACATTCACTGAACGTAACTATGTGTTTCTCAGTATATGAATGTTTTTTTTTTAATTGTGTGTCAGATGGATTCTTTTTCATGTAAAAATAGCTGTTATTTCCAATATGTGATTTATATATAGGTGGTGCAATGAACTGTACGTTAGCATTTAGAGTATTTGTTAAAATTGGATACTATCATTTATCATAGTCTACCCGCCAAGAGCTGATACCATTTTCTTTGTATCGTGAATTTGATATTTACTAGTTTCTGCAAACGATATTACTTTTAAATTCAGTTATCATGGGTTTCTTATAGAACTGTTCTATTAACGTAAAGAAGATTAATTCAAATGGAGTATATATAAGGATTTTCCATATTAGGAACCTACCACAAGCTTACATTAAAACGCGGAGTGCATTTCCCTAAGACTATTGTACCAAACTGGTCGTTCGATCTGCTTTAACATGCAAGTT
>NC_051414.1:8351286-8351780 GCF_015228065.2 Penaeus monodon
CATAATCACCCGTTAATTATAGTTATCTTTTTTATATCAGTGTGGGTGTAGATGCAAAGGATGTATACGTCATGCACATGCAATCATTATCACCGATAAATGGATGTGTCAAAAAATCAACGTCAGAAAAGTTCAGTGAACTTGCCTGATCAGACAGGCGTATTGTAATGTACCATGATGACCTTTACCCTTTGAGTGGGTTTTCCAACAATTTCCCTTTTGCACATTTATTTTCTTTATTAAGGAAATTGCAATTCGGCATTATCTTTAATATTTTGTCTAATATAGGACCTATCACATATTTTATTATTTATTCACTCTCATATTTTTCTCAAACTTATGAGAGTTTAGAGTCGCGCCATAATGAGACGCTTTTAAGTTAAAGACTTGGGGAAGAGCTTTATCGTTGTTTCAGGTACTTAGAAAGAAACTTGCGTCGTACCGTAAGAGGACCAGTCCGTGTAACTTACCTGGCCACCGTTACTTTTCCACAT
>NC_051414.1:8352495-8352949 GCF_015228065.2 Penaeus monodon
ACAATAGAACATCTGATGTATGACAAAGGGAGAGTCATAGATATAGAGCAGCGAAACGATGTAAAGAATTTGAGCAATAGATTGTTTCTGGTGCATCAGACTGGATGTATATAAGACATATAGTGGGTTAATCAAACAAAGAAAAAATGTATAAATATTTAATTGGCAGAATAGTTCGATTTTAATGAACGCAAATAAGGATAAATTGGGCCATTTCCCTTTACGATCTGCAATTGCATTTCTGTTTCAGTTAAATGGATTTTTCTCTCGCTTCTTGCTACTGAAGTGTCTTTAGAAGATTATGCTGAAGGATTCAGTTTTCTGCAGCATATTCCTTATATGTTATTTGCATAATTTTTAATAGTAAACAAAAAGTTTTCAAAAAGTTCAAAAATAAAAGTTTTTTATTTTTGGGGGGGGATTTTTTTGATTTTAAAGATCTTTTCTACCCCTT
>NC_051414.1:8353591-8354125 GCF_015228065.2 Penaeus monodon
AGTATAAAATAGTTTCAATGAACTATATGCGCGTTATGTTAAAGAATATTTATTGTTTATAATATATTGTGTATGTGATAGATTTCTGGCTTGTTATGCATTTTTTGCATGTGCTTTTACATATATCTGCATGGCAGGAAACGATTAAGTTTTTAAAGATTGGTAAATCAAATATATACTGGAAGATACTTTAGAGTTTATTTTGATTTTCTGAAAGATTTTTAGAGGAAAAAGAATCACCACAAAACGTCCAAGATCGAACCTGGAAGAGACTGCGCTGAAATTCCCTCGTGTGGGCTAAGCAGCACCTCTCTGCGCAGGTCCTTGCTTCCTTCGTCGCTCGATCTCTCGGGTCACGCTCGTCCTAATCCTCCTTGACCACAACGGCGTGGGTGGCGCCGTAGGTAAGAGGGGTCCCGATAACAGCACCGTGGGTAGCTCCATAGGTGACGGGGGCAGTGCCGATAACAGCACCGTGGGTAGCTCCGTAGGTGACGGCGGGGGCGGCGGCAACGTGGTGCTGTACGTGGACCT
>NC_051414.1:8354220-8354625 GCF_015228065.2 Penaeus monodon
TACTTGTGCTGGATGGGGGTGACTTTCTTGGTCTCGTAGACGGGCTTGGGCACGGCCACGTCGTAGGTCTTCTCGATGATCTTGAGTTCGGGGCGAACCTCGGTGACCTGAGGAGTGTAGGAGATGACGGGGCGACCGAGGGCCTGTACGGGCGTACGCTGGACCAGGAGTTCGGGGGCAGGGGCCTCGCCGGCGGGCACGGGCGCGGGCACGTTCAGGTTCACGTTGGAGTAGGCCACGGCGGCGGGGGCTACGGCGGGAGCTACGGCATAAGGTGTCGCCAGGAGGGTGGTGCCCCCCATGACGGAGGCGAGCACGAAAGGCAGCAGGCACTGTCGAGGAACGAGACCGCACGTCAGACACTTATACACGTGTAAACTGTGCGTGTAAAAATGCATATGTAAA
>NC_051414.1:8354725-8354906 GCF_015228065.2 Penaeus monodon
CGCGCGCGCGCACGCCCTTTATGTACACATAGCTACCTATGGCTGTCTAACAATACAATCGCACAAAAAGATCCCTGGAAAAGCTTGGACTCACAATGGACTTCATGGCGGCGGCGAGCGAGCGAGTGGTAGTTCCCAGCGGCCGCGAAGGACTTAAATAGAATCCCGCGGCCTTGAGAAC
>NC_051414.1:8354996-8355371 GCF_015228065.2 Penaeus monodon
TGCTTGTTTCTGTTGTTTGTTAGAAGATCGCGTCGTGTCCCTTTGTGCTCTGAAAAGGACGGGGAAGTCTTGCTCCCGATGGTCGTTTGCGCATTAGTGTGTTGTTTTGTTTTCCTGCAGTGGCTGTCGCTTTTTAAACTCGTCGATCACGTGTTGCAGTTTCGAGGCTGTAGCTTATGTAATGATTTTTTCTGTGTTTTTTTTTCTCTCTCTTTTTAGGGTTGATGATGATTCCATTTTCACAGGATGTTGTTGCTGCTCTTCACTCTGATCCTCTTCCGTTCTTCTCTTTTCCTTTCATTTTTTGACTTAATGTTTACCTTTGCTCTTCATTGTCATCGTCATCCTCCTTTTTAATTCACCGTCGTCATTTGA
>NC_051414.1:8355494-8356276 GCF_015228065.2 Penaeus monodon
AAATTGTTGTTGCTATTATTTTATTCTTTGCTCATTAACACCGACTCGTGCTAGTTGATGTCGCCACCACTGTCATTGCTGCTATCATTTATCACTGTCCATACCGTCATTATTAGCATAACCCCCTTCCGCCCCCGCAAGTATCTTATTCCTTCTGAAGCACACCACGGGACTCTGTAGCATTGGCCCTTTCCGTGAGAGTCCTCTGCGCTTCTTACCGGGTTACACTTTCGTTGCGAAATATCCAGTCCGGATTTCTTGGGTTTTCTTGCACTTTGTTAAGTACTTACCTTGGAGGACGTCCAGTTTCCGCTGTCCGTTCGAGGCGTTGATATCTCCAGCAGGAGCTCTAGGGGATCCTTACGGCCACGCCCAAGAGTGGTAATTACGGCGGCACCGCAAGCTGTCGGTTGATAGTTTGGACGGATTATGGTATGGTCGTTAGTCTTGTTTTGATGTACAGAATATAGTTCTTATTTTCTTGTTTTGTTATACAGATTACTATATATAGTTTAGGTGTTATTGTTTTATTTTGCTGTATTTGATATGGTTGTTTGTGTCGCGTTTTCTTGTACTGATTAAAGTATAGTTGTTACTTCCTTGTCATACTATACATATTATATAGTGTGGCCGTTAATTTTTTTTCTCGTGCGTGCGTACGTGAAACGTACTCACACGTCTTTCAAAAAGAATCAACAGCTTGAAGCTTTAAAACATTGCTTAGCATATGGTCTGTGTGGGTAGCGAGTGTGCACGTCGCTCAACACAGATTGAACCTGTCC
>NC_051414.1:8356839-8357193 GCF_015228065.2 Penaeus monodon
AGTTAATATTGATTTTTTTACCTGTATGATTATATGTTATGATTGTTATTGCTTCTATAATTTTCTTACCATTGTTGCATTTTTTATTTCATCAAATTTCTGTTATTCTTTATATGTTAATTCTTCTTCTTACCCTGAAACAAACAAGAAGCTAAAGTATCCTAAACAGGTCAATCTGGTATACAGACTCTCCTGTCTGTAGTCTTAACACCTTAGCATCCTAGCCAAGCGAAGTGCCTGGCGTCTCTTAAAGGATTTAGGGTTATTTCAGGCATATTAGATGCTCTTATAATGGGATTGTGTTTTCCTTTTGAAGGCAGGCGTTTCCTGGATTAGGAAGTTGCAGTTATTGAA
>NC_051414.1:8357268-8357568 GCF_015228065.2 Penaeus monodon
GAGGGGAGGGGAGGGGAGGGGGGCTGTAATGGAAGTCGGTGACGGTCAGGTTGTATTTCGGATCTCTGCGTGGGAAGTTCATGGAAACAGGTATTGTTGTGACCTCAGAAGCGTGTGCACATGCAGCCATGCACACACATGCACACCCGCGCGCACGCGTATTTAGTATTTCTTAACGGCAAATATTTAAATATTTTTTTATCTTGTTATTTACTCGCTTCTACAGTATGAAAAATAAGGGGTAAATAAATCAGTTGGAGGCCATGGAATATCTTATAATTTTATATAATTTTATATAAA
>NC_051414.1:8357738-8358031 GCF_015228065.2 Penaeus monodon
GGGGCGATTAAAAATGTGTCCCTTCTTATGAGTTTTCTTTTTTTATTGTTTGTTTCCCCAATTGTCCTGTAAAGAGTGATCTCCAGCAACTCCCCTCCTCGACCCCCCCCCCCCAACACACACGCATCCACAAACACACATCCTGCTCACCTACACGTGTAACAACAAGGGAACCTAGAACCAAGCAGCGGTCGTGACTTTAACCTCTGACGCCCTCTGTGCTCTCACTTTGCTTCCTCCCACTCGCTTTAAGCTCCGTGGAGACAGCTGGAAACTCGCCCTGTATCCTGAAG
>NC_051414.1:8358485-8358657 GCF_015228065.2 Penaeus monodon
TATCTTTTTTGCTATTCCTTTTTCCTAGGCACTTCAGAAAGATCCTGCCCGTCCCTTTCCGGGCGGGAGAGTGGGCGAGGGCGTGGCAGGAGGTGGCACGTTAGTTATCAAGCCGCACGTACCCTGAACTCTATATTTGGGAGTCAGACAAGGTTGGCTACCCTAGACAAGG
>NC_051414.1:8358849-8358958 GCF_015228065.2 Penaeus monodon
AGCCTCCGTGATTATCTTTCCATTTATCTTTGAGCTTGTCTTTGCTTCTATATTCCCTGTAATGCATTTCTATCAGTTTCACTTCCTCGTCATCGTTGTCTCCCCCTAT
>NC_051414.1:8359217-8360051 GCF_015228065.2 Penaeus monodon
CTTCTCTGATCACTCACCTTCACGTTAGGCTTAAATATTAAGAAAACCGCATCCTCTTTAATGAGTATAAGAACGCTTAGCTTATCAGGATTTTAGATTCATCTTCATAGAAAAAAGCAGCAAAAACAAAAAGAGGAAACTTTGAAGTTTGATTGTAAAATAAAAATGGATATGATAATACGTTTAGATGCGTGGTTCTTTTTGGCCTTAAATGTCCCTCGCCGGTGAGGGCTTTTGGGGATAAAACTCTTGTCTTGGAGTGTTGGGGGCATAAGAAGGGACTCCTTTGGGCTTCATTTGCCGTGCGGCGATGGGGGGGGGGGTAAGAGAGGGAGAGGAGGGGGATAAAGAAAGATAAAGAAAAAGAGGGGAAGTGTTTGTATGGAGGTTTTGAGCGTTGGATGCGTCTGTGGGCGCCACGGAATGCACCTACACATTGTATAGTAAAACGTAAATCTATAAGTAATTGGAGGCGGGGAAGGAAAGAAGAAAATAAGAATATATCTCCATAACGTCGCATTGTTGCTGCTTTCGGCCAGAGGAATACATCGCCCCCTGCACCTCTCCCTCTACTTCCGTGTGTGAGGACGATTGACAAAACTGTCTAGTCACCGACAAGGCCCAGCGATCCGCGAACGTGTCCGTTTCTCCGTTTCTCTGTTACAATTACGAATCGCCGTCCTGTCAGGCACTGGGGGGGGGGGTCGCCCGTTCGCAGGTGAAACTGCTTCTGGTACATCGACCTTGGGCGTCGAGAGGGACTTGTACTTTCGCTAAGCTCCCTTTTTTCACTCTTTGTATGATTATTTTTTTTATATTTTTGAAGTTCCTTCG
>NC_051414.1:8360235-8360461 GCF_015228065.2 Penaeus monodon
GATGTCGAGATGGGCGTGGTCCGAGGCCGCCTAGAGAGTGCTGCGGGTGTGACCGTGAGGGGGACGCCTGTCTCTCGAATCCCTCTGCCGGGAGGCTCCGGGCGAAGGCGACGACCAGCTGCTCGCGGTCCTTGGACGGTTTCCTTCTCTCACTACGCTTGTTCGCTTGGCATTCGCCTCGTCTCCTCGTCTTGTCTTCCATTTCGGCGCTAGCTGTGGTTTGGCT
>NC_051414.1:8360615-8361354 GCF_015228065.2 Penaeus monodon
GTGTGAACTGGGGCTGGGCTTGTGAGGATGAGTGTCTGGCAATGACCATGGAAGCCTCCTGCACTCGCGTTACAACTTTTTGTGGCTGTTACCGTGGAGCAGATTCTCTCGATGTGTGGGTATAGATTTTTTTCTTTATATCTGTGAATCCTCGGCCTCGGCTATCCTAAATATAGAGGGAAGTTGATATACTTGTATCATCTTTACTTGTGTTTTCTTTTACTCTCCTGGGAATTGAAAAAAAAAAAAACTAACGTACCTTGAAGACGAAGCGGTTTTCGTCGCTTAGGGAGAGCGATAAAATATTGGATTGTGATTAGATGATTAGGTGGTTTGGGAGTTCATTTCTCGTCAGGATAGAGGAATGGCAATGATTCGAAGTGGGATAAGTTCTGTTTAGTTTTATTGTTGTTTCTGAATAAAAAAAAAAAAAGAAATCATCGTTTACTCCTTAATTAAAGGAGAACAGTATTTACAGCGAGAATGCGAGTCAATCTCCCGCAGGAGCTAACATCGCCTCTCGTTGGAGACTCAGTCTTCGACGGCATAGACGGGGGCAGCGCCAACGAAGGGCACCGTGGGCAAGGACACCGTGGGTAGCTCCGTAGGTAACGGGGGCAGCGCCGACAACAGCACCATGGGTAGCTCCGTAGGTGACGGGGGCAGCGCCGACAACAGCACCTTGGGCAACGACACCGTGGGCAGCGCCGACAACAGCACCTTGGGCAACGACACCGTG
>NC_051414.1:8361526-8363088 GCF_015228065.2 Penaeus monodon
TACTTGTGCTGGATGGGGGTGACTTCCTTGGTTCGTAGACGGGCTTGGGCACGGCCACGTCGTAGGTCTTCTCGATGATCTTGAGTTCGGGGCGAACCTCGGTGACCTGAGGAGTGTAGGAGATGACGGGGCGACCGAGGGCTTTGACGGGCGTGCGCTGGACCAGGAGTTCGGGGGCAGGGGCCTCGCCGGCGGGCACGGGTGCGGGCACGTTCAGGTTCACGTTGGAGTAGGCCACGGCGGCGGGGGCTACGGCGGGAGCTACGGCGGGAGCCACGATGGGAGCCACGGGAGCCACAGCGACGGACTTGACCGCCACCTGAGGGGCGATGGCCAATGGGACGGGGGCAGAAAGCACGGGCAAACTCTTGACGTCGACAGCCACTGGTTCAGGCTCGGGGAAAGTCTGAGTCACCTGGCGAATCTCGCCGTCAACAGAGTATCCCGGGACTGCGGCCGCCACGGCAGGTGTGGCCAAGGGCACCGCTCACCCACTGTCTTCAGCTCGACTCCGGTCGGGACGTGCGCCGTCACCTGGTGTCCTACGGTGGCAATGCCAGCGTAGGGCAGGGCGGCGGCGTGGATGGCCACGGATCCCGAAGGAGCGGCAACACAGCCGGCTACCAGCAGGGGCAGAAGATACTGCGAAAGAGAAATAATAATCAGATGTAACGTGATGACACACTACTTTGCTACACTTCCAGCTTGGCATCATTTATAAAACAGGGCTTGTCCACATGTTTGTTTTTTTCGCAGAGAACTTGATCAGATATACGATGAATATAAGCAGCATGTTTTAACTGGGCCAAAGATGTTCTCACTCAGACATAACGAGATGTAGCGAATAACACTGATATTCAGTAAATCACTTTAAAATATCACAAACACATCAGAAGGGAAAGACCGCAAAAGGACGGAAAAACGATGCTAGTAGTTTAAAATATGAGAATATGATCCTTCCTTCTCTCTGCAGGAGAAGCAAAAACTCACCAGTGGGTTCATGGCGTCTACTTGGCTTGTCGAGTTCTGGCCTACCTGTAGATGATGGTCGGGAGTTTATATAGGAAGATGGGACGACCCTGTCCTTGGGTAGGCCGCGACCACACCCAGAACGCCCTCCTCGACACGGGAACGACGCCTCTCCCCTCCTTCCCTCCCCCCACCTGTTCTCTTCCTTCGCTGTGTGATGTGGACTCGACCCTTATGTCGGGTTGAAGTTTCTAAGGAAGGAGAAACCTGTAGCGTTGTTTTCTTTTTAGTTTATTCTGTTATTGCTGTATTTATTACGAACATATAAAATATTCTAGTAGTATTTATTACGAGTATATAAAATGTTCTACTAGTAATATGCAAAATGCAATGCACTAGAACCGAGCAGTCATATAAAAAGGTGTAATACGAAAACTCGTGCAATATACGAATCAAAAGTTAACGTGCATTGCGTTTATCATTTTCATTATGTCACATCAATAAGGGTGACGGTGATAGATGAAAAGCTTAATTCCCTGGCGATTAATGGAGTTTAATCTGGTTGAGTTTATGAAACGCTTTGAAGGCTTAGA
>NC_051414.1:8363161-8363247 GCF_015228065.2 Penaeus monodon
AAATGCACAGGGAGGATGGGAAAAATATTACAAGAAGAGCAAAAAAAGGAACAGAAGGAAATGCGTTCACTTGTGACAAAGAGTAT
>NC_051414.1:8364337-8364589 GCF_015228065.2 Penaeus monodon
TCTATGGACTTTCATCAAGCAGGTGTGTGCAAGCTGTACTAACTTTGTTGTTGGGAAACTTCAGTGTGACGAAGCCTTGTTGCGAGTTGCCACGGCAGCTTGGGATACCTTGGGCGCTGTCAAAGCGTTCAAGTGACGAACGCTGGCATTGCCTTATCGAAAACCCCTAATGGTCTGAGATTCACCGGGCGTCTGATAAGTTTTGGGTTTAAGCTATTTTTTCTATGGTCTAAACGTAGTGTGTACATTAAG
>NC_051414.1:8365541-8365829 GCF_015228065.2 Penaeus monodon
CTCTTAGGCGCGGTGCATTGGCTTTTCATCACGAACGCAAGGGCTGGCATCCCCAAGCACGCGTAATGGCTGCATGCGGGTTATACCACAGCCGGGTTTCCGCGTGGACGATGGGTCCTGCAAGGCCTCGCGACCCCGCCCTCTCCTCCCCAGGTAGCCGCAACCACTAGCAACCAGCGCAGGAGGACACGCTATGTGACTAGGAGGAGGGGCGAGGAATGCTGTTCATGCAACCCCTCCCTGCCCGGAGGCGCTGATGGTCCCTCCCGACCGTCGGCGGTTAAGGGG
>NC_051414.1:8365861-8366307 GCF_015228065.2 Penaeus monodon
CTCTTGTGTCTTGAATGTTTAAATTCTCTGATTGGATCATCTTTACGCGGTGATGATACAATAGAAGTGATGATGATGGTTGTGATAACACAGCAGTCATAAGTCGTCTTTGTTTTCAGTACATACAACAATTTTTTTCCATTTATATTTTTCGCCGGCATTACCATTTAACATTCAAAATGCGCACGATAGCAACTCGTTCCGAACTAAAGTCTGTTTTCCGTAGTTAGTGCAACGCGATATCAGAGCCCCTTTTGCGCGCCGGGGCGTTTCACAAAAGAGAATAAATATTTTCACCGAGGAGTTCTCATGCCCGAGAGGTCAGGGAGGCAAGATTAAATTCCCGTTTATTCATCCATGATATTAATGTAAGCGTAAAGTCTGCAAGGAAGAAAATTTATCCGGCATCCGCACATGACTAACACGCGATAAACTGAGCGAGCTTT
>NC_051414.1:8366333-8366513 GCF_015228065.2 Penaeus monodon
GCCAGGGAGGCTGAGGTGTGGGCGCCCCGTGTGACAAACTTTAATTGTTGACAAACTGGGCGCAAGTTTCTGATTGGCCTCTACTTGATTACGGGAACTTTGGCAGAACAACACGCTGCTGATCAGCCGCCCTTGCCTTTGGAACTTGCCACTTGCTCGTCTTGGTCGGAAAGCGCCTGA
>NC_051414.1:8367699-8368607 GCF_015228065.2 Penaeus monodon
GCAAGTACTTGTAATAATAACACACACACAAGCTCCCAGAGTGGATTTTTTTTTATTTTTTTAAGCGTGCAAGTGTTGGTGGCCGCAAGCCTCCCTCGTCCATTATACAAGTTCTAGTCGGTGCTCAAGGCCTCGGAACCGCGATCACTCTCAAACCCACCTTACGAGTGTCGTAAGTCGGCGCACCCGTTACGGCAACCGATTGGCCAATCATTGAGGATCACGAAATAACTGGAGTCTTTATACATTCGAGAATAGCCAATGAATAACCAATTATTGTCCGCGTAACTGTCGTAAGTAGTCGCAGATGGGCAATTATCCTTTATTTATCGCGGGACAAGACTGGCGCGGATGGTAGTTTGTCCTGAAGTGCCTTGTGTGAGCAGCTAGCACGACCTTCGCTGCGTAAGATGGCCTGCTATGTTCCGAAGGTCGTTTCTTGGTGAGGTCGTGCTGGTCGGGGAAGCGTCTGAAGAGGTTACGTGTTGATGGTAAGAATTACATTCAGTTTGATCACCTCGGGGGATTTAGGATTAGGGATTGGGGATTAGAGAGGCGTTTGAAGGTTTGGGACTGGTTTGGGTGATTTTAGAGACTTGGGATTGATTGTCTGCGAGGGCAGTGATTGCCTATATGATTGGCTATTGATTGCTTATGATATAGCTTGTCTCTGGGATTAGGAATCAGCATTGGTTGGCTGATGGATGTGACTGTTTGTGGGACAAGGGTAATGGGATTGGTTACTCATCGTGGGATTAGGGATTCGAGGGTGGGACTGTCTTTGGAAATGGTTGTCTGTCATTGTGTGTGGAGATGGAACTTGATTTTCTTTAAAATTTCCTGTTTTGTCTTTGATTTTTTCATAAAACATGATAGAACCTAACACTGATTAAGCTGCTTTATAGTAG
>NC_051414.1:8368642-8368785 GCF_015228065.2 Penaeus monodon
GGTTTGTCTACTTTTTGTCAAAGCTTTTTTAACAAGCTTTGATCGCTTTACAACTCCGTGCTTAATCGTTCGGCACTGCCATTAACTTCTAATGCTATTTTGACTTCATTGCTACTTTGCTAGTGGTATTATCACCTTCCCTG
>NC_051414.1:8369062-8369272 GCF_015228065.2 Penaeus monodon
ATCTGTATTTCAGCCCCACTAATAGGCATTCATATGCAGCTATATATTGTTCTGAATTATTATTAGCGTCTATTGCGCAAATAGAGTGTGATGCTCCACAATTGCCCGCCGTTGATTAGGTCCTATAAAAAAGGGATGATTGAATAGAAGCATTTTGTCCCACTCTAATCGCGTTTAATCTTGCTAACATAGACATTTACACACACACAA
>NC_051414.1:8369467-8369647 GCF_015228065.2 Penaeus monodon
GGTGAAATCGGAAGGGAAAAAAGGATATAGAAAAGGTTTGATGATGGTTGTCATGATATTAACAAAAATATGGATACTATTAGCAAGACAGATCATAACAGAAATAATGAATAGTAGAAAACATCTGTCTGCAGAAAAGTAGGGAAACAACAACAGGGGAAACGGCTAAGCGAAGAAAGG
>NC_051414.1:8369674-8370759 GCF_015228065.2 Penaeus monodon
GGCATGCAGGGGACAACAATGCAGAGTAGGGGAGGGGGCAGGAGGAAGGGAGGGGATGACAAGGGCCAAAGGGGCAGGAACTTGCTTGAGGTAGGCAGACAGGCAGCGACAGAGAGTGAGCGCGAGGGTGCATGTGTTATGTGTGTAACACTGAATGAATAACTTACGCTCATCCACTGAGGCGTCGAGAAGTAGGACGCGCACACACTGCGGACCGCAGTGCATTCACGGATGTAAATACATGCACACATGAATACACGCATGCACTCAGATGCACTAGGCAGGAATAAGGTATTTGTTCCGCTGTTCCTGGTGTCTGTGAGATATATTAGGGAGAAGTTCCCTGTGTCTTTAGGCAGAAAGGGGAGGGGTAGTGATAACGTTTTGTTTAGGGAGAGGTGAGGGAGAAGACACCGCCCATTGCCCATACGATGGAACCTACGATGGACACAAAACTGATCACTTGTGAGGGAGGGGGAGGAAGGGAAGGAAGGAGACAGTAAGATGAAGAAGAGATGAGGAAGAGAAGGTAGAGGAATGGAAAATGTGGAGGGGTAAAGGAAGAGAAAGACCCCGGGAGGAAACAAAGAGAGAAAGGGTAAAATATCAAGAGGAGAAAGAGAAGGAAGAGGGGACAGAATGAAAAGAAGGAAGAGGAAAACAGGGAGGGGAGAAGGAAGAGGAAGAAAAGAATAGGAACAAAGAAATTTTAGAGGAAATATCAAGAGAGGAGAAAGAGCAGGGAAAGGGAGAAGGGAGGAGTAGGAAGAATGTGAGATAAAATGATATACACTGAAGGAGGGAGAAAGATAGTAATGAAAGCATTGACGGAGACAAAAACAAATAGAAAATGATATAAGGAAAGAGAAAGAGAGAAGGAAAGAGAAAACGAAACCATGTGGGAGGAGAGAAAATACTGGGCGTGCATGTCTGTATGTTTGTATTAATACCTATAAATATGTATAATATAAGTGTACATACCGAGGGTGATGGGTGTCTGTTTACGTGATTTGTAAAAGGTAAATTTAGTTTGTGATGGAGTGCCAGAAAACGAGTATGTATAATTAAATTGCGAAATATCCTGT
>NC_051414.1:8370914-8371044 GCF_015228065.2 Penaeus monodon
TTCAGTCAGGTTCATTGCGGAAGAGCATCAAGGCAAGTTAAATCAGTTAGAAAGCATCCAGGGAAAATTGAAAGCGTCATTCGCCAGCTTATAGGCAATTTCTAAATCGTTCCTCTCCCTTTTCCTCCCC
>NC_051414.1:8371127-8371475 GCF_015228065.2 Penaeus monodon
TTCCTCCTCCTTGTAATCCTCTCCTTCCCAAATTCTCTCTCCCTCCTTCTCCCTCTACCCTCTCTCTTCCCCCTTTTCCTCTCTCCTACCTCCTTTCCCTCTCTCTCCCTCTTCCCTTCTCTCGTGAACATATAAATGCATTTTTGTGCAGGTTAGAGAGAAGTATAATCATGAAGTCTGTCCTGTAGTTTAAGCCGTATTTTTATTTTGCCCCTTTATTCCTTTTTATATCGTTTTCTGTTTTCCTTTTATTTTCTTTCTTTTTTCACTGGAATATAAAGAGGAAAGTTTTAAGACCCTTTCAAGCCGCACCGTGCAAACTGCCGGTAGCGTATGAATTTCTTATAA
>NC_051414.1:8371820-8371944 GCF_015228065.2 Penaeus monodon
GTCACTTCTTCCCTCTTCTATTCTTCTGTCTTTTGCCCCCCTCACTACCACATTCTCCTATATACATAGGACTCTAACGACACTTTTACACTTATTCAAGTGTGTGTGTGTGTGTTTACGGGGC
>NC_051414.1:8371979-8372164 GCF_015228065.2 Penaeus monodon
GTCGCGACCAGGCAGTTCGTGACCTCTTTTGAGAGACGTAAATTGGCGTGTTTATTGACCTCATTCCCTCATTTTAAAACGTTGTTATCAACATTCAGAATCAGTGGGTAGAATGATCACTTGTTGGCGGAAATAGTTTTCGTGTTTTCCTCTGTGTCTTTCATTAATGTTTTATTGTTGGATTT
>NC_051414.1:8372507-8373231 GCF_015228065.2 Penaeus monodon
GCCACAGCACCTCATTCGGGTCAGAGCGATCGGACCGGATACAGATAGGCCCGACTCTCTCCCCCGTAGAACAGCTGACACCGAACGGGGCGTGAGTTTAACTGTAATTAATTTTCTGTTTTACGGGATGACATTTTTTTGGAATGTTTGGGGAGGAGGCGGGGAGGGGAGGGGGTAGATTTAGGCAGAAGGGGAGTGCTGGGACGGGGGTGAGAGGGAGGAAGGGAGTGGGTGAAGGAAGAGGGGAGAAAAAGGAAGAGGGATAAATGTAGGAGGTGAGGGAATTGGATACGGAGGAGAATGGGAGGGGAGGAAGGACAGGCGTAGGATAATGGGGAGGGAGAGTGAAAGGAGAGAAGGGAGTTATTAGGAGGAGAATAGAGCGAAAATGAAAGGGAGGAGTGAAGAAGGAGGAATTAGGGAGTGAGTGGGAGGAGAGGAGATAGAGCGAAGGAGGGGGAGAGAGGGGAGTGAGGGAGGGGGAGAGGAGAGAGGGGCGTGAGTGGGAGGGAGGGGAAAGAAGAGAGGGAGAGGAAGGGAGAGGTGGGGATAGATGATCGTTTGGCATGATTTTAATGGTGTGAGCGATGTTATGGCCTGCCTCGTTGGATTTAGCACAGTGCGAAGTTGCGTGGCCGTAGCGATACTCGACGCTATGCTGGTAATGCAATGGACGTGTGATATATATATTTATTTTTACCTTTTTCCACAGTTTAAAGAGTTA
>NC_051414.1:8373285-8374123 GCF_015228065.2 Penaeus monodon
TTCCAGTTCAATTGGACTTTATGCCGTAGCTAACATCCGTGCTGATATGAGTTTTGCTGTTTCAATATAGATTTACATACTTTTATATATGTATCGGAACTGATTCAGTGGGATCGCTTGTAACTAATGGAAAATAAAGTGATATTTATCCACCTTTTGCACAATTTTGTAGGATGCGTTTTTCATAGAAAAGTGGCCCTGTCTGCATATGTATGTTTTATGCATATGATTTAAATACTTAAGCGTGGGGGCATTTATTAATCGCGATGTGAGTATATCTGTACATATTTTACACTCTGTATTTAAGGTCAGTCCTATTGCTATGCTCCTTAGTAACGAATAGTAACAAAGAAATGTATCTCTAGACTCTGAATAAGGAAATGAGAGGAGCTTTTAAATATTTTTTTTGTGCATGGTGAGATGGGCATTAGTACTTAAGGACATGGAGCATACGCACTAAATTCCCATATTTATATATCCTTGCTGATAAAAAAAGAGAAAGGTAGACTTTGCGGAAGAATCGCCTATCCGTATAGTATAGATAAGGACGAATTTCCGACGAGCAACCAGTGTTTTTAACGGAGAGTCTATAAGCAATTGTGGTCCATAAATATAAGTGCTATAAGGGCGACGATGCGTTTGTGAATTCAAGGTCGGATTTGAGGTCGCTTGCCGCTCCCCGCCCATCCCTTGGGCGGGTCTTGGGGTCCGTGCATGTCGATCGTCGCCTTATGAATAAAAAAAAAAAAGTTACTCGAGGATTCTCTTCTTTCTCGCTCCCTGTCTCATTAATTATCTTTCATGCTCGGCAGATTGCGAAAGAGTGATTGGGAGCGCT
>NC_051414.1:8374409-8374518 GCF_015228065.2 Penaeus monodon
CAGCCTTAGACTCGAAGGAAACTCGGTCCGGGATTCAAACATGGTATAAACTTTTCGTCGGGGATAAAACAGTTCGGGGAAACTTTATTGTCTCCGCGATGCGCACTCG
>NC_051414.1:8374773-8374932 GCF_015228065.2 Penaeus monodon
GGTCAGTTTTTATATCCTGTATTTAGACACGTTCGAAGTAATCAGGAGAAAACTGTTTTATGTTCCTGGGATAATGAAACTCTATTTTTATTATTTTCTCTTTTCAAGGCCTTCCTTTCTTGCTTTGTAGAACACAATCAATTGTTTGTATTGGAAATC
>NC_051414.1:8377317-8378350 GCF_015228065.2 Penaeus monodon
CCTCGCCCAGGGCCGACCCCGAAGAGAGCAATTACCGGCCATTGTTTATTTTCTCCGTTATGACGAGGCGGGCCGGAGCTCTCGTCTTAACTACCCGGCAGCGTCTCCTTTCTGGCGGCGTGAAGCAGGCGCAGATTTCGGCGTTGATTGCATTAGGCTCCCCGAGACACGTCCGAGGGCGAGGCCCCGGGCCTAACGAATCGCTGTTGCCGTCGCGCTCTAAAGCACCCTTCCCCCCCCCCCCCCGCCCATACTCCCGTGTGAAACGGCCTCGGTGGGAGACATTACCTTCGTTGGGGGGGGGGTATGGTGATTGGGGTGGGGCTTGAGTGGGGGTATGGGGGGGGTTTGAGGGGGTGGGATGGATTTAGGGATAGGGGAGAGGAGGAGGGCAAGATAAGGGTGTCAGATTAATGGGGTGGCTAGGGGAGAGAGATGGCAGAGGATGGGAGGAATGGGGTGGGGAGGGGAGAGGGGAAGTTGCAGTATTGGGGTAATGGGTTGACGGGGGAGGGGGGTTGGATGGGGTTGGGGGAGGAGGAAGCGGTGTGTTCGTAGGAATTAGTAAGGATTTGGAATCGAGGATTTACATACAGACTTCAAAATTTAAATTTGGATTCCGGAATCTACATTAAGTATTTAGTATTTAGGAAGGATGCCCCGGAAAATCTTACTTACTTAACATATATATATATGTAGTTATTCATTAAATCTAATATTCACAAATCACAATTTTATTTTCTTTGTATTCACTCCTATTGCTTTTATTTTAAAGAATGAATGGCAAATTCCTTTCCGAAATATAATGACTCCAGAATGTTGGTTGACCTTGTGTTGTGGGAAGGTCCGCTCGGTATGTTGATTGGATGCTCCGCCGGCGCCCCTTCACGCCCTCCTTTCTGCGCCTCTTTCGTACGCACACAATGCGGTCGTGTAACGTGGGGGGTGAAGAGGTTGGCCGGCAGGGTCAGGGAAGCTGTGGTTGTCGTGGTTGCGGTTGCTAGTGATCGCTGTGCAGGAATTTTGTTGTCGT
>NC_051414.1:8379214-8379494 GCF_015228065.2 Penaeus monodon
GGACTTCAGTATTAATTTATAGCACATGTTTTTTTTTCTTTCCTTTGTAATGGTAGTTGCAACAGCTGATTTAAAAAGCATTCCTACTAGCCTCAATTACGGGCAGTCAGTTGAGTCCCTTCGTGCTACGTCGAGTATTAGCTACTTTTTTTACAGCATTCAGAAAAGTTTAACGTTTTACGGCATTCGCATTGGCCACACATATCACGGCTTACAGGTCGCGCTTTACGGCATCGCAATTCAAGCTGCGTTTTGCGGCCACCTGCAGATCGGCAGCGGG
>NC_051414.1:8379615-8379751 GCF_015228065.2 Penaeus monodon
CAGACGCCCTCAGTATTGGTATATTTTGCCTTTAAGGGATATAATGGCTCCCAGATTAATAGCAAACTCGCCCGCTCGGATTGTGCGCTCGCTTGCATTGGCCATTTGTCTATGTAAGTGAGTTTATCAGTTTTCT
>NC_051414.1:8379869-8379944 GCF_015228065.2 Penaeus monodon
AGCTCGGAGTTTTCCCGTTATTTTGGCCTTGGGGAAGGTTAGGTTTGCTTCTCTCTCTCCCAGTTCCGGCTCCAC
>NC_051414.1:8380199-8380264 GCF_015228065.2 Penaeus monodon
CCTCACTCCTTCCATCCTCCCTCTTTGTACTGCAAATTTTATCCTGATTCAGAGGCTTAAGTCCA
>NC_051414.1:8380364-8380765 GCF_015228065.2 Penaeus monodon
CCCGGATTAACACTTGAAAGCTACGCGTGCTACAAACGCTTACATACAACGAAAGAGACATTATGAACCCCATCTAAAGAGTACCCCCCTTCTTCCCCATTCCCCCATGACCCCCCCCCCACTCCCATCTCGTTGCCACGACGGCTTAGCTCTAAGAACTGGACTAAGAATCACTAGCTTCAAACTTTAGCCCATTGCCGTGACGTCAAAGTCTGCCTCATCCATTAATTTCCTCCGAAGTTGGTGCCACTTCCCAGCTCCGTGAATGGATCTTCAACAGTTCCGCGTTTTTTTTTTCCGCTTTTTCTGGCAAGATATGTCGAAGATTAGTGCGTTGCCGATGCGAAAGTGCGTTTAAGGACAAGGCTTAGTGGTTGCGCTGTCCTCTCCTCTCTCGTCTT
>NC_051414.1:8381145-8381420 GCF_015228065.2 Penaeus monodon
ATTTTATGTGTCAGTATTTGCTTCTTTCTCTCTCACTCAGAGTGCACAGACACTTGTGTGTGTTCATCTGTTTTTTGTTAGACAATATTTTCCCTATTTTCGTGTAGGTTCCTCTTATAATTACTGTCGTGTTTCTTCCTCGCGATTTTGATTTCCATTTCGATCATATATCCGCGTATTTGTGTATATATGAATTTAGTTATTTGTTAATTAATTTATATTACGTAGTGTGCGCGGATCTCGACATGCGCACAAGGGGTCTCTTCCGGCGACCA
>NC_051414.1:8381454-8381704 GCF_015228065.2 Penaeus monodon
CAGTTGCGGAAACTTAACGCCAACTCACTGGGCGTCTTGTCGGGTTTCTTGTTGAAACTGTTGTTCATGTTGAGGAAAGAAGGAGTTTTGTTGGTGGCGTTTATGTTTTCTTTCGGGTCTGTGTTTTTTTTTCTGTTTGACTTCTTTCTTCTCTCGTTGTTTTGTGTTTATGTTCTAAAGTATGTTTTTTTTGGGGGGAGGAGGTATTAGGGTTCTGCCTGCGTGTTTGTTCTTTTTTTTTCTGTGACAG
>NC_051414.1:8382092-8382259 GCF_015228065.2 Penaeus monodon
CGAGTTATCTCATTGTGTAGCGAACACTTTGGACCATCAGCCACACGTGTTCCTTCCGCTGATGCGCTGCTGTTGAGATCGGCGTGTGCGCTACGACTGTCTCTATTAGCTGTTCGTTATTCGGCGAAGAGGTCATTCCGGTTTAATCTTATTTGCTTCTTTCGTGC
>NC_051414.1:8382303-8382434 GCF_015228065.2 Penaeus monodon
TATGTCTCATTTTCATTTTTGAACATGAGTGTCTTTTTTATGATTTTTTTGTATATTTTTCTTCTTTTTTTAAAAGTAATATTGTTTTTCTATTATTATATTTTGTTTCCTGTGCTTTATCTAATAATCCC
>NC_051414.1:8382464-8382621 GCF_015228065.2 Penaeus monodon
CGGTTGAAGGGTATTCTTTTATTCAATATTTGAGTGCCGCCACACCCCTCCCCCCGCCCTCCCTCCATCCACCCGATTCCCTGCCTAGCCCTTCCCTCCAGCCTCCTCCAGCTCCTGCCCTCCGATCCACCTTCTCCTCCACCCATTCCCACGCGAC
>NC_051414.1:8382800-8382992 GCF_015228065.2 Penaeus monodon
CAGTCCGTACCCCTTTTATATTCACTCTTGTTACGTCGGATGAATTCTTAGATGTATCGGCGCTCTCCAAACATAGTTAACTCGTGTCAACACTCCAGACTTCTTTCGTAAGTGTTCGAGTCATATTCCAGGTCTCCCAAGAAGGACCCGGAGGTTGGGTTCAAGTTGACCTGCATCTCGAACTTTTCGCTG
>NC_051414.1:8383144-8383313 GCF_015228065.2 Penaeus monodon
CTCCAATTTTATTTTCGATACGTCCTTGTCCCATTTCCAATTTAGGTAAGTTTGATGGGTAGGGGGGAAAGGGGGTGGAGAAGGGAGGTCGCCATATTGATTATTTTTCATATTGGGATTGTGTGCTGAGTGCAGGGGTTAGCTGACATTTTGTCTTTTTTGTGCAGGT
>NC_051414.1:8383350-8383493 GCF_015228065.2 Penaeus monodon
CCATCATCATCACAACGACACCAACAATAGCAAGAATTATCATCAGTGTTATTACTCTTTATTCTTTTATTTATTCAATCATACATTTTTGTGGGGAGGGCTGGTTTGAAGTAATTGGCATTCTTATATCCATTCTTATATCC
>NC_051414.1:8383714-8383884 GCF_015228065.2 Penaeus monodon
CTTTGCCCCCTCCCCTCTTTTTCCCCCTCGAGATGCACAATAAAAACACCCTCAGCTTCACCGTGTAACACGTTGGCGTGACCGTCAAAGGAATGTCATAATTCTAAGCCCGACTCCGTTACGTGTCCTTTTATCTCTGGGAAGGATGAAGGGAATATGTAGGGAGAAAC
>NC_051414.1:8384024-8384305 GCF_015228065.2 Penaeus monodon
AGAAATACATATATAAATAGATATGATAGTGAGAAACATATATGTGTTGATTTATGGCATTAGCAATGTCACGAGCGACTGTTATGTAACAAGACAACCTAAATATGAATCTATTACATACCAAATAATGCTGTGAATATAAAACCCATCTCTCTTTCCTTGCTGATATATTAGGAAGCAGTGAAATTAAATACTTAAACCTGGTTCGCCATGTTGGGAAAGGAGAAGCAAAACTTGTACAGTCGCCAGGTGAATTAACCTCAGAGTGGGTGTTTGCTCGA
>NC_051414.1:8384930-8385067 GCF_015228065.2 Penaeus monodon
AGGGTGTTTGCTCAAGGGGGGTGGGGTGGGCATTGCAGATTAAGTTAGTTATTGCGGGTTGAAAATAGCGAAGGAGTAAATGGTTATAACATAGGAATAGGTTCCGCGACCCATTTCTGCTTGTACTTAGGGAATAG
>NC_051414.1:8385329-8385547 GCF_015228065.2 Penaeus monodon
CGCGCGCGCGCGGTCTCCTTCTCTCTCCCTCCCTCCCCAAAAGAGAAAGACGGAGAGATAACGGAATGAGATGACCTTTTATATCTCAGGCGGGACTCCGAGCTTTGTATGCAGGTCCTTGGAATTAGTATTTTAATATTTTACGATAATTCACTAGATCTGGTTGAAATATTAATAAACGTGTTATCATATATTTTTTTTTTCTTAATAGAAGTGGA
>NC_051414.1:8385658-8385852 GCF_015228065.2 Penaeus monodon
AAGAAGGTTCCAGACATCGCTATCTTCTCTCCGTTGTTCCCGCTGCCGCTACCTCACCGCCAACGGCTTTTATATTGCCCTGATACTGTCTTCATTACGTACTTCTCCCCGCCATACGCTGGGAGTTGGCCTGTTTTACTGGGGTTCGCCTCTCTGGGACTTTGGCCGCTCTTTTCTGGTGGCGGGATGGGGGT
>NC_051414.1:8386159-8386458 GCF_015228065.2 Penaeus monodon
AGCCAAATTTAATGCCCTCCATAACGCCGTCGTGGCAATAATAACGCGCCCTTTGCAAACGCGAATCTCGTGAATAGATGTAGTTTAACCACTTTATTCCGAGTGGATGAAAGAGGTGTTTCTTTTTCACTCCCGCCAGAGCTGAATATCGAGGAGAAGCCGTATGATTTATCGCGCAATTTACGCTCCCGCTGATGTGAAGCAAGTTGGGAAGAAATTTCTGTTTGTGTCAGGAACTCGATGCAGTCCTTGCCTTGCTTTGCGGTCCTCGTGGGATTTACTTGAGTTACCCATCGATT
>NC_051414.1:8386493-8386811 GCF_015228065.2 Penaeus monodon
TTAACTATTTATTGTTATCATTTTTGTGAGAGGGAGATGGAGAGGTAGTGAAGGAGATAGTAAAGATGTAGAAGGGGAGGTGGAAATGTAGAGAAAGAGAGGTAGAGAGAGGGGCGAAAGGGGAGACCCAAGAGGTGGAGAAGTAGATGGAGAAGGAAATAGAGAAGTAGAGAAGGAAATGGTAGAGAGGAGGATAGAGAAGGATAGCAAGAGACAGAGAGAAAGATGGAGATGGAGGGGAAAAGAGGGAGATGAAAAGGCAGAGAGAAAGATCGGTAGAGAGAAATTAAAGTGTTAGGAAGAGGAGGAAGAAGAAAT
>NC_051414.1:8387098-8387416 GCF_015228065.2 Penaeus monodon
AACGGAATGCAGGATGAAGATGAAAAGCATCGCGTGGAAGAAGATTAGGAAGATCAGAAGACAGGCGGAGGAGAGGATAAGTAGATTCCCTGCAAAACGGAATGGAATAGGAAGAAAATCAGAGTATATCGAAAAGGAATATAGAGTATATCGAGAAGGGAGAAAAAGAGAGTTGGTTGAAAAGAGAGACAGAACTAAACGCGGAAGGTAAAAAGGAAGGAAATCAAAGGCAAAGGAACCAAGTCGATAATATGAGTAATATAAAGTGAGAAAAATGGAGATAGAATAGGAAAAGAATCGACAGATGAAATAGACGCT
>NC_051414.1:8387463-8387630 GCF_015228065.2 Penaeus monodon
CCAGTCACTAGAAAATTTCGAAGAGAACGAGGTAACATTGAATCGGAAACAACTCAGAGGCGCGGATACCCACCGAAGGGCGGATGAGGGGGCGCGGCCTGGCTCGGGCGGGATGGAATCGTGTCCCTGGGGAACCCTCGCGCCGGATGGGTTCCTACCTTCCTCCC
>NC_051414.1:8387658-8387731 GCF_015228065.2 Penaeus monodon
CTCGTAACACGATAATGCGAGGAATTACACGTATGAGGCTCGGATCTCACCCCTTTTGTTTGGCCCTTCGATT
>NC_051414.1:8387805-8387890 GCF_015228065.2 Penaeus monodon
CTTCCCGCCCTTCCCTTCCTCTCTCCTGAACTTTCTCCCAAGTTCTTTATTTTTTGCCTAATAAGCTATTTTCTCTTCCCCTTGC
>NC_051414.1:8388045-8388791 GCF_015228065.2 Penaeus monodon
AATTTCGCTTACTAAATTCTTTCTCTCCTTTCTTCTTTCTCTTTTTCCCCTCCTAGACGTTCCTGCCTTTCGGTCCCCCTCCGCTTGGCTTCCCTCACTCCTCCCCCTCCATATTTCTGCCCTCTCACCTGGTTTCCTTTCC
Organism: Penaeus monodon; assembly: GCF_015228065.2. Lineage (NCBI taxonomy): Eukaryota > Metazoa > Arthropoda > Malacostraca > Decapoda > Penaeidae > Penaeus > Penaeus monodon. Next base: position 8,388,188 of record NC_051414.1, read on the forward strand.
TATATGATAACCTTATTCCCCCATCTTTAGATTTCACCTTCCTTCCCCTGTTTCTAATATTCCTCTTCTTACCTCTCTATAATTACCCCTCCACATCCCCTGTGTTTCACTTTTTCTCTGTCGTGTCCATCCCTCCTCCCCACTTTTCTCTCCCCTAACCTCTCTTTCTCCTCTCGATCCACTTACTTTTCACCCCTCTCTTTTTCTCTCCACTCCTCTCCCTTTCCCCTTTCTTCCCTTCTCCCAGTTCCTTGCTCCCTTTCACACCTTTTCCTTCCTTGTCCCTTCAACTCCCTACTCCCATCTCCCTTCCCCTCACCCTTCCCCCTTTCACACATGCTCATTCCCATTCTCTCCCGCTTCCCCTCCCATCTCCATCTCCCTTTTATATGCTTCCCTTCTCTCTCCGTTGTTCCCTTTTCTCCCCGTCTCCTCGCTCTCCCCTCCTGCAATCGTACCCTTTCTCCTCTTCCTTGCTCCCCAGCCGTTTCGCTCTAGGGGAGGAAGAGGCTGACATGCACTTTAATAGTCTCGATAAACTTACGTTAGAGCCTTTGCTAGTGGGCTGAGGCTGGGTCGGGTGGGCTGCGGTGGGTGAGGCTAA
>NC_051414.1:8388856-8388975 GCF_015228065.2 Penaeus monodon
CACGCTACCTGTTTGTATATATCTATGTATACATGCATGCGTGAGGTATACCTTAGGAAAGGTTATAAAGGTTGTGGCGAGGTTGCGGGGTTGAGAAGGAGCCGAGGGTGATTAAAGGT
>NC_051414.1:8389283-8389607 GCF_015228065.2 Penaeus monodon
CACATGCACATATATTGCACAGTCGTTGAGTCTTACCCTAATTCAACATTACACTCCAAGCAGACACCATTTAATGAACATCACAAATGAAATATCGCTCAGCATCTGTTTTGGAAAAAAAAGGAACGATCCAGATGGATAGTAATGAAGGCACTGAACTTTGGCATTAATTCAGCACATTATCTTCGCGGAAATATCGATCATAAAATAACAAATTAATTATCGGGTACGTTTTCCCCTACCGGTGTCCATTATAGCTCTTTAGAAGGAATAGAAGACACAAAATTATGGAGATGGAAGAGGGATTGCCAAGAAGGCGACGCG
>NC_051414.1:8390549-8390711 GCF_015228065.2 Penaeus monodon
CGAACGGAAAAGCCGTAATTAAGATTGGGAATGGATGGCCGTCTAAGCGAGAGGCGGACTTTTTCTCCTCTTTTACCCGGACGCGGAGAAAACAGTAACGGATGAATGGGTAACGTGTAATAAACAGGATTATTTAGTGAGACAGAAATGTTATGTAATTGC
>NC_051414.1:8390951-8392021 GCF_015228065.2 Penaeus monodon
CGAAACGGAAAGAGGGTTAAGTAGAAAAGACGGATAGGTGAGGGAAGAGGGAAGGAGAGATGAGAAAGAAGGAATGGATATAAGGAAATAGGAAAGGAATATGAGAGGGGAGAGAGAGAAAAGAAGAAAAGGAGAGATACAAGAAGAGATGAAGGGAGGAGAGAAGGAGATATAAAACAGAGAGTGGGATTAAAAAGAAAGAAAATGAAGAGGTAAGGACAGATGAGAAGGGGAGGAGGGATGATGATAGAAGGATTATCCTAGCAATATGAAGAGGAAGTATGGTTTGGCGAGAATTACGGTTGGAGGATAATGGAGGAGGAGTAAGAAGGGGCGTGGCGTTGGAAGTGGAAATGGAGAGGAAAAGAGAAGGGGTGGAGAAAGAGGAAAAGAGAGGAGGGAGAGGTTAAGGGAGGTGAAAGGAGGCGATGTTGGTGATGGAGGAAGAGCATTAAGTGATGGAGAGGGTGAAGAAGGATGAGAGTGTGATGGAAATGATGGAAGAGACGAACCGAAAGAGGAGAGAAAAAGGGGGGGAAAATGCTGACGTGAAAAATTCAAAGACAAAGGTGATAAAAAAATGATACTGATAAAGACCATGAACCGAAGGAAAAGAATAACAAAGGAGAAGAGGGAAGAGGGGATGATTGGTTGTTGATTGCGGGGGAGATATTAGCGAGGGCAAGATCATGACCTGGGAAGTTACAAGAGCCAAGGTTAGGCCTCCTTAATGGGGATGGGTAGTGGGGGGGGTGAGGGCGTAAGGGAGGGGTTTATGCTCATACGCGGAGATAGAGGGTCAGTTAGGGTAAATTGGGGGGGAGGGGGGATTTGGGCAAAATAGGGAGGAAGGTAGGGATTGGTATAACACTGGAAGGTAAGGAAGAGATAGAAGGGGGAAGGGACTGGGTTGAAATGGGAAGGAAGAGGGGAGGGATTGAAACAGAATGGAGAGAAAGAAAAATGGAATTGAGATAAAATGGGAAAATAGGAAGGAATTGCGAGGAAATAGACGTTTCCAATGAAAGGAGAAGGAAAGAGAAGGGATTAGGGAATGCAGGAAGAAACGG
>NC_051414.1:8392097-8392255 GCF_015228065.2 Penaeus monodon
GTGGAGGAGGAATAGAGAGACTTGTGAAACTTACAAAAACAGGAATGAAGAAAGGGAGATGGAATAAAAAGTGATCTCGGGTTGAAAAAAGCAGACGAATTAGATCTAGCGAAGAAGGGAAAGAAGTGAATGTGTGATGGAGAGGATTAAAGTAAAGG
>NC_051414.1:8392389-8392560 GCF_015228065.2 Penaeus monodon
CATAAAGGGGAGGAATATACAAAAGCAGAAAGCAAAAATAGACCCGGGAGAAAAGAAAAGAAGAAGAGAGAAAATAGGAAGAAATTAAGGCATGACAGATGTTCCTCTTACGAAAGCTGTGTGAGGGCTGTGAAGTTGTGAGGCATTGCGACATTATCAGCTGAGTCTTAG
>NC_051414.1:8392691-8392855 GCF_015228065.2 Penaeus monodon
AAGGGGGGGGTAGGTAGTGCTAGGGCATGTACATTATTTCATTTGTCACGCTGTTTACCTTGGCGCACGAAGGTCACATAACTCAGTATTCTTTGTGATCATGACATTGGCATAGCTGCGATATCAGAGCCACTGATGCGTGTCTATGTTTTGACTCGTAATCG
>NC_051414.1:8393025-8393552 GCF_015228065.2 Penaeus monodon
GAAGTGATTAGCTGCGTCATGGTAGCATCCCCCATCCATCACTCTTCCCCCAAAGGAAATTTTTGATGCGCCGCAATGACCACGCCTCCTCCCCTCCTTCCGGCACAGAAGGAAAAAGGAGGAAGAAAGACGTGGAAAAGGAAGTAAAAAGGTGCCTACGTCTCCTTCCCCATTCTCTCATCCGGCACAGAAGAAATGTGAATGAAGGAAACATGAGATGCAAGCAAGGAGTACGAGACCCACGCCCGTTTTCCGGAATGTACGAAGGGAGGGAAAGAAAGAACGAGGGGAGAGGATTACCCTCGCGCTTCCTTTTTTTTACCTCCCTCCTCGGTCTCCAAAGAAGGAAAAAAAAAGATAAGTATAAAGAAGAATAGTTAAGGCGGTCGGTCACTTGGCTCCGCTTCCTCCCCCGGGGCAGAGCTGGCGCGGCTGAACCTTCTGCCTGAGCCTGATAGCGGCCGCCATCGGACGCAGCTGCTCAAGGGGGGCTGTGCCGTGATCGCGGGGAATGAGCCTCGAGATCT
>NC_051414.1:8393738-8393916 GCF_015228065.2 Penaeus monodon
TTTATGGTGAGGACTTAGATTGAAGTTCGGCGCTTTGCAGTTTCTGGAAGATTCGGTACCTTAGACGTTTGGGTATTTTAGGAAGGGTGTGTGTGAGAAAGGACATGCCCCTGTGCATGTACAGACAGGCCTTTACCCAAGCAAATACATATGCCAACACATACAAACACATATTGGT
>NC_051414.1:8394099-8394188 GCF_015228065.2 Penaeus monodon
CGATCAGGGTCATGAAGAGACGCGATACATTATGGAGAGGAAGTAATTGGGTACTGATATGGATGAGGTGTTTGTTATGGATGAGAGCA
>NC_051414.1:8394233-8394457 GCF_015228065.2 Penaeus monodon
AATTCGATTGTGGATATTTGTTACGAGAGCAGGAATAAGAGGTGGAGGGTGCATGGAAGAGGAGGAAGGGTGATTGTTCTAGCATGAGATGTAGTAATATTGAGAGAGCAATTAAAAGGCATTATTCCGTTCTACCGATTAAAGATAGCCCGAAAAAGACGAAATCCGCACCGAGCCGACCACGTTCTCCGTCGCCATGATTACTCACCGCCGTATCACACCTT
>NC_051414.1:8394491-8394740 GCF_015228065.2 Penaeus monodon
TGAATCGATCATCTCTCGTACCTCTTACTATTATTCTGTCTGATTTCGTTGTTTTTTACTTATTGTATTGCATTCATTGCATTTATGAAAATTACTCTATCTTGGCTGCAATCCTCTCTTGGGAAACGAAATGGTAATATCCGTTATTATTTTTGTTCATCGACGTCGCCCACTGAATCGCGGGAATTAAGTGTTTTTAGTGACGTGTGTGCACATTTGGAAACATGTGTGGAAATAGGGTTTCGAATT
>NC_051414.1:8395150-8395773 GCF_015228065.2 Penaeus monodon
ACCTGCTGATTAATGATCCTGATTAAGTTCCAAATTGTATTATCAGATTAATTGCGCCCCTTACTCCCGCCCCAACCCCCAACCCCCCCCCACAGGCACTTTAAATCGTCCCATCTGAAAACCCCCGCCCACTATTTTCTCTCCCTCAAACGTGCCTCCACCATTTCTGTATCTTTCCCTCTCGCTCTTTATCTCCTTCCCTCTTTCACGTTCCTTTCCTTTCTTTACTACCTCCCCTCCCTTCTTTACTCGTTTCTCTCATTTCTCTGTTCTCTCATTTTCCTTCCTCTACCCCTTCGTTCTCTTTTTATTCCTTTCCTCTACCCCTTACCCTTTCATCCATTATCATTCCTCCTTTCCTCGTCACGTTCTCCCATCTCCCTCCTGTTCCTTTTCCCCTCTTTCCCTACCCTTCCTTTGCCCCCATCTTTATTCCCCTCTGCCCCTTTCTCTCATGGGGAATAATAACACTCCATAATGACACACAGGTCAAAAGATGTATATGACAGCGATCTGCTTTGAATGCCGGCACGACGCACGCGCTCGCCGATAACGTGACCCGGAAGTGATCGAGACGGTCCGTAAATGAGGAGTATTTGCAGGGCAGCGGGAGGAGGGTCTTT
>NC_051414.1:8395805-8395890 GCF_015228065.2 Penaeus monodon
CTTGGGTCATGTGCCGAGGCCTGTGGCTGGGCCCTTATTTTGAGTGTGTGACGGTGCCTTCTGGGGCTGTTAGGCTTCAAGTTCA
>NC_051414.1:8396499-8396796 GCF_015228065.2 Penaeus monodon
ACAAAACGGATGCCAGAGGAGCCAGGCATTTGCTTCCTCAGACCTGGTCCGCGAGAAACTCTACGCGCCAGAAACCCTAAGTTCAAGCTGCACCAACAAACTCTGCCTACTGGATAGACAGCTGGAATTGCCTTGCCAGATATACGTGGCGCTGGGAATGAATCTCTTCCAGAGCTTTAAACTTTGAACTTCTGTGAGTGTGGAAATGTGTATTATATATTTATTTGATGTTTAAGTACATGTAATTCTCTGTCCCTCTGTTTTATTCTCCCTCTCTTCTTCTCCACCTACATATTT
>NC_051414.1:8396973-8397338 GCF_015228065.2 Penaeus monodon
CCTCATCCCTCACATCATTCCTCTCTCTCCTCCCAAAAAATCCTCTAGTCTCCTCTCTCATCTATCCCTCTTCCTTGACCATCCTCCTTTTTTCGATCTATCTGTATTCTGGCACTTCTTTCATTCTCTTTGTGGACAGAGGATAAACAGAAGGTAATCGGTCACAACAGGAAGTACATTAAAGCGCTGACCGAGGACGCAAGACTAAGAGAAGCTGAAAAAGTTGAGGAGGAGAGAACGAGAAAGAGAGGTTTTATATATCGAATGTATTGAGAAATATAGAAGAGAAGGATAGATACTGATAAGGTAGAGCTTTGGAGGGGCAGAGGAGTAGAATGAATGTTGGAAGGGTATTAAGGGGATAT
>NC_051414.1:8397526-8397819 GCF_015228065.2 Penaeus monodon
GTTGAACTGTCGTATAGATAAGACTTTCAATATGATATTTAAATACGTAAAAAAAAAAAAATTATTGGTAGTTAAAGGCAATATTGCATACCCAAATAGGAGCCCAATCACTCTTTTCACTTTTCTTTATTCTAAATTCAGATGAACATGATTACACTGCTAGACATATCGACAAAATTCTCGGAAATGAACAAGGACTCATAAAAATATGTCAGTGATAATTAATTCCCCCGTTTTTATGTTCATTCCCTCTTCTTTAATTTTGTACATATTTATTTTTCTTCTATTTTTTT
>NC_051414.1:8397838-8397999 GCF_015228065.2 Penaeus monodon
TTCGTAAGTAAATATTGATTGACCGCCCACCTCAACGTCGGAAGCCTGCGGTGTCGGGAATAGTGAATGATTGATGACGACCAAAATGAGGGGGGGGAGGCAGCGGAATTAAAGACACGCACGCATTCCATAATTACACGTGTGCTTGGTGATTGCCACTT
>NC_051414.1:8398517-8398812 GCF_015228065.2 Penaeus monodon
TCAGCACGCAAGAAACAGATTAGTGTAGCAAGCTAAGTGGTGGTTACGCAAGAGTACTGTTGCAGGCGACCGTGATCTCCTTTGCGGCGTCGTTATCCATAATCCAAGGATAAATGACCCGTGTCCAGCATCAACAATGGCGCGGTAAGACACGCCCGCGGGGACAGCACACAGTACCACCACAAGGACGGTGTACGGGAAACGCAACGCAGCCTCTAATGGTTTCAGAGTGTGTGCCGGAGGGAGATCGAGTCTTGTGCTGGAGTGGTTGGCTGTTTGTTCTACTGATCTCAGT
>NC_051414.1:8399091-8399186 GCF_015228065.2 Penaeus monodon
TCCAGAGACGAGGGTGGCGCTGGTGTATAGATGCATATATAAGTAGGTAGAGAGATGAGTATGTAGGTAAATAGTCAGATAGGTATATGAGCCAG
>NC_051414.1:8399219-8399334 GCF_015228065.2 Penaeus monodon
GAGTAAAAAGAAAAGATCCCCTTAATAGCTGCAATCAAGGCATCCAAGAGACGCCCTTGAAGGAACGAGAGAAGACATTTGCCAGCAATGAGTGGTCGCTAAAGTCCAAGGAATA
>NC_051414.1:8399892-8400084 GCF_015228065.2 Penaeus monodon
GCGAACGGGCGACATGGAAGTCAGGTGATTCTCATTAATCTCGCCTTTCATAGACCCGCTTTCTCAAAGGCCGTGGAGAGGAGAGGCCTCGTCTCGGGCATTACTGTCATTATTGCTTCTTTTCTTTTCTTCCTCTTTTGGTATTGTGCTTCTCATGACCCGGAGAACAAGCCTGGTGATGGCCTGCCTGTC
>NC_051414.1:8400190-8400268 GCF_015228065.2 Penaeus monodon
ACCTCCCCTCTGATTTATGATTTCACCTCTGCCTCGTTCCGTCTATTTATCTACTTGATTCGTCTGTCTGTCAATTAG
>NC_051414.1:8400531-8400776 GCF_015228065.2 Penaeus monodon
GCAAGCACCGCCACTATGTGACCATATACATAATTTGATGAAAAGTTGCAGCTCAAGACATCCCTTCAGTGAGCCAGTGAGCTTAGAGAGCCGCTCACATCCACGAACTTTACTCATTAACTTGCATTTTTATGAGATAAGTAGTAAGTGAAATCTACGCATCATTATAGGCATTTTTTACGGGGAGAATTGATATCGACGCAGATACGCAGTTATTCGTGTATGGGCTCACAATTTCTTCTAAT
>NC_051414.1:8400807-8401146 GCF_015228065.2 Penaeus monodon
CTATGTGTCTATGTTGTATCTTCGTGTAAATGTGATTGTCCTCAGTATATAAAAAACAATACATAACTTTTGAAGACGAGTGATCACTGCATGCACTTGTTTTCGATTCATATTAACAAAAGGAATATAAACATCAATCACATTAATTCCTAGAAACTTTCCGAATTCTCCAAAAAGCAACTAGTCGCAAATAAAGCGAATTATTACACAATATTGGCACTGAGTAGTGAATTGTTGTTGAAGTGAGCTGAACATGCTTCTTCCATCAGTGAAATTACCTTTCCAGGTAATGTGTTTATCATACGATTATATGTCTGTTTTCTTATGAAGATAAGCCCT
>NC_051414.1:8401799-8402012 GCF_015228065.2 Penaeus monodon
GTCCATTTAGTGCTGGAGAATAGATGCGACTCTTTTTCTAGGTAGCATATTGAGGGAAAAAAGCAAAGTATTAACGATAATGAAATAGGCCTGCAGTGTAAGCCTGAGGCAGTAACTGTAAGAAAGTTCAAGTTCCACTTAATCAGATATTTAAGATATTCTAAATTAAAGCTTGAAGATTTAAGAATCATTATGAATGAAAAAAAAAATCCT
>NC_051414.1:8402707-8403211 GCF_015228065.2 Penaeus monodon
TGCTTAGAATGAGTTGATTACAGCTACGATTAGGATTCCATTAGCAAAAGATAATCCTTTTTTCCTCGTCTCCGTCCTGTTTCCCCCCACCTCTTTTTTCTCTCAATATTTCCCCCTCTTCCTTGCTATCAACTCACTTCTCCCTCCTTGCTCTCTGCTCTCCCTCTCCTCTTCTCCATTGCGCTTCTCCCTCTTTCCCTTCCTCTCCCTCCCTCCGTCCCTCTCTCCCCGCCTCCCCCTTTCGCAATTCACGTCACATGCTAGAAATTACATTATCTGTCAGTCGTCTGTCCTGTTGTTCGGGCATGTACATTCTCCGTCAGTGTTATTACAGGGTGCTGAGAGAGGAGTGGGCGGGGGGGCGGGGGGGGTCTTTGCGTGGCGATTGTCTATATATCTGCATAAGGAGGGCAGTGTTTTTCGTTAGAACTTATGTTTTTTTTGTTAAGCCTGTCTATATTTATGTTTATTAGTTTTATTAGTTGGATACAGTACATATAATCT
>NC_051414.1:8403366-8403445 GCF_015228065.2 Penaeus monodon
GAACACATTCTTACAATATTTATGATATATATGATATATGCAAGTATGAAAATGTATTTCCATGTGTTTGAGGTATGAC
>NC_051414.1:8403500-8403696 GCF_015228065.2 Penaeus monodon
CAGGTATAATTTTCGGGCATATGCATGTATGGGCGCATCTCCGCCATGGCCATAGCTGACTCACAACGTCCACCTCCGTCTCCCTCTCCTCAACCTCAGCTCCCTGGCCGCTGGGTCTCGAGGGAGCGGGAGAGCTGACGAGGAGCGATGTGACAAGCTCAGCACAGGAATGGATGATGATTCAGCCGAGTCCTGC
>NC_051414.1:8403872-8404126 GCF_015228065.2 Penaeus monodon
ACGAGAGCGCGTGCGAGAGCGCGTGCGTGCATACATACTGAAATGCATAAAAAAAATGAAGGCGAGGGAAACGCCTACAGACAAAAATATGGAGTCGCCGCCGCCATTTCTTTAATATTTCGGGGAGAGCGCGCGCCGTCCGTCCGGGGAGTCGTAAAGCGAACCTCCATAATTCAAGAACCGCCGCCCGACGCTGCTGCCCCGGCCCGTCCTGTACGCTTCAAGATCGCTGACCTTTGACCTGTGCGCGATAA
>NC_051414.1:8404879-8404972 GCF_015228065.2 Penaeus monodon
ATATATTTTTTTTAGTTATAGCGTACTTATTCCCATTTTCTCAACAATGAGCGTCACACTGTTAAAATCTACGGGGCGAACACGCACATTTTC
>NC_051414.1:8405268-8405401 GCF_015228065.2 Penaeus monodon
TCATCAGAGGCAAAAACTATATTAGTGGTGATGTACCATGTTTGGGTACGTTGTATCAGTGTTCTTTTTATCTATTATCATTTGGAAAAAGTATTTGCAACTTCCTGAATAAGAGAACTATTTTGTTTTGTTT
>NC_051414.1:8406312-8406462 GCF_015228065.2 Penaeus monodon
GATTATCATAAGAGAATACTAAGAAAGGCAGAGGTTGCATCATGGGTCTCGTATGGAAATGCATTGAGGGAAAACCATTATATCATGGTGCGAGTCACCATGAATATTGCGCGTCTAGGAATATCCCCCTTTTCGTCCTAACTTCCACCC
>NC_051414.1:8406880-8407492 GCF_015228065.2 Penaeus monodon
AGAAAAGACGCCGTGAATAGCGCAAGTCTACGGTGGAAAAAGGCGACGTTTTGACATTCGCTGTTCCGCGAGCGAGGTGGGTTTTCTATACACTGACAGGACTAAGATACACAGAATACTTGATGCCTCAGACGCTGCATACTAAGTGGGTCTATTGTCTCACGCGGTGGCCGGGTTAGGCGGCCTTGTTACGCTTAAGTGGTCTGTTGTGACTGGTATTAGACCAATCGAAAAATGGGAAGCTTCTTTTGGGACGCCACTGCGATCCTGCAGGGAGAACGGAGTATGGGAATGTGCCCAGATATGGTATATCAGTAGCTTGAGTTAATACTGTTTGCAGGCGGTATCAATTATTACGTGCTTGAAACCCCGAATGCTAGAACATTAGAACCTGGGAGAACGCTGTATACACAAGGTGCTGTATGCACTGCTGGATAAATCAAATACTGACACGGTAAGAATGTAGCCAATGTTTGGAATTTTATTCATTTCAACAAGTGGAAGAATTTTTATTTTCATTTCTTTTTTTACGTAAGAAGTAACTACTTTGTATACGTGTGTTTGAATGTATGTACTTGTGGGTTTATGTGAGTGCGTCTGTGTGATTGTGTT
>NC_051414.1:8407541-8407781 GCF_015228065.2 Penaeus monodon
AAGATTTTAATGCAGTGAAATTAATTAGGGAAAACTGAAGGTCGAAAACAGAGTAAACACGGTATTTCGATTTTATTTCTCACTGCAATTATTTCACGCACCTCGTTTTCATAGAGTTTGCATTTTCAAAACGCAAATGAGAACCGTTTACAGCATTTCCATTTCCCCCCCCCAAAAAAAGAGTAATTTTAGGGGAGTTTACAGTGTAATTCTATGATCGTATGCTTTGGCATTTTGGCA
>NC_051414.1:8407971-8408049 GCF_015228065.2 Penaeus monodon
CGCTGAATAAATATTTCGGATTACTTTTCAAGCGAATGATTAATTGATGTTACCGATATGTTAATGTATATGTATAGG
>NC_051414.1:8408119-8408258 GCF_015228065.2 Penaeus monodon
TTGTCATCGTCTTCAGCTGAACAAGATTTTGCTATTTTAGACCCCGCCATATAATGAACTTAATTCCATAACTTTCGAATGGGGTGTTTTTGTCATCTGCAATGGAACTGGCAACTCTTTTGGTTTGCCATTAATTATC
>NC_051414.1:8408280-8408420 GCF_015228065.2 Penaeus monodon
GGGGGGGGGGTTATTGATAGTGAATTTGTCGTTATAAATGATGAGGTTAATTAGATATCTTACGAAACTGGTTAATTAGATATCTTACGAAACTGGGTATTTGCCAGCTTGATACTGTGTCAATCAAATGCTAATGATTT
>NC_051414.1:8408502-8409230 GCF_015228065.2 Penaeus monodon
GTTTTCGCAAATGTCTCTCCTTCTCCATCCCGTGATTTTTTTTTTCTTTTCTTTTCCAAGAATTCTCAATTAAAATAGGTTGACGCGAGAGAGATCAGGACATCGCGGGTGTGACATCGGCAGTCCGACGCTGATGAGGCAATGATGGCTGTAAAGCGTCAAGACGGGGCTGGTGGAGATCGTAAAATGCGGGCAGATGGTGTCAGGAACCGTGGTGGTGGTGGCAGTCGGCGGGGTTTATGTTGTCTTTTGGAGGCGTTGTCAGAGGTGAAGGCGTTAGTTGCGAGAAAGGACTTAAGATGTATGGCTGGAAGGCAGGTGTATTTGGGTGTCAGAGTAATTTCAGTGTTAGGTTACCATCGGTGGCAGAATATTGTTTCAATTAAGTGTTCATGCTCTTAGTATGGTTACCAGCGTGAGTTTTTTTTTTTTCCTCTCTCTCTCTCTGTTTTTCAGAGTAACTGATTTTAATAAGGGAAAAGTAGTTGCCTGTAAGACTAACCACTGCCTGCGATGATTAGGAATTTGCATCAGAACGCCCACATTAAGGTGGCATTAGCGACAAGACGCTGCAAATAACACTCGCGCTGGAACTCACGACTTAATGGTATCATAACTAGACGCGTTAACAAACACCAGCGTGACAGTGGCAAGGAAGTGTGACAGTCAGCACAACACCTGCGCCTTCGGTATTATCCGCCAGAGGGGAGGCATTTAAACAGGTTTAG
>NC_051414.1:8409468-8410142 GCF_015228065.2 Penaeus monodon
GTGGCAGGAACAGTGGAACAGGTCGGTGCAGGTGGACGGCGATAATTGGCTGCCAGGCTTCAATTTCTTGTTTATTGATTGGAGGAGGCTGGGGGGGGGAGGGGTCAGGGATCTCATCAACGCTCTTTGTGCTCTGACCCTTTCTTTTCCTCTCGTGTTTGTATCTTTCCTTTCTTTCGGCTTAAAAGGGATACGCGGGAATGCAGGAAGAGATGGAAAGTAAGGGTAAGAGAGAAACACAAGCACAAAAATACACACAGACACGCACAAATATTATGTTACTATACGCACGCTTTAATAGACGGAGAACAGAAAGAGACAGGCAGGAAAAAAGGAAAGGACAGATAAAAGGGAGGAGAGAGAGATAGAAGATAAGCAACAACAGACAAGAATAAGAGCCCCATTCCTCAAGTGGCGGCCGTTGTGACTTTTATGTATCATGTGTCCAGTCCAGTGTCCGGCGGGCATTGATCATCTGTCGCAAAAAAGAACAGAGAGACAGAAAAAAAAATATGATAAATAGCAAGTCTGCAATAGATTCAGCCGTTATAACAACAAAAAAGAGAGTTCATTTTGCCGTATTTTAGTTTGTAAGATATATAAATATTTTTTGTTTTTTTCCTTGGAAATGTGAGATGAAATAAAATAAGAAAGAATTAATGTCTGTTCGTATT
>NC_051414.1:8411015-8411538 GCF_015228065.2 Penaeus monodon
GAAGAAAAAAATCTATACGGACACTCATGTACAGATGTCAACAAGAGAAAGATATCCGATTGGTCAGCTGTTTTCGCGCCAGAATAACACGTCACCGAGAGGATGACAAGTGATTGGTCAGCAGATTGGGCGCCAAATTCAAATGCCTGCAACGGACAGCTGTGATGGAAAGCACCGGAAATAGGCTTCATACGAACTTAAAGGAACCTTATAGCCACAGTTGGCATCGTATCAAGCCAGTGATATTATAGATTTGATTTTAGTCTTTGCACTTTCAACCTTTGGTCTAATTCTGTTGGTATGGTTTAACGAGAATTTAGACTGTGGGAAACTCTTGTGTCTGTCAGTATTTATGTCAGCTTAGAGAAGCTGTAGTTATTTTGAAGAATACTGTATTTACTTTTGTCATTTGACACTGTATCTGATCTTCATTTTCTTTTGTTTCCAGGTATGTTGAATGATGTTTCGCATAGCAAGGGGAAAGAAAGACCGACAAGATTAGGTATGTACTTTTTTTTAAGCT
>NC_051414.1:8411969-8412208 GCF_015228065.2 Penaeus monodon
AATTTGAACATAAAAGCCCTAATAGCTTTTTGTTCCGCAGCTAATCATAGCATGTCATAATACAGACAACCGTCTTTGGTAAACATCGCAGACCTATTGCAGCTCAATTGAATTTGCAGCTTGTCTCATCAGCAAAATAATATATATAAATTTTAATGATACTGTACTCTGAAAAAAGGAAAACAATTTATTGAGTGAAGTGATGGTAAACTTTTTCTTTTTTTCCACGTTTTCAGAGA
>NC_051414.1:8412316-8412413 GCF_015228065.2 Penaeus monodon
ACTTCCTTTTGATGAATGATACGTATTATTAGTTGTGAAAGAATTGCTATGTAATTATATAGTCGATTATATTTTTCTATGAATTTTCGGTTTAGAA
>NC_051414.1:8412522-8412907 GCF_015228065.2 Penaeus monodon
TGCCGTTGTTTATATTACTGGCGTTTATACCCTCAGCGCTTTATCATTATTTTTCCCTGATTGTTTTAGTCAGATTTGGATGATTTATTTTAATGTAAATAGTCTCATTTAAACTGAACAGATTCCTAACGATCTCATTACTACGTGGTTTAATAATGAGGGTCATTAACAGGGAAACTGACCTTTTAACTGAGCCTGCAATTTAGAAAGGGAGGAGTCGTTCGTAGTAGCGTAACCGGCGACTCTTCTGCGGGGAGTTTTTTGTTTTGAATGTAGATGTTTGTCTGTTTTTTTCTCTTTCTAGTTATTTTTCTTATTAGGTGTACGTATTGTGGCACGTACACACATATGCATTCACACACACCACCTACCGACTACACCGCGC
>NC_051414.1:8412982-8413119 GCF_015228065.2 Penaeus monodon
TACTAACACCACACATAACCTCCAATCCCAACGCCTAATGAACAGCTATATGATTTAGTAACCTTTCACCAGCTTGTACCACGATAACCAGTGTTAATTTGAGCATATACAGCTTTAGATTGGCCAAGCAGAAATGC
>NC_051414.1:8413606-8413963 GCF_015228065.2 Penaeus monodon
GTCCTAATTCCTGACTACACAGCAGAGGCCGCTTTATGCAATTCCAATCACAGTACGTGCAGAAGTTGTACTATTTGTTTGTATATAGAACTTGTGCCGTACTCTGTGAAACTATTGTGCACTAGTTAGTTTGCTTTTAACTAAAGTTTGTCAAGCTTGTTTCGACTGATGTGAAGGTCTTTGTATTGATCGAGATCTATTTTTTCTCGTGCCATTGATCTGTCTGTCCGTGCATGAAATTCGTCTGCATGTCTATGTGTCCGTGTCTATTTGAATATTATGCACATACTTACAAAGGTTGCATACAGATAGACAAATGCGTAGAACATACATCCTGTAAGCATGTGCATGCGTGCG
>NC_051414.1:8414156-8414273 GCF_015228065.2 Penaeus monodon
AAAAAACAAACCCGCAAACAAACGAAATCGACCACTTTGTCTCGACCATAACTCATATCGCCTTGTCGATTTCAGCAATAAAACGCCAGCGCGACTCATAAACGGACAAACCGCCAC
>NC_051414.1:8415137-8415333 GCF_015228065.2 Penaeus monodon
CCTAGAATGAGATGTGGTGGTCAAGGCAGAAGACATTGATCAAATCAGCTCCACTTGGTTATGGGCGAAACGATATCTTTAAATGGGTTCCTGTTTCACTTGAAGAACTACGTGGGTTTTGGTGTCCTTTCGGACGTATTAATAATGTATTAAGGATTCGTGGTATTATATATTATCGATGAGTTTCCTTTCCCCC
>NC_051414.1:8415541-8415656 GCF_015228065.2 Penaeus monodon
ACAGAAGTTCAGTGCTTTCATTTAAGTAATCTTGTAAATGAGGTCCAAGAGGAAACCTCACGAGACCGTAAATGGTATGGCCTTATGGAAACGTATTCTCATTAAAATAATTATT
>NC_051414.1:8415714-8416621 GCF_015228065.2 Penaeus monodon
GGATATTGATAACAATGGCCGAGGCTAGAATATCACCATTAATGGCGATGATAATGGCAGAAAGTAAACTAGAAAACAACATTAAAAGTAATCAAAGGTTTCTTCGTGGGCAATAAATTCCTTCGGGATTTTCTGAATGACCATCGTCTCCTTTTCCACCCCTCCCCATTCTTCCTCTCCTTCTTCCCCCTTATTCCCATCACCATAACCAGAGCTACCACATTAGTCAGAGTGAAAAAAGTTTTAGTCTTCTCTTTTCCTCTGCACATTCCACCTTCCTGTTCTCACTCACCCTTTTAATTCCCTTGACTTTTCCTCTCTCTCCCAACATCCCTCCCTCACACCTACCGCTTCCCCTTCTCCTTCCTTTCCTTCCTCTAACATCCCTCCCTCCCTTTCTCACCCATTACCTCCCCTATAACTTTTTCCTTCTATTTTCCCCTATTCCTTTCCTCCCCCTTCCCCCCTTCAGCATCCCTCCTTCCCTTCCTCTAATGTGTTTCCAGCCCTTCCTTTCCTACTTGTCCGTTCCCCTCTTTTCCTTCCTCCCCTCGTCCTTTACCCTCCTTCCCCCTCCTCCCTCTCGCTTACCCTCCTCTTACCCTCCCCTTTTACCCCTCCTTCCCCTCCTCCCCCTCCCCTCCTCCTTCCCTTCCTCTCTTGGTCCCTCGTTCCTTCTTCTGCACCATCTTGACAGAATTTTCGAACCCCCTTCGCCTTTTTTTTATTATTATTTTTCTTCCCTTTTTGGGACAATGACACTTAAGAGAGGAGGTTTAGAGGAACGATTTCACGCTCTACAGACCCTTGATGGTTGCTGAATTTCGACGCTTAGGAAAAAAAGATAAAAGAAATTTATATATTTTTCCCCTCTGTTTTTCTTCGTTTTATAAAGCTCTTAAAGGTC
>NC_051414.1:8416651-8416772 GCF_015228065.2 Penaeus monodon
GAAGGAGTGAAGGTAAAAGGGTAGAAGGAGGGTCAAGGTAGGCACTTTTTGAAAACGTTGTGAATCCTGGTGCAGAAATATGCGTTTGTCTGTAAAGATGTTTTCGTTTTACTTTGTTTTA
>NC_051414.1:8416976-8417214 GCF_015228065.2 Penaeus monodon
CAGCCTGTTTATTCATACAACCGTATATTTTTCGCGTAGAGTATTTCATCCTAACAGATCTACATGTGTTTATTTTTTTCTTTTTCTTCCAGTAGGCGAATAAAGTGCGCAGAGCGTCTTTAATGGATATCTGGTGTCCAGTATGAATTCTGGAGGCTCGGCTAATGGCTCTCTGTCTCATGTGACGCCTCGACACCTCGGACATGGGGCACCGGCCGAGTGGTCGCTGCTACGGTCA
>NC_051414.1:8417335-8417492 GCF_015228065.2 Penaeus monodon
AAGAATGGAAAAGAGAAAGACGAAGGATAGAAACAGCATGGAAGGAAGGAAACAGAGAGAAAATATTGTGGAGATTAGAGGGAGACGAATGTACAGGGTGACGTATAGGGAAAGGGGGAGGAAGGCAAAACGAGTCAACCAGAAGTCTGGCAGATAT
>NC_051414.1:8417551-8417870 GCF_015228065.2 Penaeus monodon
CCAGACGCAAATAAAAGGGAAATTAGACACAGCAAGTACTGCAAGAGCAAGAGCTAGAGCTGAATGACCTTAACTTTATTTTTTTTTTATCATCCTGCTCATTACAGAAAGAATGTGAATAGAACTAATTAGCAGGAGTCTTTGTCCACGGAACCGCGTTACCCTAACCTGAGGACTTTGAGCTGGAATTTAGAGGATCTTTTGGTGTTCTTACTGACGCGCGCTCTTAATCCCTCGCGCGTAATCCCTCGTTCTTTGTTTATTTCTTGTTCTTTAGCTATTCCCTTTGTGTGTGTGTCTGCTTGACTGACTGTATGTT
>NC_051414.1:8417974-8418066 GCF_015228065.2 Penaeus monodon
ACTCACTCCCCACCTCCTCCCCCTCTCTCCCTCCCCCTCTCTCCCTCCCCCACCTCCTTCCCCCTCTCTCCCTCCCCCCACCTCCTCCCCCT
>NC_051414.1:8418089-8418263 GCF_015228065.2 Penaeus monodon
CTAATTATCACGTCGATAGAACTTATGGTGGTTGTGTTGATGATATCAAGATTGATCATTATAAAGATAATGATAATGGTAATATTGCTGATATTGCAATCGCTACTGCTGTTAGTATTAGTTACAATAATTGTAAAGATGATGGTAAGGACAATACCGACAGTGATAGATGTA
>NC_051414.1:8418326-8418879 GCF_015228065.2 Penaeus monodon
AGAATTTCCAAAATATATGCTGATGAAATGAATTATTTGATTTTTTTTTTAAAATAAGGCTAATAATACAAGTAAAAGGATCGAGAAACTGGCGGCAAGCGAGCCTTGTGGGTAATGACCTATTGACTCCACTGAGACGGTCGTTTGGATGAAAACCCGCACTCTAACGAGGGGCTTTAATGGACTATATAGGTAATAATGCTTTGTATTCTAACAAGCTGGTCTTTGGGATGGGTAATTATGTCATCTTACAGTCTTGATATTATTTTTTCCCCATTTTGAGAATTAGCTTTGTTTACTCAAACAAGCTACTCCTCTGGATAATGAGCCACTTTTTGGATAATGGGCTGTGCGTTCTAATAAACTTTTTATTTATTTATTTATTTTGTTAAGCAGGGCGCTCTTTGGATCACCAGAGTGGGTTTGTCCATTGATTTTTTTTTCGTCGAATGCTTAACTTTGAGCATCGAACATATTCTGGAATGTTGCATAAATTTGGCTGAATGATTTTTTTGAGTGCCTTCTCTTTTTTTATTGTTGACATGTTTTTTTT
>NC_051414.1:8418974-8419549 GCF_015228065.2 Penaeus monodon
ACTGAACAAAAAGAGAAAAAACAACCCCTAAATTGAAACCCTTAAAACACCTTTTTTTCCCCTCCACTTCCTCCTTCCCTCCCTAACCCCCCCCCTCCATCGCCTCCTGACCCCCTCCCCCCAAACGTCTTTCCGGGAACGATTAGGGTTTGCGCGATTCAAAGGACTTTTGTCTTTTACCCCCCTCGTTGTGTGCTTAGGTTTATTGATTGTTTTGGAAGGCGCAGGATGAGTCAAAGACGGAGGGTTTGTCGTAGGAACAAAGGGTGTGCGTAGGTGTGTGTGTTTCGTGTATTTTTGTAACCGCCTCAGCACGTGTTTTCTGGGGTTTAATCGTTTCTGTCTCGTCGACCCAGAAAGTAATTTTCAGTGTAACCTTTCGCAGTGTTCCCACGCTAAATTTCTACTTTAATTTTCAGTATCTGTCACAGATTATCGCTCGCTGTTGTCTCTATGATCCCTAACAGGTGTTCAATTACTATATGTTAAAAAAATCTTTTTTGACTGAAATGTATGCTTTTTGATACCCAGGTTTTTTTTGCCCTTGCCCCCTTTAGTAGAAATAAATTTTAATT
>NC_051414.1:8419637-8419984 GCF_015228065.2 Penaeus monodon
TTTCGGGGGAAGGTAAGAAAAAAAAAAGGAAGGAAGGGGTTAGTAGTCCTCTCCGCTCCTTCCCCATCTCCCCCAGTCCACCCAATCTCTCCTGCTTTCTATCACCTTTTTTTGTTCGGCGGGGAAAAAGGGGAAAGGAGAAAAGGAATTCTAATCCTCGTTATCCTTATCAGTGCGCCCTCAAAAGACTGATGAAAAGTTTTGGGGGATTTTTTTTTTCCCCTTTTTTTAGGCCGGGGCCGTTTTTCCCAAAAATTCCTTTGGGGGGCCCGTAAAATTTTGTATTCTTGCTTTTTACATACTTGGGGGGGGGGTTTTTTTGGTTTTGGGGGGGTTTTTGGGAAAAA
>NC_051414.1:8420076-8421126 GCF_015228065.2 Penaeus monodon
AAGTATAATCATCTCAATTAAAATTTTTTTCAGGGACGTGTGTAACGCTTGATGAGTCACAGCACGAAAAATGCATTAGACTATCAAGTATCACAGATTTAATGCAATGCAGGGTTTGTTTTTAATGATATTAGTACTCGTAATCTGATGCAACATACGTGTAAATTTGATGAGTGGATAGTTGGATTACGGGTAATAGCAGGCAACAATAGATACACAGACGGTACTAGACGGGAAAGGCGGGGCCGTTTCGCCCTGATGGATAGATTTGGGTTTGAGGGATAAAAGATATTTGGAAAATGACAAATGTAAAGAGATGACATATGATTTTTTTTTTTAAACCAACCAAAGATTGAGAGATAGTTTGGGTACGTGGAAAAAGTAAAGGGGGGAAAACATAGATAGACGATGGACAGTCGGCAGACAGGGAAAACAGTCGTTTATAGAGATCACACAGGCATTAAATTTTATCGTGATTCAAAAACATCGCCCCTTCCGCCCGGACTCCAAAAAAAAAGGGGGGCCCCTCCGAGCATCTGCCCCTGACCCACCCCCCCCCCTCGCCTCCTCCCACCTTTCTGGGGGCCGTGGGTTTTGTCCTGTTTGTCGTCTTTTCGTGCGGTTTTTTGTTCTTTCCTGTTTTTCCCCACTGTCCTTACCCCCCCCCCCTTTTCCCCCCTTTCCCCTTCCCTCTTTTTCCCCCCCCTTTTTTTTTCCCTCCTTTTTTTCCTTTATTCAGAGTTGCTAAGGTAAGGAGTGCCCCGCGGGAAAAAACTTTTTCGTAAAAAAGGGGTAAAAAAAAGATGCCCCGGAAAACAAATAAAGGTTTTTTTGGGGGGAAAAAAAATAAAATTGTGGGGTTTTTCCAAAACCCCAAAAGGGGTTTTCCCGTTATTGGTTAAGGGAAAAAATCATGCCGTTTCGGTTTTTTTGCTTTTATCTTTGTCCCCCCTTCTTCTCCGGGTTCCAAAAAGAATTTTTTTCTGACCCCCCCTTTTTCAAAAACCCCCCCCCTTTTTTGGGGTTTTTTTTAGTTTGAAAAAAACAAAC
>NC_051414.1:8421671-8421788 GCF_015228065.2 Penaeus monodon
TTTTGAAGGGAGAAATTTGTTGGGGGAGAGGGTTAAGAGTGGAGGGGGAGGGGGTTTGGTTCCCGGTGGTTTTGGGTTTTTTAGGAGGGGGCGGAAAAGAAGGTGGTTTTTTTTAAA
>NC_051414.1:8421899-8422005 GCF_015228065.2 Penaeus monodon
TTTTTTTTCCCCCCTCCTTTTTTCCCCCTTTTTTTTTTTGTACCTCCCTTTTTTCCCCCCCCCCCCCTTTTTCTCCCCTCTTCTTTTTCTTTTTTTTAAAATTTTT
>NC_051414.1:8422214-8422544 GCF_015228065.2 Penaeus monodon
AAGGGAAAACCCGGGGGGGGGGAAAAAAGGGGGGGGGGGGGCCCCCCCCCCTTTTTTAAAAAATTTTAACCCCCTTACAGAAAGATGATCACAACCCCATAACCCCCAAAACCCCCAGAAAAGCAAAAAAAAGGGCACCCGTGCCCCTTACAACTTTAGCACCAGGCGTCTCCCCACAACCTTTGCTCTCGCTGCCCCAGAGCCCGATTTAAACTGAGCTGGGCCGGGGCTTTGTCATGTCAGCGGCTGTTTTGGGTTCCCTGTGTCACCCCCGTCCGGGGTTTTTTGGGGCAGGACCCGGAGACCCGGGGGAAAAGGGCAGAGGCTGCG
>NC_051414.1:8423509-8423647 GCF_015228065.2 Penaeus monodon
AAAAAGGATAAAAGAGATATTGAAAGAGAAAAACTATATAAATATGAAAGATTGATTGAGATTGATGGAAAAGTATTTGTATGTTATATGTTTATGATAGATATATTAAATAATAAAACAATCAGATAGAATTAACAG
>NC_051414.1:8423725-8423888 GCF_015228065.2 Penaeus monodon
CGGCGAGTGAGAGAAAATGAGCCAAGAGGGCCGAGGCTCCATCAATTCATATAGTAGGTCTGGCGATAACGCTTGAATTGCAAAGGCTCCTTAATTAGTTCGGTTCGGTGGAGCTAGGTTATGTAAGGAAAAATGTGTTTACATGTGGGGGGCTGGAAAGCGG
>NC_051414.1:8424291-8424525 GCF_015228065.2 Penaeus monodon
AATGCAATAACACAGAGAGGAGCAAAGAACACGAGAGGGAGAAACCGAATGAACGAGAGCTAAAGAGTAAAAGCGAATGAACGAGAGAACAAGACTAAGAGAAAAACTCGGAGAGAATGAGAGAAGGAAACGTACGAGTCCTCTCTTTCCAAGTGGAGTGTCTGATAATCACGGTTTAGAGTTGTGAAGGTTCTTTAATAAGTGCGGCTCAATGAAGTATGTTTTGTGAGGAAA
>NC_051414.1:8424786-8425012 GCF_015228065.2 Penaeus monodon
AATGGTGAGAGAGAGATAATGAAAGAGCGAGATGCCAAGTTATTAAAACAGCTGTCATTAACACAGTTCGTCCCACTTCCAGACTGCATGCACTCACGAAAGGATCTGCTCAGGGAGAAACCTTGATTACTTCTAATATCAACCATGTCCGAGGAATTGGCAAGGGAGCTCTTTTCTCAGTTCTAAAGGGAAATAGAATTATATAGAAAATTAGAAAGTCAAAAGG
>NC_051414.1:8425153-8425235 GCF_015228065.2 Penaeus monodon
ACTTCACTGCTCTACCTTTATGCTGTGACGTCACGCAGCTTAGTAGAAGGACTCTTCTTTTTTTTCAGTAAGAAATTGTAAG
>NC_051414.1:8425273-8425382 GCF_015228065.2 Penaeus monodon
GTCGGGTCGTGGTTTGTATCTTTAATTATTATTGTTTTGTACCTCTTCTCGTGTCATTTGCATTAGCATAGTTAAATTGATTCTAATTGTGATTGTTGGCTTTTGTTTT
>NC_051414.1:8425690-8426066 GCF_015228065.2 Penaeus monodon
GAGTTTTGGGGACCGCGCAAGAGTTACGCTTTCACTTATTCATCTATATTTGAGTGCGGCTAACATAGCTTAACATTTTTAACAGCCTCCCAACACGCCAGGGGGGAAGAGGGAGCTCGAGGGGAGTGTCGAGCCAACTTGGTCCTTGTTGTCCCCGGCCATAAGGGCTATAGTGCCCGGCAATCCAGCCGGGGGCTTTGCATGTGGCGCTGCGTGTTCGTAATAGTTGTATGTTTACACGAAAGACCGAGGCGATGGTGCCATTCCGGTGTCATTCGCGGCGATGGTGCCATTCCGGTGTCCATTCGCGGCGATGGTGCCATTCCGGTGCCACTTCGCGGCGATGGTGTCATCTCGGTGTGCGATGTGCCATCTC
>NC_051414.1:8426488-8426671 GCF_015228065.2 Penaeus monodon
TATTTATTTGTTCATTTATCCATTCAATATGTTATATTCCATGTCTGAATTAGATATATATATTTTTCCTGTTTCGTATTTGATTGTATAAATATTTTCATTATCTGTGGTTAATTAAATTCATCGCAAGTTAACTATAAAATACAAATATAAAACTGTCAGTCTTCTGGAAAGTAATTATTT
>NC_051414.1:8427128-8427377 GCF_015228065.2 Penaeus monodon
GTTTTGTGTATATTGGCCGCTGGTAACACTCGTTCCTGCAACGTTATTGATGAAGCTTGGTTGCCATGGCGTGGTCATGCAGATGATCGCCATTGTCAATAGAAAAAATGCATGGCGCAACGAAGTCTCATCACTCTCATTTGGCCAAAGCCTTGCAAGATGCTCTTTTCCTTAAATGGTGTTATGATGCTGTGCTTTGGTGCTGTTGTAGAGATGGGGATGTTACTATAGTGATGGTTGTGGTAATGT
>NC_051414.1:8427505-8427986 GCF_015228065.2 Penaeus monodon
CGATTGTATATTTGCACAAAACTCGACTCATAAATGTCAACATCGCACGTACAGTAATACACAATGAACGACACAAATAGACGCTTTATGTCACATTATCGTATTGCAGTGTTTTCATTGCTGTATATATAAAGTTACTTGCGTAGACGCTGTTCTTGTAACCTGATGCTTGCGAAAACGGAAGCGTGGCTCGCTGGTCGATTGTCGTGGTGTGTCTTGGCAACCTTCTTCAAGATTTCGTGGAAGGGCAGAGTGGCACGGTTAAGAGGCAAACCGGAAGTATTTGGTGCTTTTGAAATCTGTGAATGGTTCTTTATCTCATGGTTGTTCTTTCTGCTTTTTTGCTTCTTTCCCCACCCTTTCTCTGTTCTCTCTACGTTTTCCTGCCCACAGTCCTCCTCCTTGCACACCTTCAGATGCTCTCTTTCCTAATGGTCTATGATCTGTCTTTGGTGCTGTTTCAGATGGTGTCCTACTACTC
>NC_051414.1:8428024-8428508 GCF_015228065.2 Penaeus monodon
CTTGTCCCTGTCTGTCATCCTGTCTTCTCTTTGCCAAAGTATGTATGCGGTGTATCATTCAGTACGATACCTATCTCCTCCCACACTAATCTAATATTCGATTGTCTATTTGCCCACCAAACTCTCGACTCTAAATGTCACATCGCACTTACCTATACACACTACACCACAACATAGACGCTTTACTGTCACATTTCGTATGCCATCTTTTCATTGCGTATATATAAAGTCTCCTGCGTCGACGCCTGTTCTTGTAACCTGATCTTGCGAAACGAAGCGTGGCTCGCTGGTCGATTGTCGCGTCTTCCTTGGCAACCTTCTCAGTTTCGTGGACGGGCAGGTGCACTTAAATGCACCGGAATATTTTGGTTCTTTTGAACATCTGTATGTTCCTTTATCTCCATGTTGTTCTTTCTCCGCCTCCTTTCTTTTTTCTTCCTTTTCCTCTCCCCCCCTCTTCCTCCCTGTTTCATCATCTTAGGTT
>NC_051414.1:8428715-8428939 GCF_015228065.2 Penaeus monodon
TTTCTTCCTTATCATCATCATCGTCCTTTGCTTCTTGGTCTTCGCATGTCAAACTTTGTTACTGAAGCTGATAGGCACATTTTTAAAAATCTCTTTGCATGCGCTGCTATTTTTTTCTCGTGGGAAGTTTATTGAATAGAGGGAGAAGAAGGCTGCCTCGATGAGCTGAGGGAGGCGACGCACGCACGCCTACAATCGCCTCGGAAAATGTGATAAAAGACGTG
>NC_051414.1:8429447-8429688 GCF_015228065.2 Penaeus monodon
CGCGAGAAAAAGCCCACTTGTGACACCGCGAATAGATTTCCTTTCGCTCTCTGGGAATTGCGTCATTCTGAGCGATGAAGATTTACATAAGCACAGTGCATTACTGCAAGCCTGAAGCCAATTTGGCTTGGCTATTCAAGCAAGGGCGAAAATTGGTATTCATTTCATTCATAGGTGATACAGTCTTGTGTTTCATCTGGTAGGTACATTGTGTCTGAAAAAGCGTGTCATTGATTCATTA
>NC_051414.1:8431119-8431264 GCF_015228065.2 Penaeus monodon
CTCCCCTTTTTGCGCGAGGTGCAAATGAACAGCAGCGACGCGCGAGTAAGAGTAACTGATCACCTTGAAGATCCCCCCGAAGACGACGGAGGCGACGTAGCACACGCCCCCTAATGTGTTATAGGTTGGAGGTCACACTCGCTGA
>NC_051414.1:8431368-8431902 GCF_015228065.2 Penaeus monodon
CTCTGGTCTACAAAATTCATTTCAAACCACTCAAGAAGATATTGGATACGACAAAGGTAGGAGTGGGGAGGTGGTGGGGGATGGTGAGGCTAGGGAACGAACGGTGGGGATGGGGGAATAGGAGATGGGAGGTGGGGATGGGAGGAATAGGAGATAGGAAGTGGGGACGGCAGGCGGGGATGGGAGGTATAGGAGATGGGAGGTGGGGATGGGAGGAATAGGAGATAGAAGTGGGAGTAGTGGGGATAGGAGGTGGAAAGTGGGGATGAGGAGAAATAGGGGATAGGGAATGGCGTGGCTAGGGGATGGGAGGTGAAGATGGGGGCGATGTGGGGATGCTGGGGTAGGGGATAGGAAGGTGGGGGAAAGGAGAAGTAGGGGACGGGAGGGGGTAGTTGTGGGGTGTTGGAGGGGGTCGGGGAGACGTTCCAAGTATTGATTCTTCTGTCCTCGCATCGTTTGAACAGGAAGGTGTAATATTATGACCAAAAATTGAATTATTGTGACTTGCAGATTCCCTTGCAATATCCCCGT
>NC_051414.1:8432236-8432482 GCF_015228065.2 Penaeus monodon
CCAGTCTTTGACTTTAATTGATAGGGCTGTATACCCTTTTCCTTTTAATTTAATGTAATCTCCCCTTAGTGTTATCGCACAACCTCCCCTTTTTTCGTACTCGTTGTACCTTCTACAGAGCGCTATGCCTGAATAATTTACCACACGGACCTGATACCCGCTTACATACCAACCCTAGGCTGGGTTGTGTTTGTTCATTCAACTTTTTGATATTGTATCTTAACACAGTTATGGAATCTTGGGGCG
>NC_051414.1:8432534-8433130 GCF_015228065.2 Penaeus monodon
GCTAGATAGTGTGTTTCTAGTATTTGTGTACTATTTTTTTATTTATTTTTTTATCATTATGTATATGATATGCAAAAGTATGTTTCAATTTTCGTGTAGCTAGCTATGTTTGTTATCATAGAACATTTATAGAACGCCAACTGAGTCCGCACCATCTCACTATACACATCATACTTATATAAGTATATGGATATACTCCTACAATATTTATTCATCACCGTGGTTTGTTTTGTTCCATGTAACAAGTGACATTACAATCACGTGATATCAAACGGCAGTAACATCCATTAGGAGGAAGGAGAAAAAATCTCATTGTTTCCGTAATTCAGTCTTTCGCCTTAATAGCACAGGAACCTCCCTTCCAAATACCCAATATCCACTAATCGGTCTCTCTGTGTTTATTACTTCCTCTTGTTATGTCTATCTTTTGTTTCCCTCTCCTCTCCCTTTCTTAATTGCCTCCCTTCATTATTCGATTCTAGTGAAGCAGAATCTATTTTTCTCTTCCCTGTGCGTTCACTCTTCTGCATTACTCACTTTCTCTCTCGTTCGTTTCCGATCACCCTTTTACGATAATTTTTTTTTCCTGTATATAT
>NC_051414.1:8433311-8433506 GCF_015228065.2 Penaeus monodon
TTACACCCATAAGAAGTTTCTATCTTCAACAACTTCCTTCATCAATCATCTACTTGTCTTCATCTACCTGAATGATTATTTCTCTAACCCCCTTCCCTCCCCCCTTCTCTACCCATCCCCGCCCCCCCATCATTCACGCCATTCTCAGTGATAATTCCTCATCCGAATCATCCGTTAACGATGACTGCGCGCGCG
>NC_051414.1:8433724-8433970 GCF_015228065.2 Penaeus monodon
CATCTCGCTCTCAACTAATGCCAAATCCGTATCAGAAGCGACCCAGAGTGTCGTTAATTACGCCAAGAAAGGAACCGCGATCGTAATGACGTAATGACGTCGTCGTCAGACACGCGATGAAAGCCGTCGGGGAGCTGACTCAAGGAAGACGACGAAGACGAAGCGGAAACTGACGGCGACGCTGACGGAGGTGCTGACGGCGGTGCTGAGGGTGATCTATCAACGGAAGACAATAGTTTGACAGGG
>NC_051414.1:8434008-8434094 GCF_015228065.2 Penaeus monodon
CACGCGCCATCCTCGACGAGTGCTTTCGCTCCCCTCGGCTAGAAGAGTTTGGGCGGAAAGGACGGTGGCGTGTGTTCTTGGGCGCC
>NC_051414.1:8435542-8436001 GCF_015228065.2 Penaeus monodon
AAATTAAAAAGAGGAGAAAAAGGGGGGAGAAAAGGGAAAGTGGCCCCCGAAAAAAAGGGAAGGGGAAAATCGGAACAAAGAAAACCATGTATCCGAAAAAGAAAATAAAAAATTTTTAATGACATCCCACAAACCCCTTGGCAAAACCCCCCGGGAACATATGTTGCAAAAGAGGGGCCCCGGGGAATTCCCTGCCTGTCGTGGTCGGTTTTTTGGCGGTCCCGGGTTTGATTTTAAAAAAGGTGGGGTCCCTTTCCCCTCCCCGGTTTGCCTGTTCCCCGGCCGTCGGGCGGGGGAAAATTTTTTCCCCTGGTCTGGGTCATTTGTTTTCCGCCTGGTTGGCGTCGGGGCGGTTGGGGTTGTTGGCGGTTTTTTTCTGTGTCGGTCGGTGGTTTTTTGCCGTCTGGGGTGTCGGTTTGTGGGGGTTTTTTCGAGATGGTTTTTCTGCCTCGGTTTGGC
>NC_051414.1:8436045-8436411 GCF_015228065.2 Penaeus monodon
TCTGCCGTCGGTCGGTCGGTTTGTTGCCGTCGTGTGCGGTTGGGGTGTTTGTGTAAAAGGTTTTTTTGTTTCTGTCTTTAGGGGCCCGGGCGGTTTGTCTGCTGTTGTGTGTCGGTTTTTTTGTGTTTGTGTATCCCGGGTTTTTTTGTCCGTTGTCTGTCGGGTCGGTCATTTCCTTGTTCTGTGTGTCGGTTGTGTGTTTTTGTATCGGTTTTTTGTTGCTGTTTCGGTCGGGGCGGTTTGTCTGCCCGCGTGGTCGGTTGTGTTTTTTGTGTAACGGGGTTTTTTTTCGGGCTGCCCCGGCAAAAGGTGGGTTTTTGGATCGCCGGGGAGGGGCGGGGGGTGAGTTATCGGTTTTTGTTGGTT
>NC_051414.1:8436446-8436555 GCF_015228065.2 Penaeus monodon
TTATCCGGGGGGGGTTTTTAGGGCTTGTCTGTCCTGGGCGGGGGGTTTTTTTTTTTTTTCGGTTTTGTTGTTTTTATTTGGGGTTTTTTGTTAGGGCCATGGGGGCCCC
>NC_051414.1:8436777-8437231 GCF_015228065.2 Penaeus monodon
TCATCTAATTATCCTTCTCTCCTGACCTCCATTCTCTTCTCATCACAGCTCTCTGTTCGCCTCCTCTCTCCTCTGTCCTTCCTCTTCTTCTATGATTTGCTCCCGTGTCCCTCTTTGACACTTGATTAAATGCTTCACAAAAATAACAATGAAATTAATGAATTGTTTGTTCGAAACTGAATTGTCTCATTGGTAACCTATTTGCATGTATATTGATCTTTGTAATCGATTGGGTAGATTTCTATAATTCACGCTTCCGAAGAATATAAATGTCAGATTTGTTCATTTTGTTGTACAATAAAACGTTTGGTTGGAAATCACGTACGTTCAGGAGTTGTAATGACAGAATGTTAAACGTTTTTTTATGTTGGTTTTGGTTTATATGCGTTTTATTCTTACAGTGTTATTAAGCTAAAAATAAAGTTTGTTGGGAAAGTTTTCCAGTCTCTATACA
>NC_051414.1:8437624-8438065 GCF_015228065.2 Penaeus monodon
GACATGGAGATGATACATGCAAGATACAAAATCCAAGCATATAATCAGCGCCAATGACTCTGGATGAAGAGTGACAGGCAGGGTGAAAATGCTCAGCGAATTCAGCCTGAAGCACCAGCCAGGAGGAGATGTGATAGACGACTCTGTTGCACGAGTCTGTCAATATTCACACATTACTGGAATTACATCGGGATTTATATGACTTGCTAAATTGTATGATTATGTTGTAAATATTAATTACGGAGTGATATATTCTGTTGGATTAATTTACAGGTATGTTTATGCATGTATCGAATACCTAGTTATGTTTTTTTTTTCTTTTTTTGGTGTGCCGTTCTCTTTATTCATATGAGGGTGTTTCTGTTTTCAGTTATATTTGGTCTTGTTATAGCATATTATGTAATTGTTTATATGCCTCTTACCATCTGCTTAGCTGATTAA
>NC_051414.1:8438430-8439232 GCF_015228065.2 Penaeus monodon
ATACACAACTCTCTCACTAACATACATGTGCATCAACGAAAATAATACGTGCCCAAGTATCTTATTATATATTTCCGTTTATACACAGCAAGGTAGTATCAATCACACCAATATGTTTAGAAAGTTTACATCCGATGCCATTCCTTAAGAGGCCAGCGAACAAGCCTGAGGAGCGAGGAGCGAGACGCCAAGGAGATCTCAAGAGCGAGAGTTGTCGGTTTGTCTTGTAATCTGTGAGGGATTATTGCGAGGGGAGGACGAGGGTGTTGGAGAGGGGGAGGGGTGTGGGGACGAGAGTGGTGGTGATAGGGGAGGTTGGAGGGTAGTGGGAGAGGGAGGGGTGTAGGGATGAGAGTATTGGTGGGTAGGTGGTGGGGTAGATAGGAGGGTAATGGGAGAGGGAGGAGGATGAGTGTGTTGGAGAGGGGGAAGAGTGTAGGGACGAGAGTACTGGAGGGGGAGGTGGTGGGGTAGATGGGAGGGTAGTGGGAGAGGGAGGAATGTAGATAGGTTCCGGGGAGGGGGAGGGGTGAGATGAGAATGGAGGGAGGGAGCAAGCGAGAAAGGCAGATGGGTTGCGGGGAGGGGGGGGGGAGATAGGGTGGAGGGAAGGAAATATTGTCATATTCCATTTTTTTAAGAAACGACCTCTTTGAACCATATTTTTCTCACGGGCGCTGCCGTTGCTGGTGCTCTGACAATGCTGCCAGGTGAGGGAGGAGGGGGAGACTGATAGAAACAAAGGGGGGGGGAATAAAGGGAAAAGAGGGGAGGGGTGAAGGGGTGAAGGCGAAAGGCAATT
>NC_051414.1:8439901-8441167 GCF_015228065.2 Penaeus monodon
AATATCTCTCATTGACATATTGGGCTAAATACAAAGCCATTTTTCTCCCGAACATCGCTGCCCTGCCTACGGTGACCCATAGGCAGGGCAGCGCTCTTTGCCCCCCCCCCCTCCCCTTTCCCCGTCCACCACCCGCTTTCTCTCTTCCCCCCCGTCTTCCTATCCCTGTTTTTATGCTCTCCATCAGCCTATGCTCACGGTCGCCACTACTACAGCCGTCTGCCTGACCACGGCGTCCGTGTCATGACAGAAGGCCATAAGGTGCGTGGTGCATGCATTATAGAGCGGAATGTGAGACGTATTACCAACCGTGAATACCCAGCTATCGACCAGGTGCTACAGGCTTGAAGCTACGTATTTTGCGTGAGCATGTATAGTGGTTGATGACTGACGGATTTGTCTTGGCCCGAAGACTTGGTTGAGGGGGCTGAGTCAGCGGCTTCTTTGGCTTGCGGTCCGATGGAGGGATGTATAGAACTAATGAGGCATTTTGTTATCTTTTCGTAGATGCGAGTGGCGTAAATAATCGGGACCTCCTTTTTCCAAATAACATGTTGTCTTCAGCTTCTGTCGCTTGGCTTCCTTCCGCAAAAAAGGAGAGTTACAATGGTTATGTTTTTTTTCTATCAAATTTCTCCCCATCTCTCTGTATTTGCCGTTCTCCGATTTGGCGTCCTTTCTCGCCTGATTTCACATTATGGATTCCGATTTTCTTTTCCGGCTGAAGCTGAGAGGAATCGAGCGTCCTTGTCCTCACTTGAGAGCCCTTCAAATGGATTCTAATTCGATTTAGTTTCTTGGCTGTGAGTCATGGCCCCCTTCCTCCCTCCCCAAGCCCCTCTCCACCACCCCTCGCCTTCTCAGCGTAAATCGGGAGTGGATTGTCAGCGGACGCGATAGTTAAACACGGGTTGCTTAATCCGCAGACTTTAATCACGCGGGTGGTATTGGTGTAGCTTCTTTTACGTTAAAGACCCGGGCTCACTCCGTTGCGTCATAGACATACTTTGTGATCCAATTACTTTGAAAGCTTTCAGATGAATTGCTTTACGGAAGAGGATTACATTTATTGAAATTCTGGCGTACAGGCCAGGTAGGAATTAGGCTTCGGAGACTTCCAAAACAACGTTTTGAATGATAGGATTATCTTTGTTTGCGAAATCTATCGGTATATAGAAGAGTAGCGTCCAGCGTTGATTTGTTTTTTTTTATAAAAGTTAAAACGAGAATCTAAATAGCTACGATGGGTAAAGCATCGGAAATCAA
>NC_051414.1:8441683-8441939 GCF_015228065.2 Penaeus monodon
GCCTTAGCCCTTATTAAATTAACCAGAATCCTTGCGCCAAACTTCCCGCAGCAGCAAAAGACGGGAAACGCGAGCCTCCCATACGGCACAAAAGATTTCCAAGAGGAACCACATCGACAGGAAGACCACACGACAACAATAACAACACATTAATGGTCCGCGAATATAAGTCAAAATAATGTTCGCGCTCGGGGAGAGCCCCTTAACCATGAGAGAGCGGTAGTGCGTCCTACAACTCCACTTAAGTGCCTTCCAG
>NC_051414.1:8445202-8445999 GCF_015228065.2 Penaeus monodon
TTCTTTTATCTTTGCCGCATTTTCGTAATGAAAAGGAATATTTCCCCACACGCTTAATTAGGCCCCTTTTGGGACTCCTTAATTTTTACAAAAGAAGCAAAAATATTTCATCGGGGTCCCCCTTTTTTTTCGCCCCCTTTCCCTCCTTTCCCCTTTCCTTAAGCTCCCCTCGCCTTCCCCAACCCCGAGCAAACACGCGCGAGGAGAGAATGAGAATCTGTAACATAAATTTGGAAAATTTAACCTTTCCCCAGAAATCAAAGGAGTCGCCACGTGTGCACTATAAACCCACCAACTCCGGAGCAACGAAAACCCTTTCCTCAAGCTTTGCTTTAACTCGGACTTTTACCACTTGTGAGTAAAAGGGTTTTTGGCTTTGGTCTGTTGTACGGACCCCCCGTCCCCGTAAACCAAAGTTTAATCTTTCCCCCCTCTGTTAGATTCATTTTTTTTTTTGTCTCTCTTTCTTTTTAAAAAAAAAGTAACCCCAGGTTAAACAGGTAAAATCAAGCCCCCCGGTTTTTAAAAAATAAATTTTGCCCTTAGGTACACAACCTCAGCCCAGCAGGTGATGTTACTATTCTGATCGCATAATTCCCCGAGGGGGAAATTTTTTAAAACCGCGGGCCTGACTGAAGACTTTTTATCATAGGCCCTTTTAAAAAACACTAAAATTTTTCTTTTACTTGGGAACCCAAACCCCCACTAAAGACGACTTAGTGGAATGAGGAAGGTTCCGCTCGACTCTCCCCTTTTTTCCCCCTGTCTCGCGAAGGAAGGTTTTCCCTTACGATTAA
>NC_051414.1:8446042-8447078 GCF_015228065.2 Penaeus monodon
TCCCCTTCTCTTTCTCTCTGCCGTTGTTCCATTTTTCTCCAGCCTTGATTTTTTCTTTTTGTTTTTCCTCACGCCCCCTCTCCCCGTTTTTCACCTAAAACTTATTCTCTCTTTTTGCCTTGGAGCACCCTCTCCTCTTCCGTCTCTCTTTTTCCCCTCTGCTGTTGTGCGTCTTCCACCTGCTCCCGCAACGTCCTTTTTACCCCAATAAATATGCGAAAAGCCCCCTTTTAAGACGCTGACATTAACCGAATGAGGAGATCCCCCAAATCTTCCAAAAATAGAACCGTCGCAGGCAAAAAACACACAAGTCACCGAGAAAAATTTTCCGCCCCAGTAAAAAAAAATCTAAAATTTACGTGAAAAAGAAGAGGAAAAAAAGAAGAAAACACATTCATTTGCGCCGCTCCAACCCTTTCCCCCGCTGGATACCTCGCCCCGTCCCCTCCCCCTCCCGGGGAAAACGCCCGTAATTACGCAATTTTCCCCGAATGTTCGGGAAACTTGCAACGTTGACTTTTATCAAGATGTATCCTATACTCTCAGAAGCGCTGTTTATCATCGTCGACGATTGGGACTTTTTAACTTTTCCGCCCAAATCCGTCCCGTAAACACTTTTGCCCAAAACGGGGGGGTTCGTGTTTTTACCCTTCGTCGATATGTTATTGTTTTTGTTGCTGCAGTTTCTTGTTTCTTCTTTTATTACCGTTGTCGTCACTTTGTTCCCCAATAATCGCTGTTGTTGCTTTTGTTGCCAATGTTATTATCGTACCCATCGCTGTTGTTGCCGAGTTACCACTGGAAACCCCGTTGTGGAAATGCCCCGTGATAACGTCCCTGATGCGAGTGCGAGGGTGTGTGATTTAACAAATAAATTACAGCTAATTAAGCCGAAATAGATTTTTTATTTATGAACTCAAATAGGATAAAATATGCTCTATATGCAACCTACCCACCGTCAATAATTACTGTCGAGTGTTTAACGTCACTTTTAATACATAGCATCAACATTATCTACATCATGAATGAGAAGTGC
>NC_051414.1:8447135-8447434 GCF_015228065.2 Penaeus monodon
AATGCAGTGTTAGCTCTCTGGAATGGGTATTACGCTTAATGTATAATAGTTGATATATTAATCCTGCACCAATTAGAGCGAACGACCGCAATCACGTTGTAAAAAAAAAGGGGCGAAAAAAAAATGAATCGTGGTGTAATGAGTTCATACAAATTTTACGCGGAATTATATGAATTACGGATCACAATTATGTCTGTATGAGATGAAACTGCCAAACGCAAGCGCATATACATGTTGGGGCGACGGAATGCTGTTCAGACGTAAAAATAATGCAGCAGCGCTGACACATCCTCGGGAAA
>NC_051414.1:8447657-8447834 GCF_015228065.2 Penaeus monodon
CAAACGGGACACCGCTGGGTGGAACCATCCCCCAATTTCACAGCAATCACTGATATTATCACTCTGTTTGCGACATTTAACGGAGCATATCATTTGGGCCTGGTCACCATGGCAATCGTTGCATCCAATTGGGAATGGAAAATATATGGAAATGCCTTCTCCCCCCACCCCCCCCCC
>NC_051414.1:8448273-8448526 GCF_015228065.2 Penaeus monodon
TTACTACAGCGAGCACCAGACCCTTTCCCTAGCCCAATGAAACCCTCCAGTCACCCCACCCAAGCGCTTTTTCCGCCACACTAACCACGAAGCCACGTTATACCTGCAGTTCATATGAACCTGAAGAGTGATTGAGGGGAGAGGAGCTAAGGGGTAGGACACGTTCCAATCAGAAAAGAAGGGGGGCTGTCGATGGGCGGTCCTGATTGGGTGACTCCAATCGGCCTCCTATGCACACAAAATCCACATCCGA
>NC_051414.1:8448561-8448714 GCF_015228065.2 Penaeus monodon
GTTTGCAGGATTTCCCCCGTGAGATACGGCGTCCTTCTTAGTTCGGAGGATTGCTTTCGTGTTGTAGGATTTCCATTTTCTTTTTCCTACACTGTCCATCCATAAGCTTACTTCTTTATCTCTATATCTGACTATATCCGTATATCTCTCCAA
>NC_051414.1:8449264-8449340 GCF_015228065.2 Penaeus monodon
CAAGAATGATAAAGATGGTTTTTAACTAAAGGAATTACACTTGTTTGTGAAAATAAACTTAGATAGATATTATAAG
>NC_051414.1:8449640-8449792 GCF_015228065.2 Penaeus monodon
GCTATTATATCGCTGTGCTATGTATTTAGTTTTTATGTCTGTTTATTGTTCTGTGTGTGCTTTTTTTTTTTTTTTTTGTATTAATATATATTTATATATTTATATGTATTATTGTTTGTTTATGTTTGTTATTGTTGTATTTGTTTTTTTAT
>NC_051414.1:8449835-8449971 GCF_015228065.2 Penaeus monodon
ATGCAAGAAATAAAATAAAAACAATACGAATAATAAGAAGAGAAGCAAAAGCCTCTTCGACGTGACACTCCCCCGTTAACATCGTCTCTCATCAGCTGTTTGAAATCTCCGCTGCTCATCCGTTCCTCACGGGCGG
>NC_051414.1:8450023-8450101 GCF_015228065.2 Penaeus monodon
ACTCTACGTAGAGCCTCAGTGGCATCGTGTGGGAGTATGGAGAGACGAAGAGGTTAGAGAAGGGAAGGGGTTTATGAA
>NC_051414.1:8450137-8450447 GCF_015228065.2 Penaeus monodon
AAGCAAACCTCATGAGACTCCTCCATCACCAACTTCATGACCTGGCGCATGACACGGGGCCTGGCCATCCCGCGGCTTCATATGAGGGCGTTTGCTGCCTGCTAACAGCAATAAACAAGTCGATCCCTTGGGCCGGCTCGTTAAATTGTTTCATATGAGATCCTGCTGTCATTCCCTTGAGTGAAAAGTGGTTTGACGCGCGGAGCACCCGACCCAAGCGCGGGTGGGATTACGCAAAACACGTTGTAAACTTGCCTGGGAAAATGTCGGCAGCTTTATGAGGTGGATGATGTTATCTGCTGTAATAAGA
>NC_051414.1:8450469-8450903 GCF_015228065.2 Penaeus monodon
GAGTGGACGAATGGAAGGAAAAGAGTATACGAAAATAATAACACAGATATACGACATAAGAAATAGCTCAGCGTCTCGGCCCTGAGAGGAAACAGAATAACAATATAACACATCAAAGGCGAGACATTCCACTGGCCGCTTCCCTTCCCGGAAAACTCATCAGGGGTAAATGTGTAACGTAAGTTGTATTGATCCCAGGTACTGTCCTCCAGACATGACGCGAGCCTCCTCAATCTTCCCCGGGTTCCTTCGCGCTTGTCGGCCTCCTAAATGCGTCACGACGCCTCCGACAACGTCTCCCGGTCACTACCCCCCCCCTCTAGCCCAGCATTTGCATGATGATTAGGATCTATGGCTCGCTTCAGATTCCGCGATTAATCCACACCTTGTTCCCCGCTGCGATTTCCATTCGCCAATCTCATTCGCATGCAAAT
>NC_051414.1:8450994-8451549 GCF_015228065.2 Penaeus monodon
ACGACGTGCTTACACCGGAACGATTATATAAACAGCAACCTGTTTAACTGATAAGATGGACTGGCCAATTAATCTATATGTATGGCTTTGCCTTAAAAATACTCATATAATTTTTCTTGTATAGGTATTGATAATTAAAGTTGCATAATCTTAATAGTTTATTCATGTATATGTATTGACAATTAATGGTGTATTATCACATCTTATTTTAATTGGATATAAAAGATGCATTATAATGATAACAAGTAGATTTGTATTTATGGAAAGTAAACTTTCGCGCAATGTAAAAGGAGCGGTTAAACATACAGCAGATGCATCCAGCTTAGATCTAAACAAAAAACAAATCACACATGAGCTTATCAGCGTCATCAGCAAAGCATGCCACCATCTACGGTGCCAATGCATTCATTCAGATGTCATCGGGTGTACTATTGACGTGTATCGTGTTTCAGTATGGCGTTGTCACTCCAGCTGCTAGGGAGGGGCAGTTGGCCACAGACCCAGGCAGCTGCAACACGTGAGCCATGCTTTAGCCAGGTCCAATACGTGCACATG
>NC_051414.1:8451589-8452035 GCF_015228065.2 Penaeus monodon
GTACCCCTCTATGCTTTTACATCTGTGTTTCCGTGTGCGGTTACGTGTCTTTTTGTGTATGCACGGGTGTTGGTGTATATACGGGAGGCCAATTTTAGGTCCGGTTTTGTGTGTGTGATCGAGTCTAAGTATGGGAATTACTCTATGGTCAACTCTATATGTTTGTGTTTAAGTGTGTAGCTGAATTTTCCCCTGCGTGGATAACTATGTACCCGATTCTTTTTACCTGTGTCTAAAAGACCACCAAAGCAAACACTCACGGTTTCATTTCTTTATTATCCTATTATTATTATTCTCCTCTCCTCCATTCTTCCCAACCACATTGCTCTAACACCCCAAGCTCTCAGTCTTCCAAAACCCATTTTTCCCCTCAAGTTTTCTACAGCTCAGTCTTACCTATTGTGCCCTAACCCGACCGCCGCGTCCCCTCCGACCCGGGTATTGAA
>NC_051414.1:8452097-8452768 GCF_015228065.2 Penaeus monodon
AAGACCCCAGATAAAGGGACCTCAAGCGGAGCCGAAGACCCTTGAGAGGACCCCTACAAAACGAGACTATAACACCACCATACGAATCATGTAACAGTAAAACGGAACACGCAAGTCAATTTCCCAACTTCAGAAGAAGAAGAAAAAAGTGTGTGTGGGGGGGGAGATATGGCGATAGTCAATACAATGTGCGATAAACGGAACCTAAACCAGTCATTATAAGCGCGCTACCGCAGGCCGTTCTACACCGATAAGGGAAAACGTTATAAAGAAATGGAGAAAGCAAAAAGGAGAGAGAGCAAAAATAAGATAAAAAAAAACATCGAAAAATGAGGAAGAAAAAAAAGGAAAGAAAAAAGTGTGGGGGGGGGGGGGGGAACACAGCAACCGACTCTTCATAAAGTAAACAAAGCAGCAAATATAACAAAACACGAAAAAATCATAGGAGCTAAATACTGAATGTGTGGAACGGAAGATAAAAAAGAGTATTGGCGAGAGCGAGGGGTCATGAGCGAGCCAGAGATATGAGGTATGCCATGTGGTAGTTGCCGAGAGCAGCAGAATAGTAATGGGTGAGGGTGACTATAAAAATAAATAATGCTGGGTAAAAAACGGACAAAACGGACATGCTGCACATGGTTAATAAAACATGTCTCCTCTTACTTTCTAAA
>NC_051414.1:8453058-8453473 GCF_015228065.2 Penaeus monodon
TTCTAAAACGGTTCTAAACGTGATCCGCCTCAACACGTCTCACTTTGAATGTGCGCCGCACGACGCCCTTTTAAGCAAAAAGTGACTAGCCTGGTGCGAAGGGGTAGTTTGCAACAGGGCAGGTTGCATGACGATCCAAGCGGTGTCAAGGTAGCCCGAGACACAACCGCATTGCAAGCGAAATACTCACAGATATACATACACAGACAATTTTCTTCTTTTGGGGGGGTTAACGACAGGCGTGAGGGGCATGGCACACCAAAAAAAAAAGAACGAGCAACAAGAAAAACAGGCGAAACGCACAAAGAAACCGATAAAAAAAAAGAAGTCATGGAAAAAATAATTTTGGGGGAAGAAAACCCTAACAACTCTCTCGGACAGAAGCAAAACATCCCCCAAAAGGAAGACATGAGCG
>NC_051414.1:8453538-8453733 GCF_015228065.2 Penaeus monodon
AGCATATAAACCCGCACTAAAGTTTTACGGAAAATGCATAACTACGAAAAGGGACAAAACATCCACGGGGGAGGGACCCCTATCCTCACGGAAAACCGGAGCAGGCCCCAAAACAGGATTTTAAAACGAGGGCACGTTTTACCGAAAACGCGAGGCAAAAAAACCCCCATCAGAAGCAAAAGACCAAGCTGTTGG
>NC_051414.1:8453982-8454089 GCF_015228065.2 Penaeus monodon
TGGGAAGGGGCGGGAAACGAGGCGAAGAAACAAAAATAGATAAAAAAGGAACACGAGACCCCGGGGAAAAAAAACCAAAAATTTTCCCCCTCGCTTTTAACAGAGGG
>NC_051414.1:8454129-8454450 GCF_015228065.2 Penaeus monodon
GGGGGGGGGGGGGAAAACGCGTGCAACGCAGGAAAGCCGGGGCGGACAAGGGGGCAAAAGGGGGAAAAAGGGGGGCGGTTTCAACGAGAACATTTCCCTTTTTCCCCCTTTTTTCCCTCCTTCCTTTTTTTCCCCCCCCCCCCTCTCCCCTTTTCCCCTTCCTCGGGGCTTCTCCTTCAACTTTCCAAACAACGTCGGTCCCCAAAAATTTTTTCTTTTTACTTTTTTTTGGGGGAACCGCAAAACGTTCCAATTTTTTTTTAAAAGGGTTTTCACCTGCTCTGGGCCAAGGGTTTCTTTTTTAAATAAATTTTAATTTTT
>NC_051414.1:8454478-8454621 GCF_015228065.2 Penaeus monodon
TATTTTTTTTTTTTTTAAATTTTTTGAGGGTTTATGTTTAAAAATTAGAGATGACATGTAAATTTTTTTAAAAAAAATTTTAAAAAATAAATTTTTAAAAAATATTTTGGGAGAATTATAAAAATTTTGGAAAAAATTTTTTT
>NC_051414.1:8454693-8455464 GCF_015228065.2 Penaeus monodon
GATTAGTTTAGAAATGATATACAATATTAAATACAAAAATAAGGGAAATTCCCCATTAAAAAATAAAGAGAGAAAAAATTGAAGAAAAATTTATATGAAGGATTTATAAAAAAGTATTAATCGAGAAAGATGTTTGGGGAAAAAAAAATTAGAAGAGAGGGGGATAAAGGGAAAACGGGAGAAAAGTAAAGAAAAGTAAGGAAAGAAATAGAAAATAGAAATTTAAAAAAGAAAATAAATAAAAAGATAGATGAAGATAAAATATATAAATAAAAAAAGAGAAAATAAAAGAGAAAGTTAAAGAAAGAATAGAAAAGAAGAAGGGCTGTAAAATTTATAAAAAATAAATTTAAAGATAAAACAAATAGATAAAAAACGAAACGAATCTTTAAATAAATTAAAAAAGTTTGTTTAAATATTTAAATTTCCCCTTTTTTTTATTCCCTTTATTATTTTTTAAAAAATTAAAGGGGAATTAGGAAGGGTATTAATTTTCAAAAACAACAATAGTTAGAAAATAAATAGAAACAAAGAAAAGCCCAAAAAATTTGTAAAAGATTTTGGATTATTCCCTTTTAAAACCCAATATTTATAAATTTTGAAAGTTTGAATAGGTTTTTGCCATTACAAGTGATTATTTAAATAATATATAAATATATAATAAGATTATAATAGTTATAATATATATATATAATAATATAATATATAATATGAATAAATTATGATAAAAGATAGATTTTATGATTAATTATTTTTATATAGATATTATAT
>NC_051414.1:8455680-8455757 GCF_015228065.2 Penaeus monodon
TTTAAATAATAGTAAAATAAGCATTATATATAGGATAATTGAAAAAGGGAATAATATAGAGATAGGAGAGAAGTGAG
>NC_051414.1:8456732-8457013 GCF_015228065.2 Penaeus monodon
GACAGAGCACGCGCTGAGGTACACCGAACATTTACAACCAAAAATCTGGAACGTAATTTGCGTGTTCACAACGCGAGAAATAGATCCACAAATATTCGTTGAAAATTCCAAATTTCCTTTGACGGCTAGATGGCGCTGACGCTCTGATCTGCTGACAGTTGTCTAAGCTGATCTGACCCACTCTGCCTTCCCTTGACGCCCTTGTAACCTGCTGACGCTGAGATCGGATCCTGCAGTTGCACGCGCTGTTAAATCCCCCCCCCCTCCCTCAAGGAGAGGAC
>NC_051414.1:8457050-8457217 GCF_015228065.2 Penaeus monodon
CGGGGCGAGAGAACAGGTGGTTAGCGCCATCTGTTAGAAGCGAGGGAAGATTTTTGGAATTTTATTTACCCACGGTGATCTCGATGTTCGCTTGTTGTTTTATCTATTTCTGTTTCTTCGCCTCTCGTTTCCACGCCCTTCCTATTTTTTATATAACATTTTGCCCG
>NC_051414.1:8457459-8457711 GCF_015228065.2 Penaeus monodon
CGCTTGACCATCCCCTACGCTTGGTCGTTCGACATTCTGATGAAAGGTGTTTTGATAGACCCCGCGATTCATCGGAATGAAAATCTGTGCCGTCGTTCAAAATGCTCGTGTTTGGATGCCTGGCTCCTATGGACTTTTCTCGATAAAGAGGATAGGGGATCTCTCCCCTGTGGATGTTTTGTCCATTTGCAGTATGTATATGCATTTATATACACGTAGGAATACTTGTATGTGCGTGTGTTTATATGCATA
>NC_051414.1:8457778-8458240 GCF_015228065.2 Penaeus monodon
CGCTCATGTCATTCATTCGGAAAGGGTATGTTATTGCTAATCTGTCACGGAGAGGATGTTGTTTATGGGATTTTACTTGCCCCAAAGTTATTAAAATTTCCCAAAGACTCTATTTTATTTTATCGATTAGTGTTCGTTTGTCTATAAAAAAAAACGCACTGTGGATATTGGTTTCACGTTTTATATTTTTTTTTGGGGTTGACCATGACCCCCTCAACAGCCTGATACTGTTAACAAAAAAGAAAGAAAAAAATATGTACGTGTGTATGTATATCTGTGAGTATTCCGCTTGCAATGCGGTTGTGTCTCAGGCTACCTTGACACCGCTTGGATCGTCATGCAACCTGCCCTGTTGCAAACTACCCCTTCGCACCAGGCTAGTCACTTTTTGTTAAAAGGGCGTCGTGCGGCGCACATTCAAAGTGAGACGTGTTGAGGCGGATCACGTTTTAGAACCGTTTT
>NC_051414.1:8458594-8459118 GCF_015228065.2 Penaeus monodon
CCATGTTTAGTTAACCATGTGCAGCATTGTCCGTTTTTGTCCGTTTTTACCCAGCATTAATTTATTTTTTATAGTCACCCTCACCCATTACTATTCTGCTGCTCTCGGCAACTACCACATGGCAATACCTCATATCTCATGGCTCGCTCATGACCACCTACGCTCTCGCCAATACTCTTTTTTATCTTCCGTTCCACACAATCAGTATTTAGCTCCTATGATTTTTTCGTGTTTTGTTATATTTGCTGCTTTGTTTACTTTATGAAGAGTCGGTTGCTGTGTATCCCCCCCCCCACACACACACACTTTTTTCTTTTCTTTTTCTTTCTTCCCTCATTTTTCAGATGTTATTTTTTTATCATTATTTTTGCTCTCTCTCCTTTTTGCTTTCTCCATTTCTTTATAACGTTTTCCCTTTATCGGTGTAGAGCGGCCTGCGGTAGCGCGCTTATAATGACTGGTTTAGGTTCCGTTTATCGCACATTGTATTGACTATCGCCATATCTCCCCCCCCCACACACACT
>NC_051414.1:8459138-8459273 GCF_015228065.2 Penaeus monodon
GTGAAATTGGGAAATTGACTTGCGTGTTCCGTTTTACTGTTACATGATTCGTATGGTGGTGTTATAGTCTCGTTTCGTAGGGGTCCTTCCAAGGGTCTTCGGCTCCGCTTGAGGTCCCTTTATCTGGGGTCTTGA
>NC_051414.1:8459297-8459782 GCF_015228065.2 Penaeus monodon
TGAGATATGAGGTGAAGATAAAGGAAGAAAGGATTAGGGTTCAATACCCGGGTCGGAGGGGACGCGGCGTCGGGGTTAGGGCACAATAGGTAAGACTGAGCTGTAGAAAACTTGAGGGGAAAAATGGGTTTTGGAAGACTGAGAGCTTGGGGTGTTAGAGCAATGTGGTTGGGAAGAATGGAGGAGAGGAGAATAATAATAATAGGATAATAAAGAAATGAAACCGTGAGTGTTTGCTTTGGTGGTCTTTTAGACACAGGTAAAAAGAATCGGGTACATAGTTATCCACGCAGGGGAAAATTCAGCTACACACTTAAACACAAACATATAGAGTTGACCATAGAGTAATTCCCATACTTAGACTCGATCACACACACA
Organism: Penaeus monodon; assembly: GCF_015228065.2. Lineage (NCBI taxonomy): Eukaryota > Metazoa > Arthropoda > Malacostraca > Decapoda > Penaeidae > Penaeus > Penaeus monodon. Next base: position 8,459,676 of record NC_051414.1, read on the forward strand.
AAACCGGACCTAAAATTGGCCTCCCGCATATACACCAACACCCGTGCATACACAAAAAGACACGTAACCGCACACGGAAACACAGATGTAAAAGCATAGAGGGGTAC
>NC_051414.1:8459822-8460374 GCF_015228065.2 Penaeus monodon
CATGTGCACGTATTGGACCTGGCTAAAGCATGGCTCACGTGTTGCAGCTGCCTGGGTCTGTGGCCAACTGCCCCTCCCTAGCAGCTGGAGTGACAACGCCATACTGAAACACGATACACGTCAATAGTACACCCGATGACATCTGAATGAATGCATTGGCACCGTAGATGGTGGCATGCTTTGCTGATGACGCTGATTAGCTCATGTGTGATTTGTTTTTTGTTTAGATCTAAGCTGGATGCATCTGCTGTATGTTTAACCGCTCCTTTTACATTGCGCGAAAGTTTACTTTCCATAAATACAAATCTACTTGTATCATTATAATGCACTTATATCCAATTAAAATAAGATGTGATTATACACCATTAATTGTCAATACCTATACATAAATAACTATTAAGATTATGCAACATTAATTATCAATACCTATACAAGAAAAATTATTATGAAGTATTTTTAAGGCAAAGCCATACATATAGATTAATTGGCCAGTCCATCTTATCAGTTAAACAGGTTGCTGTTTATATAATCGTTCCGGTGTAAGCACGTCGT
>NC_051414.1:8460448-8460887 GCF_015228065.2 Penaeus monodon
ATTTGCATGCGAATGAGATTGGCGAATGGAAATCGCAGCGGGGAACAAGGTGTGGATTAATCGCGGAATCTGAAGCGAGCCATAGATCCTAATCATCATGCAAATGCCGGGCTAGAGGGGGGGGGGGTAGTGACCGGGAGACGTTGTCGGAGGCGTCGTGACGCATTTAGGAGGCCGACAAGCCCGAAGGAACCCGGGGAAGATTGAGGAGGCTCGCGTCATGTCTGGAGGAAAGTACCTGGGATCAATACAACTTACGTTACACATTTACCCCTGATGAGTTTTCCGGGAAGGGGAGCGGCCAGTGGAAATGTCTCGCCTTTGATGTGTTAATATTGTTATTCTGTTTCCTCTCAGGGCCGAGACGCTGAAGCTATTTCTTATCTCGTATATCTGTGTTATTATTTTCGTATACTCTTTTCCTTCCATTCGTCCACTC
>NC_051414.1:8460910-8461358 GCF_015228065.2 Penaeus monodon
TCTTATTACAGCAGATAACATCATCCACCTCATAAAGCTGCCGACATTTTCCCAGGCAAGTTTACAACGTGTTTTGCGTAATCCCACCCGCGCTTGGGTCGGGTGCTCCGGCGCGTCAAACCACTTTTCACTCAAGGGAATGACAGCAGGATCTCATATGAAACAATTTAACGAGCCCGGCCCCAAGAGGATCGACTTGTTTATTGCTGTTAGCAGGCAGCAAACGCCCTCATATGAAGCCGCGGGATGGCCAGGCCCCGTGTCATGCGCCAGGTCATGAAGTTGGTGATGGAGGAGTCTCATGAGGGTTGTGCCTTCTTCCCCTTTCCACCCCTCCTTCTTCCCCTCCCTCCCCGCCCTTTCATAAACCCCTTCCCTTCCTCTACACCCTCTCCGTCTCTCCCATACGTCCCACACGATGCCCACTGGAGGCTCTTAACGTAGAGTG
>NC_051414.1:8461414-8461588 GCF_015228065.2 Penaeus monodon
GGACCGGCCCGTGAGGAACGTGATGAGCAGCGGGGAGATTTCATAAACCAGGCCTGGATGAGGAGACGAATGTTAAGCGGGGAGGGAGTGTCACGTCGGAAGAGGCTTTTGCTGCTCTCGTGTTGCTCTTATTAGTATCGTTATTGTTGTTTTCATCTTTATCATTCTTGGCAT
>NC_051414.1:8462465-8462529 GCF_015228065.2 Penaeus monodon
TATTTTATTTTCACATAAAATTGTAATTCTTTAGTTTATATAAACATCTTTATCATTCTGGTAT
>NC_051414.1:8463144-8463288 GCF_015228065.2 Penaeus monodon
TTGGAGAGATATACGGATATAGTCAGATATACAGATAAAGAAGTAAGCTTATGGATGGACAGTGTAGAAAGATAAATGCAAATCCTATTATGACCGAGGATCCCCAATAGACAGACGCCGTTTCTGACGGGTATCCTAGCCCAT
>NC_051414.1:8463324-8463539 GCF_015228065.2 Penaeus monodon
GGATTGTGGATTAATTGTGGCATAGGAAGGCCGCTTGGGTGGGTGACAGCCCTTCATTTCGACTTGGAAAGGTCTGTACCCTTGTAAGTGAGGGTTAATAGCAATCTTAGGTCATTGATGCAGTATAAGTGGGCTTGGGTTAGGTGGGAGGGCGAGGCGAGGAAAGCGCTGGGTGGGTGATGGGAGGTGTTAGGGCTAGGGAAATGGTGGGCTAG
>NC_051414.1:8463899-8464049 GCF_015228065.2 Penaeus monodon
ACATTTCCAATATATTTCCATTCCAATTGGGATGCAACGATTGCCATGGTGACCAGGCCTAAATGATATGCTCCGTTAAATGTCGCAAACAGAGTGATATATCAGTGATTGCTGTGAATTGTGATGGTTCACCCAGCGGTGTCTGTTTGA
>NC_051414.1:8464265-8464870 GCF_015228065.2 Penaeus monodon
TTCCCGAGGATGTGTCAGCGCTGCTGCATTATTTTTACGTCTGAACAGCATTCCGTCGCCCCAACATGTATATGCGCTTGCGTTTGGCAGTGCATCTCATACAGACATAATTGTGATCCGTAATTCATATAATTCCGCGTAACATTTGTATGAACTCAATTACACCGCGATTCATTTTTTTTTCGCCCCTTTTTTTACAATGTGATTGCGGTCGTTCGCTCTAATTGGTGCAGGGATTAATATATCACATATTACACATTAAGCGTAATACCCATTCCAGAGAGCTAAACAGCTGCATTAAAACATTAAGCAAAAATGTGAAAAAAAAAGAAAAAGGGGAATTATAAAAAAGTACAGAAAGCACTTCTCATTCATGATGTAGATAATGTTGATGCTATGTATTAAAAGTGACGTTAACACTCAGACAGTAATTATTGACGGTGGGTAGGTTTGCATATAGAGCATATTTTATCCTATTTGAGTTCATAAATAAAAACTCTATTTCGGCTTAATTAGCTGTAATTTATTTGTTAAATCACACACCCTCGCACTCGCATCAGGGACCTTTATCAACGGGGCATTTCCACAACGGGGTTTCCAGTGGT
>NC_051414.1:8464999-8465286 GCF_015228065.2 Penaeus monodon
TGATCGACGAGACGGTAAAAAACACGAACCCCGCGTTTTAGGCGAAAGTGCTTACTGGAGCGTGAGTTGGCGGAGCAAGTTAAGCAAGTCCCGGAATCGTCGACGATGATCAACAGCGCTTCTGATGAGTCATAGGATAGGCATCTTGATGAAGTCAACGTTGCAAAGTTTCCCGAACATTCGCGGGAACTTGCGTAATTACTGGCGATTTTCCGGGAGGGGGGAGGGGACGGGCGAGAGTATCCAGCAGGGGGAAGGGTTGGAGCGAGCGCATAATGAGATGTGTT
>NC_051414.1:8465315-8465528 GCF_015228065.2 Penaeus monodon
ACGTAAATTTTAGATTTCTTTTACTCGGCGGTAAATTATTCTCCGGTGACTTGTGTGTGGTTGCCTGCGACGGGTTCTATTGTGTGAAGGATTTCGGTTTCGATCTGCCTCATTCGGTTAATGTCAGCGTCTTAGAAGGGGCTTTTCGCATATATTATGAGGGTAAGAAGGACGTTGGCAGGGAGACAGGTGGAAGACGCACAACGGCAGACT
>NC_051414.1:8465556-8465678 GCF_015228065.2 Penaeus monodon
GGTGCATCCAAAGGCAAAAAGAGCAAGAATAAGTGTGAGGTAGAAAACGGGGGAGAGGGGGCGTGAGGAAAAACAAAAAGAAAAATATCAAGGACTGGAGAGAAAATGAGAGACAGATAGGC
>NC_051414.1:8465802-8466549 GCF_015228065.2 Penaeus monodon
TCGAGCGATGAACCTTCCTCATTCCACTAAGTCGTCTTTAGTGGTTGGCTTCCAAGTAACAGGAAAAGTTCTAGTGTTTTAATGGTCAATATGATAAAGTGTCTTCAGTCAGGCCCGCGGTTTAAAATTCCGCCTCGGAGAATTATGCGATCAGAATATGTCAACACTCACCTTGCTGGGCTGAGGTTGTGTGACTCTAAGGGTCAATATTGACTGTTTCAAACCGGGCGCTTGAGTTGACCTGGTTTAACCTGGCGTTACTTTTTATAGAAAGAAAGGAGAGACAGAAAAGAAAATGAATCATAACAGAGGGGAAGAGATATAAACTTAGGTTTACGGTGACAGGATCCGTACAGACAGACCAAAGACAAACACGTTTTACTCACAAGTGGTAAAAGTCACGAGTATAAAGCAAAGCTTGAGGAAGGGTTACGTTGCTCCCGGAGTTGGTGGGTTGATAGTGCAGCACGTGGACAGACTCCTATTGATTTCTGGGAAAGGTTAAGAATTCCTAATTGATGTTACAGATTCTCATTCTCTCACTCGCGCGTGTTTGCTCTGGCTTGGAGGAAAGGCGAGTGCAGCTTAAGGAAGGAGAAAGGAGGAGAAAGAGGGCGAGAGAAAGTGGGGACGCAGATGAAATATTTCGCTTCTTTGTAGAAAAATTAAGGAGATCCTTAAAGGAGACCTAATTAAGCGTGTGGAAGTATTCTTGTCATTACGCAAGAATGCGGCAAAGATAAAAGA
>NC_051414.1:8469645-8469951 GCF_015228065.2 Penaeus monodon
CTGGAAGGCACTTAAGTGGAGTTGTAGGACGCACTACCGCTCTCTCATGGTTAAGGGGCTCTCCCCGAGCGCGAACATTATTTTGACTTATATTCGCGGACCATTAATGTGTTGTTATTGTTGTCGTGTGGTCTTCCTGTCGATGTGGTTCCTCTTGGAAATCTTTTGTGCCGTATGGGAGGCTCGCGTTTCCCGTCTTTTGCTGCTGCGGGAAGTTTGGCGCAAGGATTCTGGTTAATTTAATAAGGGCTAAGGCCTTTTTTCTTCTCACTTGTCTTCGGACGCTTCTCATCTCCTTTCGGTGTT
>NC_051414.1:8470809-8471118 GCF_015228065.2 Penaeus monodon
GTTTCATCAATTCTTTCAGTCTGCCTGTTTTTCACTCCCCACCCACTCCCCTGATTCATCTCTCTCTCTTTTGTCATCTCTTTTATTTTGCTTCTTCCTTTCTTATTCTTTTGTATTTTTCATTACTCCCAGATTTTTAACTTTCTACTACTCTTTCTTCACATCCTTCTCTGCTTTCTTTACTGTTCATTTCTCTCTTACTCCTTCTCTTTTCTCTCTCTGCTGATCATTGATCGAACTTTTAGTTTAATACCGCTTCATTCAACAAAATTTTTTATATCATCACTTCTTTCTTTTTTTTTTTTTACT
>NC_051414.1:8471387-8471633 GCF_015228065.2 Penaeus monodon
GGCACATCAATAACAGTCATTTCTCAAAGTAATGAATGGCGCGTAAAGTCCTAGGGTTCTGTAGCTACGGTATTCTAGGCGAACGAACACATTTGGCCCAAGATTCATATTAGGATTGCAAAGCTTAATCCTCGGAGATCAAGGCCCATTCCCTGCTTGTCCCCTCTTCCTTCCCCTCCTTCTTCCCTGCTTGTCACCCCCCCCTCTTCGGCTCTGGCTAACACCCCCCCCATCTCATCTTCCCAA
>NC_051414.1:8471726-8472222 GCF_015228065.2 Penaeus monodon
TCATATTCCCCCACCCCTCTTTGAGTGCGGGTTCAGGAAAGTGCTATTCAACATTCCACGGATCGCCGAGCGTCTTCGGGTTTGAAAACATTTACGTGAATGGACTGAAGCGCTGTTGATCACTGAGCGGGTAAAAGTTAGTCTTTTTGATTACTGGACTCCTCGGAAAGCAAAAGTGGCTTAGTTATTTATACTCTGATGTTGTTGTTTTTTTATGCTCGTTTGTTCGCTTGTATCTCTCTGTGCGTTAAGAGAACGTTGTTCCTTGAGAGACGCTTACGCTCCAGCAGACAGCAAACACCCTCACAGAAGCCTACGGGAACGTTACTCCATGTTTCATTACCCTGTTGTATGGCAAGATACGCTGTACTTTTACGCCCATGAATGCGAGACGAGGTTTCTTTATGGTCTTGTTTTCTACACTACAAGAACAAACATGCGAGCCCTTATTTCACAGCTTATAGCCTATAGAGTGGGAGTGGTAGTCTGGCTCGGC
>NC_051414.1:8473335-8473663 GCF_015228065.2 Penaeus monodon
AACGATAACATTCAATGAAGTTAGCCAAGAGGAAAGGCAACAAAACAGAAGGAGCTTTCCAAACGCAAACAAAAGAGCGTCGCTTGGAGCAGGAATAAGGACAAGGCGGATTAGGCTATTGCAGCGTGCAGTGCAACTTGCTTGGCTCAAGAAAGCCCCGGAGATTCTGCTGCTGCTTTTGTATTTTAGCCAAACTGCTGCTTAATATAACTCCCTTTGGTAGAGTGGATATCTTGGCCGTTAGGAGATGCCTTGTTAAGGGAATTGTTATTGTCATTTGAGCTCATTTTCGCTTGTTGACGACGCGGGTATCGGTGCTAGAGGTGTT
>NC_051414.1:8474146-8475952 GCF_015228065.2 Penaeus monodon
GAAGGGGAGGTGTATGATTGGATGCAGTCAGTTTGTGTGGGCATTTTTATCCGTCCTTCTAGCTGTTCTTTTCAAAAACTGCTATTCCTATTCTCTTGCACAAAGCGAAAAAAAAAAAAATAATGTCAGATGCTCATTATCTATAAAAAGAGGTTGTTTATACCTTCTTTTTCTGACAGCATCACTAATGGGAATGCTTCACAGTAAGGGAGTGTCGCGATCATTAGCTAGCGGAGACTCTCGTCGGAGTCTTGCTATTAAATAGCAACTATTGCTAGCTACCTATCTATTAGAAATCGCTGCTTGAATGCCAGAGTAATAGTGTCATTTCGCCAGCTCATTATGGCACTTTCGGTTAACAAGGGAGGGGTTCTAAGCCTTTATGGAGTATGATGCTAATGCCACATGCTCTGAGGATTATGCTGGGACCTAATATAATGCTGGGAGCATTACTTGTTGTGGCATACCAAGTACCAGATACGGGGTGCGGGCGCCGTGATAAGTATGAGCTCGCTGGCACTATTGTGTGGGAGTTCATAAAGGGATTTGTCACGTGGATCATATATTATAAAATAATTCTCAATGTAAGATTGATTTTAATTTTATTCTCATAAACTTCCACAGCGCAAACAGTTAAAACAATGGCGAATTATTTGGAAAAAGGAAATCTAATAACCATTCAAACATTCGTGTGTCGTAATTTCCTTTTGATACAATGCAGTATTTTCCCTCGAATTTCACTGTATCATTCATAAAAGCGATCTAGATTATTTTATTCACAATATCAATACGAATACGTACCTAATACTGACACGTGTCACAGTGAAGAAATAAACAAGAAGATATTAACATTTGAACAGAAAGGGCCACAATGCATGACAGACAAACCACGCTTGGATTTTCGAATGACGCACAAACACCTAATAACTATCATTCACTCTGTAACAGCCAGACAGAACTTGACTTGGCCTTGTCCGGACTTGGCACACATGAAACTTTCAGCTGTGTGCTTGCGCGACCAGCCTGATCAGACTTCGGGAGTGGAGTGGATGCGTGCTTGTTTCTTTAATGTGTTTGCGTGACTACTCTCCTTACTCGGGAGCCAGATGTCACTCTTATTTCCATATTCTGACATGCTCTTCGTTGGCGATTCATACTGGTTCCTTCGTAATTAGCATGCTGTTCCCTTCACCTCTCATTCTGTGGGCACTTATCAGGGAAAGGTTCCCCTCACATTCCTCTTCCCTTCATATACCTCCTTTTATTCTCCTTCCCTCTCTCCTCTTCCCTTTACTTGCCTCTCCTCTCTCGTTCTCAGCATTCTCATCTATCCCTTCCTCTTCTTCCTTTCTCCCCCTTTACTTACGTCCCCTCTCCAGTTCCAACATTCCCCTTTCCCCGTCTCCTCATTCTTCTTCTTTTCCTGTCTTCCACCTCCCACCTTTCTCTCACTCACCTTTACTCCTCTCTTTCCCCCTGTTTTCCCTCTTCCCCTTCTCTCACTCTCTTTCACTCTCTTCCCCTCCCCCCGCTTCCACCCCTTCCACTAACCCCCCTTTATTCTTCATCGTCTCCCCTCTTCCCTTTCATCTCCTTCTCCCTTTCACCTTCTTCCCACCCACCTACCCTCGCGATGGAGGAAAAATGACTGGCGTTGAGGGTGAGGGTAGGAAGTGTCACGTTATGTTTCTGGGGTTGCTTATATTGATTGTCATGTGGCATGCAGTTGGCTGTCACTTCGTCCGAACACTTAGGCGAAAGTCGCAGCGCAGGCTTCGTTTTCGTACTGTTTTGTATGCAGTGGAT
>NC_051414.1:8476807-8476921 GCF_015228065.2 Penaeus monodon
TCTTTCCCTTACTCATCTTGTCATTTCTTTTATTTCAAATAATTTATTTTACGTTTCTTACCCAGTATTTTTTCGCTTTATTTTATGAAAAAGAAGAAAAAAGTTCGTTGTGCC
>NC_051414.1:8476948-8477122 GCF_015228065.2 Penaeus monodon
GGCCGTGGGGAGGCGAGGGCACTTATGGAAAGCAAACTCTCCGGGTGGAATGCTTCGGATGGGTAATTAAGCGGGGGACCTTGGAGCCAATTTAGCTCGGTAATTGACCCGTTGATTGTATAATCTCACATAATTACCCATCAGGTATTAACTTCCGATTACTGTCCCCCTTTT
>NC_051414.1:8477217-8477366 GCF_015228065.2 Penaeus monodon
AGCGGATCGAATGTCAGACGTTGTGTGGCAGGTTCAGGTCCTCTGGTCCCCACCCCCACCCCAGCCGGAGCCCTAGCCACCTCCATCTTGCACCCCAACTCGAGCTGTCCCTTTCCCCCTTCTCACCCTGCTCGCCAACCAGCCCAAGA
>NC_051414.1:8477687-8477785 GCF_015228065.2 Penaeus monodon
GAAAGGATTTGGGTACGGGGTGAATAAATGAAAATAGAAAAAAGCGAAGTAAATGTGGATGGATTTTCGAAGGAGTGAAATGAGTGATGAATGTTTAG
>NC_051414.1:8477970-8478222 GCF_015228065.2 Penaeus monodon
CAGACGCAGTGAAACAAAACAATTTTATCTCTTGGATAATCATAACGCAAACGATCCGGGTAATGATATCATTGTTTGGGATTGTCAGCGTCGAGTGAAATCCGTAACTTAAGTGTCGGTAATTACAGTAAATTCGGTGTCGGCTTAATCTTCTGCCCATAACTCAGGCGGTGGGTGTGACTCTACTCTTCCTCAGGAGTGAATTATGAATTCCGTGACGCAACGCGGGGTGGCTCATGCACGATGATTTCT
>NC_051414.1:8478367-8478497 GCF_015228065.2 Penaeus monodon
ACGAAAACGAGATCGCGTGGATGTTGTGTGCTGCTTACCCAGGGATACATGTTTTTGTGATGTTGTATAATACGTTTTCTAGAAAGCCAAGTTAAGGCTGGTCGATAGCCGTCCCCCTCCCTTTCCGGCG
>NC_051414.1:8478528-8478730 GCF_015228065.2 Penaeus monodon
CGCCCATCGCAATTAACGCCCATTTGATATGGTGATAATCCGAGAGATTACTCAGATGGGGTTGTTGCCTTGAGGGGGGGGGGTGCTCGTTTTCTGTTTTCGTCTACTGTTGTATACGGTTATCCCCTCTCGAAGGATGGAAATTGCTGGTTTAATGGCTGGGAGTTATGCTCGGCCTAATGTTGCAACTAACTGGGTTGCG
>NC_051414.1:8479392-8479761 GCF_015228065.2 Penaeus monodon
CTCTTTTTGTCTCCCTCATCTGTCTCCACCTCCAATCCTCAGCATCATCTTCCCCCCCCCCCCCATCAGCTGCCCTGCTGCCTCGATGCAGCCGTCCTCTCGTTCGCAGACGAAGGTAGGACCTTTATAACGAGCTTCGGCGAGAAATATGGCAAGCCGAAGAAATTCAGCCGAGCTTTCCCCTTGCTTGCATCCTGGTTGAGTTTAGTCGGAATTGGCAATCATTGCGGCTCCACAGCTACGAACAGCTCTCTCGCGCGCCTTGAGGTTATTACGAGCCGAGTTGTAGGGAGATCATCTTGAATTTTTGGTTCGAATTTTTGTTCTCTTGTGTTTTCTTTTATGTGTGCGTGTGGATTTTGGTGTTGG
>NC_051414.1:8479807-8479949 GCF_015228065.2 Penaeus monodon
TCGGTATTCTTTTGGTTCGTTTCGCGTGCTGTTGAGCAAAGGAGGTGATCCCCCTCTGAAGGAATGGGTATTTACGAGAAGGGAAAAGAGGCTGTAGGGGCAGGGAAGGGTAGGGGGGGGGTCTTGGTCGCCATCTTGCCCT
>NC_051414.1:8480353-8480706 GCF_015228065.2 Penaeus monodon
GCGCATTGGTGTGTACATATTATAAGTATGTGTGTGCGTTGGCTACTGGCAAGCGCTTTGAGGTTGAGTTTGATGCAAACATAAAAATTTTTTTTCAATAAGACAAATCAAGATAAATGAAACGACAACGCGAAGGAATAGGATGAAGGATAGATAAAGTGAGGAGAGAAAATTAAAGAAGAGGGAAGGAATAATTAAGAGGGGTGACTTTGATAATGGTATGTTGATAATAAAACCTAGGATGATATATTCTGTGTAGCGATATAGACAGTAATGATGATATGAAAATAATATTAATGCTTATGATAGTAATGGCGATCGAAATGGCCTTACAAGTATCATTATCAGTATCG
>NC_051414.1:8480813-8481245 GCF_015228065.2 Penaeus monodon
ACGAAAACCGGAGTCGCACAAAAATGTTCAATTGTATCAAAACGCCACCCCCTACCCTCTCCCTACCCCCCTTTCCCTTCCTCGTCATGTAGATTTATTATAATTGCAACAACAGTAACGTCCGCGAGAAACACAGGTTAAAGAGCCGCCCATGAAAAAAAATGAAGTATTATGATGTTTTGCGCAGAATTCTTTGTTTATGATTCATTAGTGTGTCGCAGGATGGACGGGTCATGTCCTGTTTTTTTTTAACGAGTGGAGATTGGGGGGGGGGAGGAAGAGATGGAAGAGGAGTGATGGACGAAGTCAGGGGAAGAGAAAAGGGAGATGGAAACAGTGTGAAAATTTGAAGAAGAACGGAGAACGTGATTCTTAATTTGTTTTGAGGAGTTGCTCTCAACAGCCTAACAAGAAAATCGTACAAAGAGAATA
>NC_051414.1:8481477-8481840 GCF_015228065.2 Penaeus monodon
AGTGAGCAACCTCCAACCCCTTCCATTTTCGGGGAATATAATGAACACAGTGACTTTAAGTGGCACATATATTTCTTGTGGGCGGTTTGTTCAATCAAGGCCAAGATCCATCTCTTGCCTTCGCAAAAATGGCTTGGAAGGAAGACGCACACTTACCTCATCTCACGAGGTCCTTACACTAAGTCAAGAGGATATCTTTCGTCTGGAGGAGAACGAGGTGGTGGTGAGAATGTTGGAGGAAGGAGGTGAGGAGTGGTGGAGGGGGATGAAAGTGTTGGGGGAAGGAGAGGAGGAATGGTAGAGGTTGTGGTGAAAATGTTGGAGGAAGGAGTGGAGGAGTGATGGAGGTAAGACAGCAGGAAT
>NC_051414.1:8481899-8482069 GCF_015228065.2 Penaeus monodon
AAAATGCGGAGGAAGGAGAGGAGGACTGATGTAGGGGGGGGGGTGAAAATGTTGGAGGAAGGAGAAGAGCAGGTAGTGGAACTATTGGAGGAGAAGTTGATGGTGAAAATCTTGGAGGAAGGAGAGGGGCAGGTGGTGGAACTGTTGGAGAAGTTGATGGTGAAATTGTT
>NC_051414.1:8482114-8482277 GCF_015228065.2 Penaeus monodon
TTGTGCTAGAGGGAGTGGAAAGGGCGGCTTTTGACATAGTGGAGGGTGAAGTTGAAGATAAAGAGAGGAAGAGGAAAATGGAATAAAAGAGGAGACTGTGGTTTCTATTGCTTCGTTGTTTAATTATAGTTTTATAGTTATTTGCAAAACTATTTCAGTTTAG
>NC_051414.1:8482363-8482631 GCF_015228065.2 Penaeus monodon
GAACGTGTGTCAGCCCGTATGCACGCCCGCCGCGAAAGAGCTTTGAGTGTCAGCAACAGCAGAATCCACTCCGTCGGCCTATACTTACGCCCAGGCTAGAAATCTATATATTGGCTTCGGAGGGTTTTCTCTTAAGGCCAAAAAGGAAGGGAAATGTCGCCCGTCTGGGGAATTAAACTGCCTTAAAACTCCGCGTGTGAGAAAGCCCTCGGAGGTGGCGATCGCCTCGGAGGTCGGGAGGGGGGGTGTGGAGCTGTTTCGTTCCTTT
>NC_051414.1:8482662-8482779 GCF_015228065.2 Penaeus monodon
ATTTACTTTATCAACAACAACGTCATGCAGAATAACACGGCTGTCACTTTCATCAAAAAACAACATGACCATCACCAGCAATGTAAACAAAAAGAATATCATCCTTATTAATACCGC
>NC_051414.1:8482971-8483184 GCF_015228065.2 Penaeus monodon
ATGGCCATCATCATCAGCACATTCCCTTCCGCCTTTCTAACTTTTTACACATATTTAATGACCCTCATTTATCTAATGATAACTTAAGTACTTTTTCTGATCTTCCTCAAAAAAATTATTCTAATTTTAGTTTTCTTCCACGCGCGTGTACCGCCTTTATTAATACTATGATTACCCTCCTTTTCTATGCAAATGAACTAGGAGTTAGTTGGC
>NC_051414.1:8483253-8483665 GCF_015228065.2 Penaeus monodon
AATTTATACTCAGACGACCAATTTTTAAACAAACGAAACAAAATTAAACAAAAGACAAGTAAAAATAGCAAAACCAACCCCGCCGTACACAGTTTAATGAGGATCCCGACGCGCTCTGTACCTCATAGACTATTAGACGTCGTTACGTGAATCTCTCGTTAATGGGGGGGGGGGGAGTTCTTTAAGAAGTTTTCGGGAAACAAGAATGCGACTTAGCGCGAGATACGGAGGAGAAGTTGCGAGATTATTGAGCTGCTTCGCGATACTTGTCCCCGGGAGAGTTTGGAATGTTCGCGGAGGGCGGGAGGAAGCCGATAGGTGTGGGTGAATGTGCGGAAGGGGAGAGAGGGTGAGTGGAAGGGTGAATACATGTACGGACGGGTATGCGTACGGAGGAGCTCGGGAATATAAG
>NC_051414.1:8483885-8483995 GCF_015228065.2 Penaeus monodon
GAGACACACGCGTCCTGGATGTAAACTGAAGTCGACAACCAAAAATAGGAAAAAGATTCTGGTAGCTTTTTTCTTTTGGCAAATCATCAGATGGGATAAAAATTGTCTCC
>NC_051414.1:8484431-8484523 GCF_015228065.2 Penaeus monodon
ATCGTCACGAATTTCCTCATTCGCCGTCACATGTCTTCCCTGACCGCCACAGCCTTCATAATCGCCTTTTGAGTGAAGTCGCGATGTTAGGG
>NC_051414.1:8484850-8484968 GCF_015228065.2 Penaeus monodon
TTCCAGCTCGCATAGTGTACCCAAAACTCGTAAATCAATGTCACTCGGACGTTCACACCCTCGTCCTCGAACACTTAAGAGCCGCACGAAGGCTATTGCATATGAAAGAACGCGGATT
>NC_051414.1:8485930-8486082 GCF_015228065.2 Penaeus monodon
CCCCTCTCATTCCTATTTCGGCGTCTCCTTTCTTCATATCGGACAGATGGCAACGTATATCATGAGCCATCCGTTCGACTGGTCATTCGTTGCTTTGTTCCGCCAGTCCTTCTTTATCAGTATTAAGGCCTTTTTGGGGGCTGGCTCTTGAC
>NC_051414.1:8486362-8486435 GCF_015228065.2 Penaeus monodon
CAGTGATACGTTGGTTTATTCCACTCTCTGCATATGAAAACTGCGGATTATAACCATACGATGATCTTTTAAT
>NC_051414.1:8487167-8487391 GCF_015228065.2 Penaeus monodon
TCCCTGCAATTTCTCAGCCATTCGACCGCCGCGTCTCAAGACGAAAAAAGGTCGGGCAGATGAAAGGACATCTATCACCTTCCTTTTATGATTCCATTCCTCTCTCACACCCTCATTATTTTGGTCTTGGTGTCCGCATAAAGGCTATTAATGCTTCCTCTACCCCATACTCCCCTCTTCCCCCTACATTCTCAGCTTTGTATCTGTTTCTGTTGGTCCTGGAG
>NC_051414.1:8488946-8489169 GCF_015228065.2 Penaeus monodon
CAGCTAGCAATTCCGTTACTAGGGCAGGTGATAGTTAACAAGATGGAACGGACAGGGAAAGGGGGTGAGGCGGAGGGGGAGGGGGAAGGGTAGGGGGAGGGATGAAGGAGAAGGTAGCAAAAAAAGGAGAGGGAAACATCCTTTTGAGTTGGTAATGTCATTGGCGGTTCCAGAGCAATTCCCGTCCAGCTTTCTTGCTCTGAATCGAGGGGTATTAAAGCCA
>NC_051414.1:8489507-8489745 GCF_015228065.2 Penaeus monodon
CCGCAGGCGTTTCTAATTGCCATCTCCTTGAAGGATCCAATTTGTTCGGATGTCAGCCTCGACCCGGTCATTTCTCTCTCGCGCGGTGTCCTCTGTCATCATTTCGGGCGGAGGCGAACTTACCTCATTATTTCCCCTTCGCGTTCGGGGCCCTCGCCTCGCCCCGCCTGCGGGAGGCGCCGGGGAGGGGCTGGCTTTCGAAAGGAACATCTTTTGATTCTTATTTGTTTTTCAAACT
>NC_051414.1:8489907-8490097 GCF_015228065.2 Penaeus monodon
AAATATAGTAAGCATTGAAAAGACTGCAATATTCATCAGTGTACATGGAATGAAAAACAGTGAAATATCCGTCAACAACCATTACAAAAGAAGGTAGGAAGCTTGTGTGATCAGGAGAAGAATAACTTGATACGGAAATTAATTGGGAAACGTCTCAATAATGATGTTCCACCGTCGGCCTCATTTGCCC
>NC_051414.1:8490889-8491391 GCF_015228065.2 Penaeus monodon
GATGCATCCCAAGATCAAAAAGATACGCCGGCTTCTCGGATTTATCGCTCCCAAGGAAGAGGGAGGAAAGCGCCCCTTTGTATCTCCCATCAACACTTGTGACTTGGTGCTTGTACAGATAAGTCCTTCCGGCTTGATGTGCCAGTTAACTTTTTAAATTTATCACTCTTTTTTTTAGGTGTTTCTATTTCATTTCTCTCTTTTTTCGACTTTTTCGTTTAGATTTGTTTATTTAGTTATGTTCAAATTTGATATTTATTTAGTAGGAGGAGGGGAAGGAGATACAACAATCTTTCCTTTCTTATCCGTGAGCTATGCCGGTCCAGATGGCTTTGTGACGGGGGGGGGAGGGGGGTGTTGATGCTATTTAAACCCTTTGTTCTTAACTCTTTTCGGAAGGACAGGAAGGTTTTTTTTTCAACTGCTTTTGTTGTCTTCGCTCTGTGTTTGTCTGCGTCTGGCTGGCTGCATTTGTCTCTTAATTTCTCTCTTTCTCTTATTT
>NC_051414.1:8491556-8491954 GCF_015228065.2 Penaeus monodon
TCCTCCCATCCCCTCTTCCTCTCTTCCACCTCCGTCACCCTCTCCTTTTCTCCTTTTCTCCCTTTCTCCCTCTCCGCCTTCCTTACCCATCCCTTTCTGCATCCCCTTTCCCCAGTTTTCCTTCCTTCTCTCTCCTTATAAATATCTTTCTTGTACTTGCCGTGCCGTTTTCGGACGATGTTCGACCCAGAAGACAAAAAAGCGCAGAAGTGAGGATTTTTATTGGTTGAAAGTAACATATTGCGTCCATTTATCTGGCTGCGTGATATTGTGCGCACGACGCTGTTGTTTTCCGAGAGTTTTTCATTATTATACATCATATTCTTATGTGCCATTATGTATTACAGAGTATAGAATATGTGCATGCTATGTGTTGTTTGATATGAGGTTTCGGACAA
>NC_051414.1:8492270-8492452 GCF_015228065.2 Penaeus monodon
TAAGGGGGAGTCATTCAAGATGTCGGCTCCCTAGATTGATATACGGGGACCCAAAAACCTGAGTAGAATTGCTGAGGCTAAACAGTAGAACTGAGCTATTTTGATATGTCATTTGGCACTCGCAAACTGTAAGGAAGTCTCACACTTAAGGCTGTCGGGTTTAGATTGCTTTCAGGGAAAAT
>NC_051414.1:8492619-8493083 GCF_015228065.2 Penaeus monodon
CTGACGCAACAGTATAGATAGAATCGTCACACCTGGAATTCGGACAAAAGCCATTGTTTATTTCCCCCGCGTTCTGATAAGCTTCAGACCGGGTGATAATAGGGCGGAGCGGCGTTGTGGACGGTCTGAGGGAACGCTTTTTTTGAAAACAGAGTTGTTTATTGTTTTGCTTTCCAAATCCCTTTAGTGAAAAAAGTCGTTCAGGCGTAGTCCATGTGTGTGGGTAGGTCTCTGTTTAGGTACATAGGGGACTGGGCTCTGATTATGAGGCCTGGTTTGCTTAAAGGGTAATGAAAAAACTCTAATGTTTGGGATTATAAAATTGCCTGGGTTCAGGGGCGTGCGGATTGGGAAACGTTATTTGTGTTGGTTGAAAGTTGAGGAGGTCAGAGGTCGAAATGAGACTGATTGCACGGGATTTATGTCTGGTTCCACGTGGGGTTGCTTCAATTCTTCGTCACTTG
>NC_051414.1:8493355-8493486 GCF_015228065.2 Penaeus monodon
GCTACAAACCAGGAAAGAAAACAGCAGCGTCAAAATCGCTCTCCCGACTTCCCCAACACGCACAGCGAAGGAGCTATAGGTCCCCATTAAGCTAGATCCCCCGCATCCTTTCTGAAGAATGCCATTCCGGG
>NC_051414.1:8493534-8493680 GCF_015228065.2 Penaeus monodon
CCTTTCCAACAATGGGGAGGATTAGCCTTTCAAACAATAACATCTCTCTCGTGTGTTCTTGCATGCTAGAGAGTGGTCGATCCATTCAGGATCTTGAATGGGAACGACTCAGATTGGATTAGTTTTTACGTATATATATATATGTA
>NC_051414.1:8493788-8494049 GCF_015228065.2 Penaeus monodon
AGCGCGTGCGTAAACACATAAACATTTGTGTACACACAACAAATTCACATTCTGGCTACAAAACGCAAGATACTTTCACAAAAAAGACAAACTTTTTCTAGAACATATTTTAAACTCTTAGATATCTGTTTAATCTGTTTTTTTTTTTTAAGGGAAGAGGCTGTTTGTTCATCCATTAATTCTCATTCTGTCGATAATTATGGATCTGGGAGTGGAGGGGAATGTAAGGCATCTGCCTTTTTTCTGTTCTTTTTATGGTTG
>NC_051414.1:8494236-8495266 GCF_015228065.2 Penaeus monodon
GTATATGCCCGTCCCTGGCACTATATAACGCATAGGCATTGTAGAGCGTGCGTGACAGCTTTGAGCGTTCGATCCGGTACGATCATAAAATTCAGCATTGGAGGACAACGTCATCTCGACGTAATTAATTATATTTTTTATTCGTATATGTTTTTTTAGTATTTAATTACATGGGTTGAGTTTTTTAATAGGAGAGATTGTATTTTTAGCACAGATATTTGTGCGTGTGTGCGTGTACCCCTTCTTTCTCTTACTTATGTTTATTATATGATATTAAATGACAAAGGGAATATAGTTAAAGATAGATGGATATGCAAAAATGGTATAGGTGATGAATAGAATGGGATAAAGAGGGAAACAATACACACGATGATGAAGTGGAAAGAAACAATTGACTAACGGAGAAGAAAAACAAATGGCATATAATTTCACTAACCATTACTTGTGTATCATTTCTTATTGTTTTGTTTATGTGCGTACATGATCACAAGGAGAAAATGCGGAAATATATAGAAGTATAGATGGCTCGAGGGTCAGTCGGCAGGGTCGGCAAGGAAGATTACGAAGCGATGGTGTAGGACGGTTATCTCCTTCCCTGTCGCCTTGCCTCCTCGCCTGATTGTCTCCCTGCTATACTGCTTCTCAAGTCTAGTTGTTTCTCTGCCATCCTACATCCCTGATCCAGTTGCCTCCCCGCTTCCATACCTCTCTACTTGATTGCCTCCCAGCCTTCCTGCTTCCCTATATCCATAGCTTCCTGTCTGATTGTCTCCCTGTATCCCTGCTTCCATAGTTCCATAGATCCCCGCCTCCCTACTGCCATGCCTCCCTACCTGGTTACCCTGCCTCCTTGCCTGGTTGCCTCCCTGCTGCCCTTCTTCCATAGCTCCCTGTCCCCCTGCTTCCTTACTTCCATACCTCCCTGCCTGGTTGCCCTGCCGACCTGCCTGGCGTCTGTGATGATTGCGTGCTTCTACACTGACCCGCTTCCAAAATGTGGCTCACGCGAGGGGGATTGGCCTTAAGGTCA
>NC_051414.1:8495398-8495609 GCF_015228065.2 Penaeus monodon
GAAAAGGGGAGCACTAAGGTGAGAATGGGGAAGAGGGGAGGTAGAATACGAAGGAAAGGAAAATAAAAAGGGTAATAAATGGAGATGGGAAAAAAGGAATTACAATAGGAAGGGGGATAATGCAAAATAACAATAGGAAGGGGGGTAATGCAAAATAACAATAGAGAGGAGAAGAAAAAAAGCAGAACAAATTATTTACGGGAAAATAAGA
>NC_051414.1:8495699-8496080 GCF_015228065.2 Penaeus monodon
GAAAAACTAAAGGCACAGATGGTGAGAGAAGAAAAAAATGAAATAAAGAACAGGGATTAGGGTAGGGGTGGTGAAAGGGGCGTGGTGCCGGGCCGAAGTTACGACAGGGATAAACAGGGATAATCGCGGAGGTCGGCCGGCAGGGTAGGAGGAGCGTAACTTTTAGGGCAAAGGTTATTCGGTCATGCCTAAAGCGGGAGAGAGTGGAGAGGAGAGAGGAGGCAAGACGAGACAAGGAAGGGGATGAGGCGAGGGTGAGAAGAGACTGGAATTAGGGGGGAAAGAAACCGAAATGGGGAAGGGAAATGCGGAGATCAAAGGAGAAGATGCGAAGAGAGGAAAGGGAGGGGGTGAACAAGAGGGAGGGAAGGTTGGGTGGAA
>NC_051414.1:8496410-8496581 GCF_015228065.2 Penaeus monodon
GGGGATAATATCAGGTTTCTGAAATTCATTTTTAGCTCAGTGTTTTGCGGATCGGTCGCTGCTCAAATCGAAGCGTGTGGACACTACTTTTTGATGTTATTAATATATATTTTTTTATAATCCAGGACTCGGAAAGTATATATAGCATTCCAAACGCTGACGTCTCCGCAT
>NC_051414.1:8496835-8497411 GCF_015228065.2 Penaeus monodon
ATTTCGCTGGTTGGCACAATCACTATTTTGTATCGTATTATTAGGGTGCTGAAGTCTGAAAGAATCGCACTGAAACGCCCATGTGAACCCATAAAGTTTTGCCCTTCAGAGGAGATAAAAAAACCGCCCGACAGAATGAAAATCAAATTTAAATGATAATCGACTTTCCTCTCGTTCATCAGTAGACCAAAACGTTCCCTTTTTGAGGGAGGAGTTTTTTTTGTCATCTCTTGGCTTGTTAATGCGTGAAATAATGGGATTTACTTAAAAAGAAAATTTATTTTTTTGACGATGTTCATGCCATTATGAGTATAAAAATAAGGATTTTTTTAAACACTTTCTGTTCTTTGTAGTTGTGCTTCCGAGTGGTGAGAGGAGGCGTGCGAGTTTCCGATTTTTTTTGTCTTTCTCTCTCTTTTTTTTTCCCACTTCGTAATTTTGACCCAGGTCAGCAAGTTCACAGTTATTCAGGAATATCACATTTCTCGTTGTAGGTATTTAGTCATTTGTTTGATTTTATATTTCTGCATCCTAAGCTTGCAGTAGTTAGGAAAACTAGGTGTGCTGATTGAAAGC
>NC_051414.1:8497753-8498728 GCF_015228065.2 Penaeus monodon
TTGATAGTGAAACCTAGATGAACTTTGCCGTAGAGTGTAGTGTTAATGGAACTATGTTATAATAATACTGATACTGTAGGTGGAAGTATAGTGCTAGTTTTTATAAACATTTACCTATTATTTATGTCTACCTACTTTTTCATCTCTCTTTATTTGCTTTCTCTTTATATCTCTGTTTGTTACATGGGGAACAACGGCCCCCAAGTGAATCAATATTTCCGTTACATGAGAAGCGTCATTCGTTTCAGTTGAGTAGCGAGAGGTCACTAACATTACCGGGAGCAGCGTTACGAATATCGTGTGATGCTTATGATTATGATGGATTTTCTCGTGTGATTCCTTTCTCAATATTCATCATTATGTTATGAAGCTTGCCGTTTGAAAATTATCTCCAGAGTGTGAATAATACAAGCTTTTCCTTGATTTTGATATAGTGTGACTTTGGATGAACGAAATATGAGGTATAGGCGATGAGATGTGTTTACGGAAATGAGGGATAGATGGCTTGCAGGAAATTATTCGTTTCGGTTCAGCTGCAACGTGTGCAATAATGAGTTTGTGTAAATTGTTGATATTTACCCTGAAATAAGTGTATAATATGTGCATATGTTTCACAAGACTAAGGAAATTTCAAAACAAGGTTCACGACAGATTCGAATCAGTGTTAATCATAGGGAGATTTTTCTTTCTCTCTCAAAATTACCCCAAGGAAGGTATTAATATGATCATAATATTTACGCCATCAATCTATCTCGTCCGAGCTTTAAAAATATCCCACCTTCTTTTCCTTCCTTTCCCATAATTTCCTTTTTCTTCTTTTTTTAGTAGGTACAGTGTTCTTCATTTTCCTCTAGTTCCTCATTTTCTCCTTTTTAGGTTGTTCGTTTTTTTTTTCTTTTTTTTGTGGGGGAGGGGCGCTACAAGGTTGTTAATATTCCTTTACTTTCCCCCTTTCTTCGTTTTTATCGTTGATTC
>NC_051414.1:8498791-8499203 GCF_015228065.2 Penaeus monodon
ACCTACTTCGCCTCCGTCTCGGTCTCCCCTTCTGCCGTCCCGCCGGGTTCCGTTTTTAGCGTTTCGCGGTTTGTGCATTATTATTCAGGCCGTTTTTTTTATCATGGATGAGTGAGGGGAAAAGGGCGAGGGGGGAGGGAGGGGGGTAAAGAGAGGGAGGGGAGAGGAAGAGGGATGAACCCTAAGGGAGGTCTCATTGGCATGCATGCTGAATGGGGGATATTGTTGTTATTGTTCAGTCAGCTGTAGGTTTTTATTTTTTCATCAGATTTGAATGCTATGATGAGTATTATGATCACGTGAATGTACAATGATGTTATTTTTAAAAAAGGGGGGGGGTGGAGGGACTGTAAATACGGTGAATGATGCTTTGTTTTCAAATTAATGTGGGACTTCATCTGTTTATTTATGC
>NC_051414.1:8499397-8499789 GCF_015228065.2 Penaeus monodon
ACCTAATACAACGTTTGATATATGTGCTACAAAACTATACTCTCTGATACATGTCACCGACGAGTGACAGGCTGTATAAATGAAAAGCCATGTCGGTGAATAGGAGGGAATAATGGATAATAGCCAAGAATATATGGGATTACCACATGAATAAGAGATGAATGGGAGCTGTGACATTTCTAAGGGGTGTTCACTGCTGCGTGGTGTTGACACAGGCCAGCTGAAGGTGCTTCCCTTCTCCCGCCCTGTCCTCGTTTCTCCTTCAGTGGCCTATGCAGTTTTCAACATTTTGATGATAAAGTTTTATTGCCTTTTTTTTTGTAAATTTTCTGGTTGGGAAAAATTGGGAAGTCGAATGCGTTGAATTTTTTTTTTTAATATTTGTCTGAAAA
>NC_051414.1:8500112-8500414 GCF_015228065.2 Penaeus monodon
AGCCAAGCGTTGTCACAGACGGCTGGAGATTATTGAGGGTCAAAGGGGTGGACTGAGTGTCGCCTTCACGGTCTGTGTCGACTGAAGTCCATCGGATTATGAGCGAAAAATCAGAATATTACAGCTGTTTGAAATAAGGATTACTGCTAATCACCCTTTTTGATGACTGAGCCTTCGCTTTTTATGGGGGTGAGGTTAAAGGGGTGGAGGGAGCGTGTACTTTTCATAAGGTTATTAATTTCATCGCGACTGGAAAGAAAATGTACATATTTGTACAAATTTGGGTTTGTGATGTATCGGTG
>NC_051414.1:8500680-8500887 GCF_015228065.2 Penaeus monodon
TTTCTACAAAGGGCGCCATAATGAGGGTTATTCATCTTAGCCCTAAGGGGGGGAGACACGGGACCGGGGGGAGGGGCTGTGTTGGGGAAGGGGGAGGAGATTAAGATAAATGCTTTCTTCCACATTGGCTGCTTATTCTTGTTGATTACTTGTATCTCAAAGACAGTCGAGAAAGTATTTCTTGAAAAGACTATTCTCCAGGAACAT
>NC_051414.1:8500944-8501681 GCF_015228065.2 Penaeus monodon
TTGAAATATATTCCATATTTGCTTTCCCTTATAGATATGATCCCTGTATCCAATACTCACACCTATTCGGTCATTTACAAACACACACATTAATCCGCTAGGAAAAGACTTTTAGTGTAGAAGGGATGGGTTGATGGTGAAGTTATAGCCGGCTTATTATAGACAGTATATGCGTTAATGGAAGTTCTTTGTACTAATCAGATAGACGTAGATGATGTGTATGCGTTCCATTTACACGCTTAAAAAGTCGATTACCATTGATACTCAGGAACATGTAACCGGGAAACGCTGTACATAACATTAAAGGTAATATAAACGCATACACTTTACAGAATCGTGTCCTCCACGTTTCCCTTACAGAGAGGAGGACGCGGAGCGAGATACTATGCCATCCATCTCGCGGCTCCTCCAATAATAATTATTTCACAATTTTCCGCGCACGACGAGGACGGAGCCCCGAGGACATACATCACGGCGCAGCGACAAAAGTGCGCTTCTTATAAACCCCGCGAGATCCCAGCGGCACATAACTGTTAAGTCATAAATCACGTTTATGTAACCTTTTGTCATGGGTCTCGCCAGCCATGCGTCATGCTTTACGTGCGCCGAGATGTCCTGCGCCGCCCGAGCGTTGCGAATGGCCGTGGGCTGCCAGGCTGCGGTGGGCGGAGAGCTGCCTGGCTGCGGTGGGCGGCGGCTCTCTCGTGGGGCTGCGGGTGGGGGGCGTTTAGGGTTTG
>NC_051414.1:8501795-8502032 GCF_015228065.2 Penaeus monodon
CGTGTGTAGACTCATCACAGAAAAATGGGAAGCAAAGGGAGAATAATACATAACAGGAAAAAGAGGCAGTAGAGGACTTGTGAAACACATACGAATATGCTCGAGTTCACTGTCCCATACTCGATATGCAGGCCAGGTGCACTGGTATTATTGTGTACGACAGTACCAGGGAAAGCCCGAGTTTTTCATTCTCTATCTAGAATGCTTCCAGTCTGCTTCTTCATTCTTCTGTCTGCA
>NC_051414.1:8502273-8502351 GCF_015228065.2 Penaeus monodon
TCTCCGTTCCATCCTTCACACTTCCCATCTTTTAACCTTTATAGATCCGCCCCCGAGAGGCTTTGAATAAAAGTGAAG
>NC_051414.1:8502500-8502646 GCF_015228065.2 Penaeus monodon
AAGGGTACAAGAAGTAAGGAAAAGGAAAGGAAAAGAAAGTAGGAAGGAAACTAGACAGGGAGAGACAGTGAAATGAAAAAAAAAGAAGAATGAAAGAAACAAGAAAACGGAGGACAAAGAAGAAAGAGAAGAAGCGATACCCTGCC
>NC_051414.1:8502726-8502942 GCF_015228065.2 Penaeus monodon
CAGTGTAAAAGATAAAAAAGAAAGGCAGTCCATAACAGCCTGAAAAGAGTCAGACCAACCCTTCAATTGATTGCTTTTCTATCGCTCTGATTCACTGCTGATTGAAATGGCAGATAGACGCGAAGTATTGTGTTTGTGTCTCGAAATATGTACGCACAACGACGAGGCTTTTTCTGTCGGCCGCTCTAGCTGGAGGATCCTTCTTTGTGCCATCGC
>NC_051414.1:8502995-8503171 GCF_015228065.2 Penaeus monodon
AGGTTTAGTATGGGAGGTTACGGTTGTTACCATGATAGGTATTTTATAAATCAGATTGCTGTTATGATTTTAAAATTTGTTATTAATAGCATCTTATGTCATTGCCATCATCGTTATAGTTTTTTTATGGCATACTGCATGCATAAATACAAACGATATCAGCGCTACCTAGCGAT
>NC_051414.1:8503652-8504343 GCF_015228065.2 Penaeus monodon
GGAGCAGCTTTCGCCCTCATCGCATTGCCTCCTTCTAAAGTTCCTCCTCCTCCGAGTGCCGGGGAATTAGTCCCCCGAAAATCCTCTCCCGATGCAAGCCTCCCCACTATTTTCCAAGCATAATGAGGTCAAGCAGGTTCAATCACGAACCGAAAATAGTTGGCGTGCATCAGAATTTTCTCTGTCGCTTGCAAATAAGCCACGTGTCTCTACCCCCCCCCCCTCTCCCCTCCACCCGTTCTATCCCCTGGATCCCCGTAAGCCACCTTCAGATACCCATGGTCTCCTCCCCACACTCCTACACCCCCTACTATATCCCCCGCTCCACTTCCCTCCTTCCTGCACCCCCACTCCACCCCCACCCTTGTACACCCCCTATTCCACTCCCCCCCCCCACTCCCAGTCTCCTGCACGCTATACATTGCTGTAATCATCCGCCTCGCTTTAGGCTTGGGTTAACAGCTGGTTATCATTGCCTGTATTGGAGATGGACTGAAGTAAAACTTTTCGGTTTTGTTTATGTATTACCGTATTTAATAGTTTTCACTCGTATTTGTTGAATGTGTGAGAGTGTGATGCTGTTGTGTGTGTTTGCATAGTATTTTTTTTTTTTTTTACAGATATTCTTGTTTTTACAACTTTTCACGTCTCATTTAGTAGCGCATGCTGCGTTTTTTTATTTGTTTGCTGT
>NC_051414.1:8505008-8505224 GCF_015228065.2 Penaeus monodon
TCACTTTTTTCCTAGGGAAAAAATCAAAGGAAGAAGAAAATAACATCTTTTCTATTTGAGTAGATAAAACAATTAATAAATCCCATAGACCATTGTTGCAAACCTTAATCATTATCTTGAAAAAATCACCAAGTATTAATTATATGTAACGTACTAAAGGATGATATTTTGTTGTTTTTTAATGTGGTAAGATGTAAATTTCGCAATTAGATTGGG
>NC_051414.1:8505789-8506766 GCF_015228065.2 Penaeus monodon
TTTTATGGTGACCTTTCCTAAAAACAAACTAGAAATAATTCCACGTCTCTCTTTTTCAGGTGAGTGTCCGAGCGCGCCTCCACGTGGAAGCAGGTAGCGTCCCATGATGGCCTCGTCCGTCATATTTTTCTGCTGCTCCCGGGATGGGGCCCGAGTAAAAAGTGCACGTGGCCGAGGAGTTAGGAGGATTTGTAGGATGGGACATGTACCGGGCGGATGTGCGCAGCGGGGGGGGGGGAGGTATGCCTCAGTAGTTCATTGAGTGAACGATATGGTGTTATATGGTTTAGAGTATATGGTAGCGATTTCGACTGGGTGTAGGTTGGTGCTTCACTGAGAATATTTGATTCAGGTTGGGTTGATTAATTGATTGCACCGTCAGTGCATAACGCTGTATAATCTTTATAAAGTGATTATACATATTACATACTCTTTAATGAGTACCTACGCCTACGCCAACGCAAACGTACAGGATCCGGGTTGGAATCATTGCACTTTTTAAAATTTGCTTATCAGAATACGTAATCTAAATGGACTTCGTCACACTGCATTACAGAGAACACGTACACAGGGCCTTGTACACACGTACACAAGGCCGTGTACGCAGGTACATAAGGCCGTGTACGCAGGTACATAAGGCCGTGTACAGACGTACACAGGCCGTGTGTACGATGTACAGGGTACACAGAGTACACCCGGAAGGTAAAATTCCCCGCGCCAGAGGGTGTATCTCGAACCTGGGAGTGTCGCCGTCTCGCCATTGGCTGACACCGAAGTCGATATAGATACAGCTAGTGGCCATGTAACAACCAGGAGCCGAGACCTGCCTGTCACATTCCTCACATTCGTGGGCGGGTCCCTCGCTCGTCCCCGCGAGGAGGGGCCGCTGGGACGTAGGCGGGACCGTAAATTTGTTTGGGCTTCTCGGGTTTGGTTCTGTTTTTTGTGTTTGACTTGTTTTGTGCCTTGTTTTAGTT
>NC_051414.1:8506950-8507097 GCF_015228065.2 Penaeus monodon
ATAAAAACTGTGACACGGTTCTTAACACTGACTAGTTTCTGACACAATTGATCATTAATTAAAAGTGAGAACAATAACTAGTATTGTCCTGAATTTAGCACTGCCTACAATTATCAAAAACAAATATTGGTGTTGAAAAGTTGATAC
>NC_051414.1:8507235-8507758 GCF_015228065.2 Penaeus monodon
GAAAGCTCTGATACGAGCGTAAAAGACAAAGATATTATTAGTCTTTTGTAAACTTCGTAATGCCGGGTGTGTGTGTGACTTAATTGACGAGATGAATTTTAAAACCGACATTTATGTGCATAATAAAACATTTTTAAAAAAGTTATTTTCAGATTAATGTCCCAAGATTATTTCAGAAAAAATGTGGTGCACGGTTAAAACACCTAATTTCCCTTTAACGCAAGGTCGATATTCGAATCACCGCAACATATTAATAACTTGTGTCATGATGATTTTTTCCATTGCATCTTGCATAGGAAGGCCAGCACGGCGGATCTGGAATAATTTCAAAAAGAAAGTACAACAAAAACGGTAGATTTTAGAGATTAAGGAATGAGGCGAAAAAATACGATATTTTTAAAAATCATTAGCCAATAGATTTTCGTGTTAAATGTAAGAAAAATGGTGAAATCAAACAAATTAAATATACACACACACTAAACTTACATCAGTGTATGTTTCTGAGTGCCTGTGTGCATCTCTG
>NC_051414.1:8508029-8508107 GCF_015228065.2 Penaeus monodon
GTAGTTCCCAACCTTCTCTGTTCTGTGGCCCCGACCAATATACAGTAATCTCCGTGGCCCCGTTCAGTATCTGTCATT
>NC_051414.1:8508351-8508521 GCF_015228065.2 Penaeus monodon
CTAACCAAGTACCACTCGCGTCAGTGTGTTAAACGCTCTTCCACTTGAATTCCGTTTGAAGCTGTTGCCGAGTGTCCACTTTGACCTGACCGTGTCCTCGTCTATGAAGGGAATATTTTTCTCTCTATTTTGGCCCTCAACCAAACGAGATTATTACCTCGCCAATTAAA
>NC_051414.1:8508569-8508962 GCF_015228065.2 Penaeus monodon
ACCGCTCTGTTAATTTAATTAACGGGATTTACTTGATCAGGATCTCGAAGACACGAAAAAAAATAGAAAATAAAGATAACTAGTAGGCCGAGGAAAGATACATTTTTTTCCGTCAGAGCCATCTGTCGGTTGAAAAGGTAATTACTCAAGAGATGCCGGTTAGGGTAAAAAAAAAATAGAAAAAAGGGAAAGACGTGTGAGAGACCGATCGTTATGTCTATACCGTGCGTGGGTCGAATCGCTAATTATATAAGCTAATAGAATACAAATAGTAAACGGTAGTATTTAATCACATTATATCCGTGCTGTATCAGAGCGGTCGCAGTTTAGGATCTTTCTTAATAAATCCTCAAAGATTCCTTCCGGTATACATTCCATCACCCCCTCCCTTAA
>NC_051414.1:8509079-8509252 GCF_015228065.2 Penaeus monodon
TTAACCTCCCCCCTCTCTCTCTATTTCTCTTCTGTTATTGATTCCATGTGAGGGAACCATGAAACAGATTCCTGATTGGTGGATGGCATGTGGTAGTTATTTACGGCCCAGACTCTGTTCCGTTCTCTATTGACCAGCGAGAGAATGAAATTTAAATGTAGGCGGTGAAGCGA
>NC_051414.1:8509773-8510275 GCF_015228065.2 Penaeus monodon
ACACCATTCCCATCGTCCATTGACTCCCCTTCTTGCCTATTGTCTCTTTTCGTCTTTTTTCTTCCTTTTTCTCTCCCTCCTCTAACTCATTTCACCACTCCCCTTCCCCCCCCTTCCTTTCCACCTCCTTCTCCCCCCTTTCTTACCCCCTCTCCCTCCCCTCTTTCCCGACAGCATATACGCCTGCGTGTCAAGGGTACCCCGTGGGCGCAGAAGGCCCGCTGATTGGCAGGTGTCGTGAGAGGGGGTAGGTTGGGGAGAGAGAGAAAGCGAAGGAAAGTGAGAGGGAAGAGGGGGGGAGAAAGGAGGGAGAGATGGGGGAAAGGAAGGGGGAGGGAGGAGAAGACACGAAATGACGGAGGAGGGAGGAGAAGACACGAAATGACGGAGGAAGGATAATAGGAAGTCGGGAAGGGGAGGGGGCGAAGGGAGAAAGGGTGCTAAATGAGAACTAATAACGCTAAGTGAAGCTGCAGCGAAGGGGCTACAGCCAGCGCGACAC
>NC_051414.1:8511568-8512372 GCF_015228065.2 Penaeus monodon
CCCCCGCCCCCGCCTTCTTCCCGGGAAGCCTCCACAACTTTTCAGCCAATCACAAGCGTCCTTACACCTCCGTACTGTCCTCTTAACGGGGATGAATGGCTGTCCTAAAGCGCGGGCGGCTTGCGTTAGGGGGGAGGGGAGACAGGGGAGATAAAGGAGGGAGAGTAGGGGACGGAGGAAGGAGGGAGGGGGCAAGGGGAGGGGTGACAGAGGGGGAGAATACGAAGAAAGAGGGAAGGGGAAAATGAGGAGGGTGTGAAAAGAGGGAGGGGTAAGGGGGGAGGGAGAAGGCCGAAGGGAGTAGGAGGAAGGGAGCAAGAAGAGGCAGGGATGGGAAGGGGAGAAGGGTATATATGGGGAAGAGGGAAAGAAGACGGGGAAAGGAGGTGGAGAGATGGAAAGGGAGAGAGAAAATAAAAAAGAATTGAAGAGGGGCGAAAAGAAGGAAGCAAGAGAGAGGGGAGGGGGATAGGAGGGGGTCAGGAGTACCTCAAGAAATTTGTTTCGGCAGTTTGAAAGAAGGAAGTTAGATTTGAAGGTCGTTTTTGACTGTAGTTTCCCTTAACTATCTTCGCCGAGGGGGACCATTTTACGCCGCTTCTTGGGAGGAACTTGAAGTACAGGGACGAAGGACGAGGGGGAGGGAGGGAGGGGGTCAGGGCCTATGTATTTGAAAGCGTTTTGATTGTAGATTGAAGTTCGGGTGTTTGGGCTTAACAGCGTGAGGTTTGGTTTATTCATGTACTGGACTCAAAATTTATATTTGAATATATGAATGTCTTTGTGTGGTCAGAGGGACCGAGT
>NC_051414.1:8512572-8512874 GCF_015228065.2 Penaeus monodon
TCCTCGCAACCTCACGTTCCCGCCCGCCTTTGTATGCCGTCCCGAGGGAGGCGCTTCTCATCCGGGATTTCGCAGTCGGGTGTGGGTATCTGGGCGGGGCATCGCTCTTCTTCGGTGCCATCCGCGTGTCAGCGGAAACAAGGGGGCGGGCGGTGGCATAAGCGGGTGGATAGGTAAGGCATTAAGTAATATCTTGAGTTTAAGAGAGAGTAATCGAGAAAGAGTGAGGGAGAGGAAAAGGGAAATAAAAGGGGAGACGGAGAGGGGAAAGTGGAAAAAGAGGGAGAGGGGAAGGGAAATAG
>NC_051414.1:8512969-8513174 GCF_015228065.2 Penaeus monodon
CGAATACGTCCGTGTCTCCATAAGCAATACGTCATCCGTTTTGCGTTTGGCTTCAGTGGAGACTCCCTTTACCGAAGGCTTTGGGAGGCGTGCGTGCCGGACCGCCACGCGCCCTCGGGACTGGTCAGGGGGATCGCATGACTGCCATGAGGTAAGCGCTGACACTTCTTCATGTCTAATAATACCTGAGGCGGAGGTTATTATC
>NC_051414.1:8513227-8513295 GCF_015228065.2 Penaeus monodon
ATTGGGAAGAGAAGCGGGGGAGATCGCATGAAAGAAGACTAAAAAAATGGATATGTATATACTTGCAC
>NC_051414.1:8513404-8513600 GCF_015228065.2 Penaeus monodon
ATCGTCCCAACTAGCCTTTCCCGTCTCACCCAGAGGCTCGTAAACCATTGCAAATTCTCCCGAGGAGCGCGGTGTTGTATGCATGGTGATTCCGGATGCCTGAGGGTCGTGCGGTGAGAGATAGGGTGTCAAGCAGGGTGACACGGAGACAGGGAGGGTGGAGATGGAAGAAAATGTTGCGAGGAGTAAGTTCTTG
>NC_051414.1:8513938-8514013 GCF_015228065.2 Penaeus monodon
TAGAGGTCGAGCAGGGAAATAGTAGGATGACAAGAATGGGGTATGGAAACAGAACACAACGACTGCAAGGAGGAA
>NC_051414.1:8514309-8514642 GCF_015228065.2 Penaeus monodon
TCAGTTTAAAATTCTCCTAAGGAACGTGTGGGAATATGTTACATTTATCAAACATATAGTTTTGGTTAACTCACACTGCGTGTGTATGCGTGTATCTGTGAACGTGTGCCTCAGCGCTCGAGGTTTTAATATCCTTCAATATTTTATCTCCTAGTACCGCCGCGTGGCATTCTAAAACCTGAGATTTGAGGCGTCCACTCAAGGAATAGTCTCCTGCAAGGAAACGATATTGAATTTTAAAGATGCAACGTTCCCAACAAATATATTGTCGTGTCTTTGTTTATCGTATAGTTCCATGAACAAAGACAGCCCCTCCGGACATCCCTTTAGCAA
>NC_051414.1:8515086-8515216 GCF_015228065.2 Penaeus monodon
AAGTATTTCTCCGAAATTTCAGTCCCTTATTCTTTGCTTTGGGTGTTCTTCCCTCCCCTCCGTAATCCCTCTCCCTTTTCTCTCCCTCCTCCCTTTGCCCAATTCCCCCGGGTTTCTTGAATATCTCTCA
>NC_051414.1:8516098-8516370 GCF_015228065.2 Penaeus monodon
TACTAGCATACCAATACTACTACTACAGATTTTTGTGTTTCCTAAGTCAATAACACTAAATGCATAATGAAGCCGTCACGCAGCTTCATTGCCTGGTTGCAAATAGAAGGAATAAGAGGAGAATGACAAGGAAACGCAAGAGGGAAGAGCAGGAGTACCGATACATAGATAATGAGGGATGGGTCCTAACATACACGCGATGATTTGATGTATTAATAGAACATAGTTTGCGACGATTTTCAGTAATGCCAGACCACCGTGGTGAACGTGCA
>NC_051414.1:8516459-8517338 GCF_015228065.2 Penaeus monodon
AGTAATAAAAATGAGGGAACGCATCTGTAAAAAGAGAAATTATAAAAACGCTTTCAGACAGTACTATTGGAAACAAATTCAATAAAAAATGGTACCTTTTCCCGAGGGGTTTTATATACAGGAGTAGAAAGGCAGTGCATATACGACAACAATCACACAGGAATGCACAGTTATAACAGATAACTCACAAATCTCACAAAAAAAGAGAGAGAAAAAAATGAAAGGAAGAATTTAATGAGAAAGGGAAAATGTACATGGAAAGAAGAATGGTTTACAGATAATAGACTTTGGATCCGCGATGGCACGTAATGGAAAAGGGGGTTCGATGATAGATAACGCAAGAGATTGAAATGGAGATTGTCTATAGTGAGGCAGAAGGGAATGTTGCGCCGGGACAATGAGAGGTCATGGAGGGAATTGAGGGGAGCGAGTTAATGAGTTCAATGGGCGACTTAATGGGAGTTAAACGATTTGTAATGAATGAGTGCGTTTTGAGGCACGGTAGATTAGCAAGATTGAGGAAAAATTGTGTAGAAAAAAATAATGAGAATGTGCGTGGATTTGGAGTTTTAGAGGAATTGCAGATTAACAGGATTTGGGAAAAACGTTGGAATAATAAGAATATGTGGAGATTAACGAGCTTTAAGAAGATGTATTTGATATATAAATAAGAAAAAAAAAGTATACGAATCTTGGAAAACAGTAACACAGAAAGTAAATTTCCAGAAATTTCAGGATACGAAGAAGCTGAATTCATAATGCTAAGACTTGGATTATGCTTGAGAGAAGAAATAAAAGAAATATTGCAAGAAAATGCATAAGATTCTGAGACATAGAAAACGATCAGGTACAAACAAGAGAAACGGAAGGATGTAAATC
>NC_051414.1:8517523-8517786 GCF_015228065.2 Penaeus monodon
GGTAGGTGAGTAGACGGATTGAAGGCTAGGGATTAAAAGAAAGTGAGATTGGGAAAGCAAAGAAGTCAAGCTGAAGAAAGCGATGAAAGTGAACGGGAAGGGGGGAGAGGGGGGGTGAGGAGTGCCGTGTCTCGTCATGGCTAATGATGATAGCAGGAGATAAAATGCGACCTGGGAGGGGGGGGGGTGCCTGGAATGTTGACGCTGTCCGCTCGTGCTGGATGGGTTCGCGCGCGGCCGGCGTGGGGGGGGGGGGCGCTCTT
>NC_051414.1:8517868-8518413 GCF_015228065.2 Penaeus monodon
CATTACTGCCGGTATCGTCAGTATTATTCCGTAATCATAAGCTGTTTATGATGATATTCCCAGTTGATGATGCACGCCAAAAATAAGAGAAACATAAAAGGAAGGAAGAGCAAAAAATGAGGAAAAGGTTTCTGTCTCTCACATCTCTCCCCGCAAGGTACTGCGCCTGCACTCGGTGTAATATTCATTATATGCCCCTGACACCGGGTGGATGTGTGCTTGCGAGTTATTTTCTTTGTGTGTTTGTTCGTGTCCACACTTCTGCCTGTGCGTATGTCATGTGTGGCTGTGGATGTGCCGGCGTGCGTGATAATTGGCTCTTTCGATAAGACAAACGCCTCATTCAACTCACAACTTTACGTGTTGCATTCGAGGGGACATCTTGCTCCTGTGCAGTATCGAGGAGAGATGGCATGCTTATCCCTCCGCCTTCCCACACCTTATCGACTCTGCCAGGGCGCATGTGCAAGGCCAAGCTCATAAGTGACGTATCCTGCTTATGAATTATGCCCTGTCCACTATCAATCAATAGATTCTGGTAAAAG
>NC_051414.1:8519171-8519584 GCF_015228065.2 Penaeus monodon
GTGTGTGTGTATATATGTATATTTACAGGTTAAAAGATTTGTGCATTGCAGGCATCATACGATTGAGTACATGGTAATTATGGCTGTGTGGAAATAGCGCGCCTCGTTTATTTTAAAAGCTTTAGAATGGCTTATTGGGGACGTCGGGGGGGGGGGGGAGGTGAGAGTAGACATTGAAAGTCCTCATCTACTTTATTCCTTTATGAGACTTTTTTTTAAGGTTTTATTTCGTTGGGAACTGGCATGCAAAACCCAATAACGTTGCATTACACACGGTGCGTTATTATTCGAACATGGACTCTCTCGTGTTGTGCAATTATTGTCCGAATGTGGATTTCCCTAGATATGTAATTTTGACTTTCGTATTCATTGGATGTGCGGCACGACACCGGGCGGATTCTGAAGAAGGTCGC
>NC_051414.1:8520064-8520624 GCF_015228065.2 Penaeus monodon
GCGAGGTAACTCCATGGTCATCAACTCCTGACTCGGGAATGAGGCTGGATATATAATCTCGCCGAGGATCTTGAGGAATCCACGCGAAGACACGATTTGTTACGCATCATTTTTTTTTTCTATTTTTTCTTTAGCTTAGCATTATGGAATGGATTTAGGGTGACTGTTTGTTTTCTTTATTTATTAGCTAGGAAACTTACATGCATGCTATAGTTGTATTTCATGATTATGAGTGCAACATGATTTGCAAACAAGGAAATGAAATGCGCACTGCACTCATCACCAAAATTGTTCTCCCCTTTTCGAGGTAATGAAATCTTATGAGCTGGCCCGTAGACTTGTTAAACAGCTTGTCGCAGGAAGGGGATTTCCGCGGATAACATAATTTGGCTTTTTTTAAGATAAGATGACATCAACTGGATTCAGTAAAGAGGAGCAGAATAGAGAATTCTGATGGTTCTTTCAGTTGAATTAGTAAAGAAAGGGGAAGGCCGGAAGGAGAGGATCATTATCCGGAAGGGGAGAGCGGTCCTCTGTAGACAAGCACTACGTTCGTGCTA
>NC_051414.1:8521509-8521763 GCF_015228065.2 Penaeus monodon
GCATAAATAGCATAAAACCCTCTAAGATTCCCAGATGAATAGAGAGAGAAAAGGAGGCCAAGAAGAGAAAACAAGAGAGGAAAATACTAGAGCGGATAATTGCACAAACTGGCGTGTAAAACAGATCAGCAGATTAATAGCTTCTGCACGATAGATAGACAAGAAGATGGTAGTTGGATAAGTAGGTAGATATAGATCTACGCATGTACTGTATATCAACTAAGACGTGTGTTAGATAGACACACCATAGCCAA
>NC_051414.1:8521876-8521998 GCF_015228065.2 Penaeus monodon
TAAAATTTACATAGGTAAATTATAGCAGATGATGATATATGGGACCTGTTTTTATAGGCATGCCCTCCCCTTCCCCCCACGAGTAATTGATTTCCCAAAAGGAAGTCGTGCGTGCGTGGTAT
>NC_051414.1:8522030-8522369 GCF_015228065.2 Penaeus monodon
TGTAGTATGTCCACAGTGAATTAGTAGAGGGCGTTAAGATACAAGTACATCATGCAGTATGCAACAGAGAGTATACCACGTTAATGATATGTCCAAGGGTTATAATGGGATTTCGACATGTGCCATACTTTTGGGCGGTGGTCGTTTTATGCTCTATGCTCAATATGCTAGGGGTGATTATGGGCCGAGCATGTCGTCTATGCGGGCGGAATTCCTAAGTTATAACAAGATTCACCTAAAACTGATGGCTACTTGTTTGAAAATGGGGTGATATATATACAACAAATATTGTGAATGGACTGGAAAAGAGGGGAAGAGGTGAGCTGAAAGAGGGAAATG
>NC_051414.1:8522525-8522835 GCF_015228065.2 Penaeus monodon
TCGGGGGAAAAGAGAGAAAGGAAAGAGGGAGAGCTATGAGGCGAGGACACGTTCAAAAATAAGGTCCTCGTAGTGTTTATGAGATCCTCGCGAGGGTCTTCTGTGTACTTCATTTGTGAGAGGAAACACGTCGTGACGCGGAATTATGAGGAGAGGTTAATGAGGGAAGGAGGGAGTGCGGGGTGGAAGGATGATGTCTCTCAGTGCTTCCTTAATAACTGCAACGCTTTCAAAAAAAAGAATATTAATACGCTCATTGCGGTGCATATTGTGGGCCCGAAGGGAAGGATTTATGGGCGGGCGTTTGGCT
>NC_051414.1:8523214-8523446 GCF_015228065.2 Penaeus monodon
ATTTTCTCTCATTTTCTCTCTCGGTCTTTTTTACTTTCAATGCTGTTTTCTGTTTCCTCCAGTTTCCCACTCCTCAGTCTCTCAAAAATCCCTTTATACTGACTGCCCTACATAATTTCAGCCGACCATAAGTCAGCAACGAATTATTATAAAATAACGTAATAATATGAAGCAAAAGAATCGTCAGTAGTAAGAGCGTTATTTTCCTTCACTCTTGTTTCACCCTCCCTCA
>NC_051414.1:8523482-8523567 GCF_015228065.2 Penaeus monodon
TTAACATAAAATTTTCATTTTCGCCTCACTCGTCGCCACGCCACATCTCGCCGCCCATTTACAGCGCCAATTTGCACCGCAATCA
>NC_051414.1:8523655-8523733 GCF_015228065.2 Penaeus monodon
TTCCCTCACCTCGGTTGTATATCAGCTGCGGCGACGCCACACTTTGCCGGCAATACGTGCGGTTTATGGCTAGTTTTG
>NC_051414.1:8523784-8524303 GCF_015228065.2 Penaeus monodon
GTCACGAATACTAGTCCAGTTTTCTCTTCTCCCTTAACCTCCTCCTTCATTTTCTCCCTTTGAATCTCATTGGTCTTTCTGCTCCCCAACCCATCCCTTTCTGCCCCCCCCCCCCCAACCCCGTCACCCCTTCATACGAGCCGACATCCTTTCCAACGAGTCTCGCTGGTCTGGTACACTTCTTTCACTTCTTTCACGACGTTGTATGATGGCACTTGTCTCCTCGTGGTCGCGGAGGCGTGTTTCATGCCTAACCCCTCTCCGGCCCCTCCTCCCTCACCGTCCCCCCACCTGTCCCCCTCTGCGCCTCCTCTTCCCTCCCTGTCTCCCCCACTTCTCTCCTCTCTCCGGCCCCTCCTCCTCCCTGTCTCCCCCACCTGTCCCCCTCTGCGTCCCTCTTCCCTCCCTGTCTCCCGCATTTCTCTCCCCCTCTCCGGCCTCTCCTCCCTCACCGTACCTCCCACCTCTCCCTCCCTCTCCCTTGCTGTTCATTTCCCCGAGGAAAGCGGGTCTCCTGGG
>NC_051414.1:8524884-8525079 GCF_015228065.2 Penaeus monodon
AGTTTCGCTCTATTCTACCTTTTGTCTCCTTTTGGTCGTCTCTTCCCTTCGCTTACATATAACTTTCTTTTTTTTTTAATGATAAAAAGTTCCCCCCTCTTCTTTCGTGCTCCATAAGTGACGGCTTTTCTCGTTTTCTTTGTAAGCCTTCGTTTTGCTTTCACTAAAATTCAGGAATGTATATTTGCTTCTCCG
>NC_051414.1:8525402-8525523 GCF_015228065.2 Penaeus monodon
TTTCTTTCCTCTACTCATGTCTTGTTTTTAAAACTTATTCTTCAGAAAAAAAAAAGTTTTTCATTAGCTAAACCGTAACAGCGGGTGATGAACGTTGATACATCAACGTTCTTGGCATAGC
>NC_051414.1:8525649-8525724 GCF_015228065.2 Penaeus monodon
GCCCTGTTAAACGCTTTCATCCCGCTGGCTGTACCTTCCTGAAGGATATTCCAGTTCAGAGAGGTTCTCCGTTTG
>NC_051414.1:8526411-8526492 GCF_015228065.2 Penaeus monodon
GAATTCTCGTTGATTCTTCCCTCCGGCGTAGATTCACTCGGAGGGCCTTCAAGGGTGTGCCTTGCCAAGGAATTTCATGCA
>NC_051414.1:8526535-8526699 GCF_015228065.2 Penaeus monodon
GGTTTATTGACGTTTGGGTGGAGGGGGAAAGTCTGATGTTCACTTATTCTCCTTTATATTTAATTTCTGTTCTTTGTTGATTTTTCCACTTTCACTTTTTGATTGCATTTCATTTTCCATCTTATGTTTTCTTTTTTTTCGCTGATTATATTTTCGTCCCCATT
>NC_051414.1:8526826-8526897 GCF_015228065.2 Penaeus monodon
GATCGTCCTTTTGCCCCCCCCCCCCCCTTATCAGCATCCTCATCATTGTCTTTAAATTATTTTCCCCCTCA
>NC_051414.1:8526954-8527049 GCF_015228065.2 Penaeus monodon
CATTTTCTTAAACCTATTATTCTCGCTCCCTCACTTCTTCTTTATCACGAGCGTCATTTTGGTTCCCTTATCCTCATGCTGGCTTACATCCTCTC
>NC_051414.1:8528495-8529095 GCF_015228065.2 Penaeus monodon
TGGAGTAAGTTTAATTACTTTCAATAGAAGTACTTCTCTTTTTTTGCGTTTTCTGTAACAACGGGAATATTTTTCATTCGTGTTTCTCCAAGCCACCTGTAATTTCTGTAAACCACCTTCGATCCCTTTGAAGATATATATATTTTTTCACCCATTTCCTTTTCCAAATCAATTGCAGTTTTTCGTAAATTCTTCTCAGGTACAGTCTTTCTTTTTTATGGAGTCTGCAGATCACACCACATTTTAAAGTCGCACCACAGCGTTTTTTGAATTACAATACTGCATTTTAGAATCACATAGCTTTTTTTTATACAATGTGGTATTCAATTCAGGTACAATTATATCCCTACAAATAAATGTCGAATTTCAGACACACAGTTCCTTGTCAAATGGCTCACAAAGACTTTTCAAAACCACTTACATTCCTTTTTGGAAGTCACTTGCCAAGTCTCAGAAGCACTTGTTATTTCACACTCTTATGTCACCGTAGTTATTACCGATGATTGTTCCACTTAGATTTTTTTCGGTGACAGACACAATAGTAACATTGTTCTCCCCATCTCGAGGATCTTATTTTTGTTACCAATATCTTTTCGACGA
>NC_051414.1:8529143-8529870 GCF_015228065.2 Penaeus monodon
AAGTTCTCATCTCCTTGCTTTTCTGGAACATCTGCTCTCTAATCACCATGCATCTTCCCTATGGTAACCCGCAATTCCCTTCCATTCGGTAGCTGGGGAACATACACTGTGGATGAATAAAGATGATAACAGTAGTAATAATATCAATAACGATAAGAGAAAAGCTCGACGGTCCATTTCACTCTTGTTCCCGCTGCCTCTCCCTCCGTCCGTTGTTTGGGTCCCGTACGTTACCCTTGTTTACACCACCAGAAAACCTATACAGTTGTCGTGTCCATTTTTCCGTCTGCTCGGACTCCTCGGACACATCTGTCATTCTCAAGACGGCAGGAGAGTGCTTCAGGCTTTCCCCTCGCTTTCCCCCTCTCTTGTGGCGAGGTCCTCTCCCTCGTCGCGTCTCCCCTCACGGAGGCATTTCTCTGCCTCGTGTTTTGTCGTTTTCTCTCTCTCCCTCTCTCCGTTTTCGTTTATTTTTATTCGTTTTCTTCCTCTGTCCATCGTCAGGGTCTTTCCGCCGTCCTTGCTGCGATCACTGGGGCCTTTCATGTATATTTCCCTTTTTCCATCTCACTTAGACTTCTGCTTTTTATTTTGTTTCCCTTTACCAGGAATTCTTCTTTTCCTTATCCCTCAGTTCGTTTCCTTTGCCTCCCCCTCTTTTTCTTTCTCAGATCTGTCTTCTCTATTCTTCTCCCTCCCCCATTCGCCAAGAACCTCTCATCTCTCA
>NC_051414.1:8530036-8531190 GCF_015228065.2 Penaeus monodon
AGCAGCTATCAGCCAACACAAAGCGGTGCCCATGTTGGTTCGGGGTCCTTGAGGCGCGACACTGAAGAGCTCAAGGGGCGCGAGGTGCTCGTGGACAAAGCCCCGCAGGAGCGAAGTAATTGGACGTAGCAGGGACACACGAGGCGATTTTTCACCAGCTGTTACGAGTCCTCTTAGACCCCTTCTTCTCCCCCTCCCTCCCCCTCTTTTTTTTCTCTTTCCTTCTCTTTTTTTCTAGATAAAGATATATATATTTTCTTTCCCGTCTTCCTTTCCCAGCCTCGAGTAGACTCTAGGTTGAAAGAGTGGGGATGGGAGGGAGGGGGGAGGGGAGGAGGACACCCAATCTTCTCAAGACCAATTGTCCGTGTCACTGGAGACGGTCTTGTTGATACGGGTGGGTGGGAGTGGCTTGGGGGGAGGGAGGGAGGAATAGGGGAGGTGGCAGGACGTGCATAGCAAGGGGAGTGGGGAGTGCATGGGGAGGGAGTAGGGAGTGCATGGGGAGGGAGTGGGGAATAAGGGAGGCGGAAGGACGTGCATGGGGAGGGAGTGGGGAATAAGGGAGGCGGAAGGACGTGCATAGCAAGGGGTAACGGGGGGGGGGGGTGCATGGGAAAGGAGGAGGAAATCGGGGAGGTGGGTGGACGGGCATAGCAATGGGAGTGAGGGGAAACGTGCATGGGGAAGGAGGAGGAAATAGGGATGGAAGGACGTACATAGCGAAAGGAGGAAGGGGCATAAGGAAATAGGGGAAATAGGGGAGGGTGATGTAGGGGAAATAGAGAGAGGGAAGACGGAAAAAAGTGGCAGTGGAGTGAGGTATGGGATAAAGGAGGCGACATAGATAAGGAAGGAACGAGGAACAGGGTGGGGGTGAAGGAAACGGGTGCAAGAATAAGAGTCGGACGTGTATCGGAAGGGTAGGGAAATGGGAGAGGGGAAAGAGGAATAGAGTGGAAGAATCGTAGAGTACGGTTACGGAGCTACTGGAATGACTGCTGACACTCGCAGCCCTCGCCGTTCGCGTGCGGAGTGCAGGCCGAAAGAAAAGGCTTTTAATTCGGGTCGATGTGTCTGAGAAGATGTCTGTCCCTTTCTGCTGAGGCTACGACTGAGCGCCGCTTCCAGGGAGACTGTTTGCAAGGGTCGGA
>NC_051414.1:8531341-8532344 GCF_015228065.2 Penaeus monodon
AGCGACGGAAATGGAGTTCTTTCATAGACGATTGTAGTTTAAATGATTGGCCTCGTACGCGAGAGCGGAGCACAGAACCGTGAACTGTGAATGAATAACTCACCCCCATTCGGCAGGGTTCTGGAGGTGATATGCCGTAAATCGCAGCAGAAGTCAATAGATAAGAACCTCAGCGCACCTTCTTGGCAAGAAGAAACAACACAAGAAACAAGGAAATTTGTTTTAAAGAAAAATGGGAAACGAAAGTTGGGTCTGTGTGCATCGACTAGAGAGCCATTTTACTAGAAGCCCGTGAACTGCCATTGACTTGGAAGGTCTTGGCGGTGGTGTTGTTGTAGACCGTGTTGTATCGATTGAGGCGGCGGTGTATCATGTTACAACCATGACAGGTTGTGGTCCCATGGCATCACCTTTAACTGAGAGATGCATCAGCGTGTGGACAGTTACGCCCGTTCGCCATCACCTTGACCTGCAATTGCATCCTGCAACGACCCATGGACATTGCTGCAGAGGGGTTTATTGCCCGGGGCAGTGATGTTGCAACGTGGCTGTAGGTTTATAAGCTTTTGTTGAGCGAAGATAAATTTTAATGTGGCTGTTATCATCGTTCTTCTTTTGCCAGTTTGTTTTATACTAGGCTACTCGATTCATGTGAGTATAACATACAGGTTGTTATTCCTTGCACTGCTATGAATACGTGTAACGTACATTTCTCACGATAATGTTATTACATAAAACTTTATTGAAAACAAAATCACATCTGGCGTCCCTGCGTATGAATGGCTGACGGCGGGCCTGAGCCATTGCCCTAGATGGGCGCCGTGGACCGATGCTACTCCCAGCGCAGTCCTTTGACGAACCGCCATAAAATGCCCTTCCTCTCTCTCCACTCCTGCTCCGACCTCTACTCCTCTTTATCATCATCTTCGTTCTCTTCTTCGTCCGTTTCCTTCTCTCCCTCCTCCTTATTGTCCTTTATTTTCTTTCCGTCCTCCTTCTTCGT
>NC_051414.1:8532467-8532696 GCF_015228065.2 Penaeus monodon
GTCGCCCTTCCTGAACCAGACTGGCCGGATCAGAGAATTCGAGCGGCCGCCATAAAGCCCGGAGAAAGGACAAAACGGGTTTGTTGTTTACTCTGACGTCACTTTAGGCCGGCCAACTTGCTTGCTTGCTTTCGGTCGCCCTCTCGCCCTGGCGCGGGGAGCAGACGCGTGGGAAATTTTTTTTCGAGAAGCGAATGGCATGGCGTCTACTGTGGGTGGGGGAATCATT
>NC_051414.1:8532943-8533807 GCF_015228065.2 Penaeus monodon
TCAAAAATGTGTGCGTGACGGCGATAGCTGCAAACTTCTTGAAGTTGTCCAAACCACTTCAAATAATTCCTCAGAAAGAACTTAACGCAATATGAAATCATGAGACTTCTTAACAACGGTCCAGGCTGACCATGGATAAAGAAATAACGAACAGCAACAAGAACAACAAGATGAATAGCAAAAACAATAAGGACAGCAACGCAATTGTTGAATATAGTTAACAAAACTTTTATGCTTTATGAAAAATATACATGGAACAAGCCGCTGCAGGGAACTGCCAAGAACTAGGAACTTAGCTCATTTTTCTACATATTCAGTAACTTAAGGGGATGAGTCCATGAGCTGCCTTGCTTGACTGCTCTGTGTACTAAAGTTATCTCGTCCGTTCTCACCAGCGAACGCTATAAAGTCTTGATAACATTGCGGTCCCTTTTCCCCCTCGCTTAGATGTCACTGGTTACGTCACTGATTGCGTCACTCCTTGCGTCATTGGTTGCGTTACGCCATGCTTTGTCTTTTGTTTTTAATTTTTGGTTGATTTCATGTTTACCCTCCTTTTAGGGTCTCAGGAAGGTAGGTGTGCGTGTGGCTTGGCGCGCGTTGGACGGTGGTGGTGGCTGTAGATGACGAGGGAGGGGGGACTGTGGTGAAGGTAGAGATATAGGTAGTCAGGAACGTGATAACTGGGAAGAAGGAGGGAGCG
Source organism: Penaeus monodon (assembly GCF_015228065.2). NCBI lineage: Eukaryota > Metazoa > Arthropoda > Malacostraca > Decapoda > Penaeidae > Penaeus > Penaeus monodon. The sequence goes on from NC_051414.1 coordinate 8,533,647, forward strand.
AGAGGAAGAGAGAGGGAAAGGAAAAAAGGAGAGGGAAGGAAGGATAAGAGAAAATGGGATAGTGGGAACGAAACAGGGAGGTGAGAGAAGTGAGAAGGGGAGGAGGAAGGAAGGAGGTAAGAGAAGTGGGCGCGGGATGGTGAGAGAGGATAAGAGGAAGT
>NC_051414.1:8534022-8534109 GCF_015228065.2 Penaeus monodon
GTGATTTCCGCAACATCTCACTTCCAAATCACACCAGTGGTCACGCAAGCCCAGCCTCTCCCCCAGAATGCAATAGCTCCCCCAACC
>NC_051414.1:8534201-8534416 GCF_015228065.2 Penaeus monodon
GTTGTGCGAGCCAAAGCGCCGCGTGTGTTGCGAGTGTGGCTTTAATCCCTTCCCTCTTTCCATCTCCTTCCATCTCGCTTGTCTCATTCTCTCCCATCGTTTCCCTGACTTATCTCTCGTTTGTCTCTCTCCCCCACTCTCATTATAACGGTTTTTCTCTCTCCTCCACTTTTTACTTTCTGCTTTTAGTGCTCCCACAAGTCTTTGATTTCTCA
>NC_051414.1:8534619-8535161 GCF_015228065.2 Penaeus monodon
ACATATACACAAGTAAACATATACGTTACATATCTAAGTCAAGAGAAACGGTTAACACCGGTTTAACCCCTTCACAAATTAATGCAAGCTCAAACAAAGGAACAACCAGTTCTTGTTTACCAAGTTCATGTCCCAAGCCACAGGTGCGGCTTCCGATAGTTTAAGTTAAGATGTCATGGGGCCAGGAAGTTGTGTTTGGTGCTTGGTTCATGGGTCGTCATGGGGCCAGGAAGTTGTGTTTGGTACATGGTTCATGAGTTGTCATGGGGCCAGGAAATTGTATTTCGATGCTTGGTTCATGGGGTCAAGAATTGTATTTTTCTACACGGTTCGTGGTTTATCCTTGGCTCAAGAAGTTATATATCTGGTGCACGGGTTGCCATGGGAACAAGACACCCTCACGTACGAAATTCAAAACAGCGAGGACGCAAAGAAGCGCCAAATGCTACCATTTGTTATGTAAATATTTGTCGTGCTGTGTGGCTTATTTATCATGCTTCTATAAAAGGACAGTAAATACTACTTTGCAGGTTTGCGGCCAC
>NC_051414.1:8535519-8535686 GCF_015228065.2 Penaeus monodon
AGGACCAGTGTTTACAGCTTCATACCCAGTCTCTTTATACCACCCGCAGCCCCCATCCTCCCCCAAAAAAAGAATTACTTCCCGAAAGGAAATGCACGTCATGCTTTGTGGTCATGCTGCGGTATGTTAGCTTGTGTGTTTATGTGTGGGCTTGTATACAGTCGGCT
>NC_051414.1:8535788-8536707 GCF_015228065.2 Penaeus monodon
TCCCTACGTGCTCCTCATTCGTCCGGTCCTTCGCGATCCAAATCCCGTAATGGACTTATGCATCACAGGCCTTGTTCAGTAAGCAAGCATTATCCCGCGTCTGATTCTATCCCTTACGCGAGAGAACGTTCGGAAGTTAGGTCGTTTGTGCGCTTGGATATCTAGTCGTTTAGGCGTTCGGGTATTTCACCAATAATTGGGCGTTTTAGCTTTCGGGTATGTGGTCGTTTGGGTCCTCGGGTATGTGATCGTTTGGGTCCTCGGGTATGTGATCGTTTGGGTCCTCGGGTATGTGGTTTGGGTCCTCGGGTATGTAGTTGTTTGGGTCCTCGGGTATGTGGTCGTTTGGGCCTTCGGGTATCTGGTCGTTTGGGCAATTGATAGTTGGTCGTTGGTTCGTTCAGATGCTCCGATGATTGTTCTATTGTTCGCTAGTTATTCAGTCGATGAGTCGCCGATTCGTTTAGTTGTTTCTTCATCTTTACGTTCAATCATTAGGCCATTCAGCTGTTTAATTATTCAAACGTTTGTAAACCCTGGCGCTCCATCTCTCTTCCGTTTGTACGTTCTGCCGTTCGGAAATTCCCTTCTGCCGCCCGGGTGGTCCCTTCTCCCGATCATCCCCCGGGGGCGAAGCGGAAGGACGTGATGAATGAGCAGGGCAGTGCGCTAAGTGCAGGATGTGTATCGGGTATTAAAAAGGCCCGCTTTTATATTAACAGCGGAGAGCCGTCTTCAGGCGTCTAGGGTAAGGGTGGCGGTGGGGGGGGGGGGTGTTAAAGGGAAGCTGTTTGCTGCGAGTGTGGCTGGTTGTGGGTGTGTGTTTTTATGTTGCGACAAAGCGTGTGTCTTGTGTATGTATGTGTGTTGATTTGGTTTAGAGATCCTTAATACGTTTCCTTGTGTTTCAGAGAAAAAA
>NC_051414.1:8536956-8537219 GCF_015228065.2 Penaeus monodon
CCGGTAATCATACAAGCGTTTACAGATACCGACGTTTGCCTTAACATTACGTCCTTTTCCGCATGACGTAAGAGCCCCAGAGGTCAAAGTAGCGGCGCAGTACTGTCATCATCTCGTGGATAAGTGGAAGGCCGGTTAAAGACGCTATTTTTCGCTTTCTTTGTTCTATTTTTATCTCTTTTGCGTGGATATCTTCATTCATTTTAGCGTTTTTTCATCGTCTTCACCCGTATCTGTGTATATTTCCTTTTCCGTTTTTTCCC
>NC_051414.1:8537552-8537796 GCF_015228065.2 Penaeus monodon
TTCATAATTATTTGAGTTGATTTTTCCACCAAGACTACGTTTACAAAGCTAATTAATTTTCTCTTCTGACGAGAATAATACAGTACGACTTATACAACATAATACATTTGATTGGGCGTGTTAGCCTTGAGGAGTTTAGCTAAGCCTTCTCTTGCTCGCCTGTGGAATAAATTTATGCTTTGTGTGAATACAGTGAGGGAAACTATTGTATGATTTATTCAGAAAGTTATCATCACAATCGCTC
>NC_051414.1:8537874-8538723 GCF_015228065.2 Penaeus monodon
CATCACGATCGTTGCTTGTTTGTTATTTGGTTTAATTGTTTTCGTTTTGTATGGTCTGTAGGTTCTATGGAATTAATTTGTTACCACAGTATTTGTTTATTTCGTTTTTTTTTTCATCTTTTATTTGACAAATTGTGCATGGGATCACAGATAAAATAAGGAGGGCACAAAGACAGACATCAAGGCATTCCTTCAAGTCGAAACGCAAAGACAAATTGCAGGAGAGCAAGACGATTGTCGAGCGCGCCGCGGCGGAGGAACATAAATTAGCATAAATTAGCAGTGATAAATCCTTAATCCAGGATTCGCAGGGAAATGAAAGAGTCGGCGGTCGAAGGACATTAAGTCGGGAAAGATTATTAAGACTTGGGTTTTATTACGGCGAGGAGAGAGGGGGGGGGAGGTAGGATGGAGGGAAGGGCGAAGTGGTGATAGGGGAGGGGGAGGTGGGGGACATAGGGGAAGAGGGAGAGGGAGGGGGGAAGGGAGAGATATAGGAGAAAGGGGGAAGGGAAGCAGAGGAGGGGGAATACGGAGGAAGGGAAGGAGAGAAGAGAGGATACAGAGGAAGGGGGGAAAGGAAGGGAAGGGGTGATGAAGAGAGAAAAGGAGTAAGGGATGAGAATGAACGGGGGAGAAGGAGGGTGGGAGGAGGAGATGGGGCGGGGAGGAGGAAGGATTGCCGGATTGAGGTTCTCTGATCCTTTAAGGAACTTCGGGGAGTAATAACTTGGGGGGAATATTAGGTGATAATGATAGCGGTGATGATCATATGGGGGGGGGAGGATTAAAGTTTGATAATAATGATTGTAATGGGGTAGTGCTCGTGAAGATTGATAGTGATTTTGT
>NC_051414.1:8539579-8539824 GCF_015228065.2 Penaeus monodon
GTAAGTAAGAAAAATGGTAAGTGAGAAAAAAATCAAATGTCATTTTGACTGACACTTTCCGACAGCGAGGCGTAATGAGTTCATACCATTTTCTTCTTTTTTTTCGTTAAATTATTTATGCCATTTATTTTTATTTTTCCCCCTACAGAATTAGAAATTATTTTTGCAAAGCGAGCGTGGGGCATTTTTCCTTAAATGTCCATATCATTTAATGTATGTACTCGATGGATATATGCAACGCAGCA
>NC_051414.1:8539979-8540453 GCF_015228065.2 Penaeus monodon
TCAGTTGATCCTCTGATATGCTTCTGCCAAAATGTTTTCTCGCGAGCGCCCAATTACCGTATAATTGTGTAAAGTTGAAGATACTTTCCCTTTGACCTGTCAGGGCTGGGAAGATTTGCAAGGCCATCATTATCTCTCAACCTTTTAGATTTCTTTCCCACGCCAAGTCGCTCAGCGCTGCAACACAGAATCGGCATATCAAATCAGGCACGGTTTGCTCTCTCTCCCCCCCCCCCCGTGCTGTTTGCTGTGCTCTCGTGGTCTTTCTCCGGGAAAACTAAAAATGATGTGTGGATATTTTGTGTTTTCGGTCTGCGATAATCTTGCATAGTCCATCTTATTTCATGATTTAGTTTTTTAGCAAGTCGTATTGATTGTGATAACATGTCATATATTGTTATTATTGCTTCTTATGTTATTTGTGTGTTGTGTCTATTAATATATTATATAACATATTTGTGTGTTATTTAGTTT
>NC_051414.1:8540661-8540893 GCF_015228065.2 Penaeus monodon
TATTATCGTCTTCATCATCACCATCGCTGTTATCATTGTAATTGTTAATATTCTTCCTGTCGGAAAAGATAAAGATATTTCTCTTCGTACATTCTTCCTACCTTCTTTCCGATTCCGTTTTCATTCAAAAGATCTGATTTTCAGCCAATCACTCCTTGGTATCTTTCCCACGCGCGAACAACCCGCACCCCCTTGTATACGTGCTGAGGATGCGGGAGAAGCAGGTCTTTTA
>NC_051414.1:8540924-8541061 GCF_015228065.2 Penaeus monodon
TGAGGAGTACTGAGGTGAAAATGATAGTTTCTTCCTTGCAGGTAGTTTGGAAATCTTTTTTCATCCCCTCTTCCATTTTATTTGGTTTTTCCTACTTCTTTTTTCTTTTTTTCCCCTTTTATTCTTCTTTTAACTTT
>NC_051414.1:8541179-8541280 GCF_015228065.2 Penaeus monodon
CACATTCACCATCCCCTTCTCGCTCCCCATCTTCCTCACCCTCACCTTCTCACTCCATTTTTAGAAAAATGAACTGAAGGGCAAGGATTTTTCTCCGTCAT
>NC_051414.1:8541420-8542559 GCF_015228065.2 Penaeus monodon
CTCTCTCCCCTTCTCCTTTTTTCCCTTCTCTTTTTCATTCATTTTTCTGTGAACAAAGGGAGCGTAGGCGGAGCGCTCCCGCGGTTTGTTAAGGCGAGGAGCTACTGCGGGGAAGGCTAAGTGATCTCCCTCACGCGTTTTTGTGTTCTTTTGGGCGCTTTTCCTTCTCTCCTCCTCTTCGTTCTCCTTTTCTTGATGAAGAGGGAGAGAAGGAGGTGGAGAGGTAGGTGGAGGTAGAGGAAGAGGGGGTGGTAGTCGTGGTGGCTAAGGTGGAGGTGGTGGTGGTTCAGGAGAAGGAGAGAGAGGAGAAGATTTTAAAAATGAAGGGAGTGGAGGAAGTGGAGAAGGGGGGGAAAGGCGAAAAAAAATTAAGATGATATAAAGAGAAGCAGGTGTTAGTGAAGAAAAAAAGAAGAAGATGCATGGATCTTGGAGAACATGATGGGAGAGGAAGGAAGATGAAGTACCGGGGAAATGAGGCCAGTGCGGGGAATCCCGAGAGGCGAAGACGTCTCAGCACACCTGACCCTCCTTGCCACCCACTTGCCCACCCTCTTTCCCACCCACTTGCCCACCCTCCTCCCCACCCACTTGCCCACCCTCCTCCTCACCCACTTGCCCACCCTCCTCCCCACCCACTTGCCCACCCTCCTCCCCACCCACTTGCCCACCCTCCGAGCCGCTCAGCCGCCCACCCTCCAATTTCGGGGCCAGTAGTTTGTGTAATTGCCGTGGAGGGGCTGAGAGTCAGGCACTTGGATGCCTAATTACCCGGCACGGAGCGTGAGGCGGCGGCACTCCCTGGCACTCGGGCGGAAGGATGCCACCCGGGCGCTGCTGTGAATGAGGAGGCACCCGCCAAGAGGTACTGGAGGTGCGCCGGTGGGAGGAGGGGGAGGGGAGGAGGACGAGGTCAGCGGTTGGCACCTCAGGAGGGATCAGGGGGAGGGGGCTTAGGGCGGAAGGGAGAGGGAGAGGGAGGGGAAGGGAGAGAGAGATTCAGAGGGAGAGGGAGAGAAAGAGGGAGAGGGAGAGAAAGAAGGAGAGGGAGAGAAAGAGAGATAAGAGAAGAGAGTCTTAGACAGTCCGAAAAAAACGGATATATATACAAACAAATCGCGGGACTGGACCCCCCCCCC
>NC_051414.1:8542578-8543328 GCF_015228065.2 Penaeus monodon
GGCAAGCGAAGAGAGTGAACGGCAAACAAGGGAAGGCAGGGTAACCAAAAGGAAGGACGCTTAGTCATATAAACTTGATTATCCCGTAAAGCTCGGCCAGCCAGACCTCTCGATCTCGTCCTCATCATCAAAACCATATCCGCTCCCGTTCCTCGTATCCACTTCATCCACTTACTCATCCATGTGCACAGAGCTTCACTGAGTCACGCACGTATTCGCTCGTTCTTTTAGACATTCGTTCATATATGAATTTGTTCGTCTATTTATTCAGTTGGCCATTTATGATTTTATTCTCTCGTTCTTCCTCGGCTATTCAATTGCATATCGGTTGATTAATTCATATTTCCATTCATTCATTCATTTATCCTGCTTCTTTTCCATGACATTAGTTTACCAGTCAGTCCGTATGTCTAACAGTCGATCTTAATTCATTCATCCATTCAGTAAATCTGTCAATATGTCAAGCCACGTTGTCATTTGCTTGCGGAAAAGCACTTAACTGGGCTGATCAAATCAATGGTAGATTTTTGAAAATAAAATGTTTGTTGCTTTTTCTAAGCATTTTATTTATTTGTCTATTCATTTATCTTTTTTTCTTACATTTCAGGTACGTTGCTGACGTGGCCGGTTTTAGGTTGGTTACAGGTCGCATACAGGTCATACAGGTTTTATAAAGTCTTGGAAGTGGTGAGTTGTAGCTGATTTTATTGTTTTAACAACGTGAGATAATTTTCAATTACTTCCATTCGT
>NC_051414.1:8543600-8543705 GCF_015228065.2 Penaeus monodon
GCTTCAAGAAAATTGTGCAACCTCAAGCAACCAAGAGTCCTTTGCAACATGACACTTGGCTGAATTGTGTCTGATGATATTATTATTTTGTGTTGCAATTTTGCA
>NC_051414.1:8543790-8543946 GCF_015228065.2 Penaeus monodon
TAAACGATACCTTTCAGACGCACATGAAGATCAGTTTGCCTTCGTCTGACACTCCCTGTGGGTTTTCGCTTCCTTTAATCAGGCGTGGGATGTACTTCACGCAGTCCGGGATTTTCACTTGTGGTGCCATGACAAGCGGAGGGCGTGACCAATTAC
>NC_051414.1:8544209-8544932 GCF_015228065.2 Penaeus monodon
GATATGGGAAAGTAGGAGAGAAAGGAGGGATGAAAAAGAATCAAAGTTGGCAGAGAAATAAGAAAGGGAAAAATACGGAAAAAAAAGAAAGAGGGGATGGAGTTCAAAGAAAAAGGCGAGAAAGTAAAAATGTTGAAACTCTAACATCATTCACCTAATTACCTGGTGTGTGATAAGATGTTCAGATTCTTGTATTTCTTAATCGCCTGGCCTTCGCTTGAAACGAAGGGAAAGGGCAATGATGCGTATTAATATCTCAAAAGGCACTGGAAGCACTCTGCATGTCTGATGCGATCGAATAACAAATAATGTTTATGGTGAGTATCTGCCTCTTCCAAGAAACTATTATGAATTCTCATAATAATTCATAACTCAGCAACATAAGATTACACTCGAAACAATATATTATGATAATCAATAACTCAGTAGTATAAGATTAAACTCGGCTACACTGATTTCTCGTAATGAGTCGGAAGTTTTGTGTTCGCTTAATTTTGCGCTGCAAATTGATCCCGGAAAATATTACCTAGAGTAGTAGTTGACTTGGGATTATGGGAAATGATCTGATTTCGAGATAGGTCAGGTGGATGACACTAATTAAGAGTTTATTTTAGTCGTTGTTACCGCCTTCCATTCCTTCCGCCTTCTTTTCCCTCCCTTTGTATTATTCTCTCCACCCGTTGCTTTCTCCCTCTTCCGGCTCCTTCTTACCCCATCATCATA
>NC_051414.1:8544969-8546491 GCF_015228065.2 Penaeus monodon
TTTCTTCTCTTTCAACTTAATTTTTCCACTTCCCGTTTTCTTTTTTTCTTCTTCTCCCATTACTATGAAAAACAGGCGGTGAAAGGGGTAGATTTGGGGCTATCGTAACAGGGAAAGTCTAGGGATCCTGCACGTCAGGTTTGAACTACCCCTCCACCTCCCTCACTCTTTCCCACCTTCATTCCACTCGGAAAGGAATATTCGTGAAAGGCAAATCTATGCATAAAATTGTTAGACTTCGCCGATGGAGCAGTTCGCCGGCGTTTATGAGTTACTTAAAGCCGATAAAATGGAGGATTTGTAGTTTTATGGGCCCGGTTGATTCCCGTGAATTAGGCCATTCATATTATTATGGCGATGTCTCAAAATTCTATGGCGTACGTATGATCGCCCAACGACTGCCGGAAGGGGATGGCAGTCGCGACGAGGGAGCCCCGGCCAATTTTCGCCGAATGCCTTTTGTGATGGTAACTCTCCCGGCGAAACTATCATTTTTTTCTCTCTCTCATTTTAGATCGGGTATATGCCCGTTAGAAAAATTATAAAATTATCTCAAAAGAGGGTAAAAAAGCTGATCACTTCGATTCTGAGATTAGATCCCGAGATTTTGTAGCCGCGCTGTGCAAATAGGACCGGATTCCCCGAGGCTAGTAAAACCCGATAATGTGGGCCGAATGGTGACCCGATGACGCCCTGTACACACCCACATTTCCTGCTCCACTCAGTCGCGAAACGAGACGCAGGAAATGAAGAACACTTTATCTGTAAGGGGGAGAAAGAGGAGGAGGTGGGGGAGGGAGGGGAGGGGGTGAGGAACAGAGGGTGCGATACGGGAGGGAGGGGGAGAGAAAGAGAGGAGGAGGTGGGGGAGGGGGAGGGGGGAGGGGGATGAGAGAAAGAGGGTGAGATAGGGGAGGGAGGGGGAGAGAGAAGAGGAGGAGGTGGTGGAGGGAGGAGGGGGAAGGGAAACAGAGGGTGCGAAGGAGGGAGGGAGGGGGAGAGAAGAGAGGGGGGTGAGATAGGAGAGGGGAGGGGGATAAGAAAGAGGTGTGAGATAGGGGAGGGAGGGGGAGACAAAGAGAGGAGGAGATGGGGGAGTGAGGGGGGAAAGGGGAATGAGGAAAGAGAGGGTGAGATAGGGGAGGGAGGGGGAGAGAAAGAGAGGAGGAAGTGGGGGGAGGGATGGATGGGGGAGGGGGATGAGAGAAAGAGGGTGCGATAGGGAGGGAAGGGGATAAGAAAGAGATGGTGAGATAGGGGAGGGAGGGGGAGAGAAAGAGGAGGAGATGGGGGAGGGAGGGGGAGGGAAATAGAGGAGGAGGTGGGGAGGGAGGGGGAGAGAAAGAGAGTGAGATAGGAGAGGAAGGGAAAGAGAAAGAGAGGAGGTGATGGACGGAGGGGGATGGAAAAGAGAGGAGGAAGGGGAAGTAGGGGAGGTGGGGCAAGAGGACCTGGGAGAGAAAGAGAGGAGGGAGGGAAAGAGGAGCAGGGAAGCGACGGATGAAGGGAAGCAGGATGAAGG
>NC_051414.1:8547329-8547609 GCF_015228065.2 Penaeus monodon
CTGCATCTTTTCTGGATAAATGACGCACCTGCAGATACTCCGCATCCAATTAATAGATGTTTGTGTAAAGTCCCAAAAATCTAAGTAAGACTTCCATGCATAAATTTAGGGGAAAAAAATAGTTGGTGTTGATGTTGACAAGGGATTGTAAAACTCTACGGATTTTTCCCACCGGTGTTGAAGGTTATCTATTTGATGCCGCGGCGATTATGCCGTGTTTCCTCTCCCCCGCTGACGAAATTTCCAACTTTACGCCTCGTGGAGGATGTTTATCTACGCT
>NC_051414.1:8547669-8547753 GCF_015228065.2 Penaeus monodon
GGCACTCAGATAACAGCGAAAGTAAGCCAGACCAGAGGGAAGGAAGTGCCACGCGTGAGAATGGCCTCTTTTGTGGTTTAGAAG
>NC_051414.1:8548023-8548253 GCF_015228065.2 Penaeus monodon
ATTCATTCCCTCTCTCACTTCTCCCTCTCTCTCCAGCCTTCACTTTCTCTCCCTCACTTCCCCTCACTCTTTTATGGAGGTGCTATCGAGGGGACAGGGAGTGCCACCTGTTAACAGCATCCTTGTTGATAATCACCTGTTGTGTAAAGCTCAGAGCTCTGCATATAATAGGAAAGTACAGATTATATATGTCAGACTAGATGTACAGATTTTAATATTTTTATCTTTTT
>NC_051414.1:8548722-8548968 GCF_015228065.2 Penaeus monodon
ATTTATACATTCCTTGGCACCTTTAATTCCAAGGAACCTGTGCGCTGGATCGACACAATACGCCATAAAAATAATAATAAAACACAGGAAGTCGTCGGAAGCTTGTTGTTCTTCATTGTATACGTGGAGGCGAATATGATATATGAAGTTATTATTATTATTAATTGTATGAGGAAATGCCGACGATGAATGGATAAGAGTGTGGAAGTTGGTTCTGAGAGGAATGCTTAGTTTGATAGATAAAAG
>NC_051414.1:8549203-8549365 GCF_015228065.2 Penaeus monodon
TAACATATACCTCCTGAAAATTATCACAAAATTACTCTGCATTCGAACGATTATTTACTTTCATTATCTTCCTTGGCGAATATAAATGGAAGCGATACAGCTGTAAGTTCAGTGCTTCACCGCGTTCATCACTGCACAGTTGTAAGCAGTAAAGGAACGTCC
>NC_051414.1:8549481-8549670 GCF_015228065.2 Penaeus monodon
GAAAAAAAAAAACTAAATTTTATTTAAAAAATTTTTTAAAAAAATTAAAAAATTAAAAAAATTTTTTTTTTATCAAATTTTTGGGGTTAAAAAGTATTATTTTTTTAAAAAAAAACCTTTTTTATGGGGGGTTGGTTTTGGGGAAAAAATAGGAAAGGAACAAAAGTGGGGGTAATAGGATAATTATAT
>NC_051414.1:8549749-8550024 GCF_015228065.2 Penaeus monodon
CATTTTAAATGGGATACAAATAAATATTTAATTAAAATTATAAAAATTTCCCTTGTTTTAAATTTAATTTCTTCATTTAATTCCGGAAAAACCTGTCGCGTAATGACACTTACCCCCTTTAAATTCCCAGGGGGGCCGTCGTGGAAAACCCCTTTTTTTTCCAGATATTGACAATAAAAGGAAGTTTTTTTTTTATTTTTTGGGTTGTAAAAGGACGAAAAGGATTTGAAAGGGTTTCGGGGAAAATTTTGTTTGAAAAAAAAGGGGGGAATGTC
>NC_051414.1:8551972-8552198 GCF_015228065.2 Penaeus monodon
ACCCAGAACCCTTTACTTTCTGAGGGGTTTCCCCCCCTGATCCTAAAAAGCAGATTTTTTTTGAATTCTATTAAATTTTGCAATGTTCATAAATTTATTCTGTTTTTTTTTCAGTGTACTTTTTATTTCCCTTTTTTTTCCCTTTTTTTCCCTTTCCATTCTGCGGACATTTCAATTTGAAAAGGGAAATTTTAATTTTTTTTGTTTTTAGCTTTTGAGAGACAAT
>NC_051414.1:8552234-8552400 GCF_015228065.2 Penaeus monodon
AAAAAAACGCACCTTTCAACCTCCTTTAAAGGAAAACCCACAAACCCTAATTCAACTTTCGTTATGCGTTTTCTGCATCAAATATTATATTCCATAAAAACAAGGGGTTTTTTTCAGTGAGCAAAGCGACTTTTTTTTTCCTTGCAGCATGCGAGCTGATGGCGAC
>NC_051414.1:8552449-8553520 GCF_015228065.2 Penaeus monodon
CTCAGATCATGGCAACTTTTTTATGACGTTGTTAGGGGGTTAGAGCAGACCGGCTGAGTAATGGGTTATGCAGGGCACCGCCTTTGCCAGGGTTGGGGAAGAAGGGAAAAAAAAAAAAATTAAAATAAAGGAGTTTAGGTAAAAAGGGGGGAAAGGAATAAGAGGGATGAGGGGGGGGAGGGGGAAAAGAGAAAAGGGAGAGAAAAGGTTTAGGGGGTAGAAAATGAAGGAGGTAGGGGAAAGAAGGGAAGGGAGAGGCAAAGGTTGACGGAGTAGGAGAAGGAAAGGGATAGGGATAAGTGCAGGAAATGGAGGAGAGGTTGGTTATTGGACAAAGGGAAAAGATAGACGGGGAGCGAAAGAGGGAGAGAGAAAGGTAGAAAGGAAGGAGAGAAAGTGGAGGTAGAGGAAAAAAAGGGAAAGGGAAAGGACGGAAAAAAAACAAAATTGGGAAAATGAAAACCCCGGGAAAAAGGAAAAAAAAACAGAAAACAGGGTGGACGTACAACCAATCCAAGGAGATCCCACGATTAATTGAACAGCAAGGAGAGCCACCGTAAGGAAGGAAGGGGGGGAAGGGGGAGAAGGAGGGGGTAGAGAGCCAGCCGAGAGGTCATTTGCATAAAACGTTAGCAAACGAAGCCTGCATCTGCACAAGGAATTATTGTCAAGGGTCGTGTACCATCCCAGGGTGTGTGTGTAGGGAAGCGTGAGAAGGATTCCGTTTCTGATATTTGCTGTTATTTGGCTGAGTGTGCTTGGGAGCTAGAAAGATTTTGTGGGCGTGGGTTGAGTGTGCGGTGGTGTGCGGTTTGTGTTGAACGTAACGCTGCAGAGTTTCTCGAGTAGATAATCATTCAATATATCTTTACGTCACTTCCTATCATTTGAAATAATATTTTCCAAAGAAGGAATTTGATTATATTTTTATTATCTAAAAGACAAGCGAGGAAATTCATAAAAGTTTAATCCACGGTTGCTCATTGACAGATAGCGTGAGACGCTTCCCTTTACAAATGCGCTAGGCACTGCAATAATGTTTCATCCAAGGCGTCACCACCTTCACTCTTC
>NC_051414.1:8553574-8553677 GCF_015228065.2 Penaeus monodon
CCCCCCTTCCCTCCCCCTTCTTTCCTCCCTTTCTCTCCCTTTTCATCCTCTTCTTCCTCTCCTTTTTTACACTCTACTATTCACAACCACGTGTCGTAGTCTA
>NC_051414.1:8553968-8554090 GCF_015228065.2 Penaeus monodon
CCGCCATCGTTCCTGGTAGATCAATCATACCGTTACATAGAGACAAAGCAAGTCAAACACTGTGAATATTGAACTCAGGTGCAATTGTTTCTCTCTATCCCTGCCTTGGTAAACCGTCACGC
>NC_051414.1:8554608-8554743 GCF_015228065.2 Penaeus monodon
AAGATACGACCCCATCCGTGGTGAGTGCAGAGGTTGCAATGTCAACAAAGTCAAGCATTATTGTGGAATTCTGCCACCGTAATTCTCGATGCCTTTATGTGTTGTACCTGAAAACCCTCGGTGCCAGGTCTGTTC
>NC_051414.1:8555048-8555155 GCF_015228065.2 Penaeus monodon
CGGTTTAGGAGGCACGCGCCTTTACGCCTCACTTTGTTTTCTGTTTATAATGAATCCGATGACACAGTATGTATACAATGAAGAGGTGGGGGTGGGGGGGTATGAAA
>NC_051414.1:8555215-8555611 GCF_015228065.2 Penaeus monodon
TGCAACAGTATGGGGAAAGAGTGCCAAGGTAAAAAAATGCCATGGTAGGGAAAAAGGGAGGGAAATGTAGAAGTGTTAGGGGGCAGAGTGAAAGGGTGGGGAAAGGAGAGAGGGTAGAACAGCTCCATGTTAGAAAGGAAGGAAGGGAGGTAGAAGAGTGCCATGGTAGGGTGAGGAGAGAGGCACTAGGTGTTGAGGCCTTGCTCATAAATTTCTCATTTCCCCGCGCGCACTATGGCTCCGGGCCCTTTACATAAAGTGTAATATAACTCTTTACCTATAGCTCTCTGCACGATTTTGCCGAAAGGGGGCGGCCAGCCATTTGCATAATTTATTTTGTTTTTTAGAGAGAGAAAGACCGTATAATTCAGCTTGGTGTTTCCACCCAGTCTCTTG
>NC_051414.1:8555746-8556029 GCF_015228065.2 Penaeus monodon
CACGACCCCACAGGTCGAGCGATAGTTCCATCCGGCTCAAGTAATTGGTTAAGGCAGAGGCTCCCTAATCTGAAATAATGTTGCTCTGGGAAATGTACATCGTCAGTTCCATTATATTTTCCTAGCCTTAATTATTTGTACCACACTCGCGTCGCTTGGCATTTTCTTTTTTCTTGTTTTTTTCTGCTGTTACTTTTTTTTCTTTGAAGAGAGGGTCAGATACTGGAGTTGTGGGTGTTGTGCGTGGCTGCTCTGGGAAACGTTTCTAATAACATTCTCTCTC
>NC_051414.1:8556052-8556216 GCF_015228065.2 Penaeus monodon
CGCTGGAAGTGGGGAGGGCGACCCGAGTGCCGTGCCGGGGGATTAACTCGCTTTTAGCCTACTCGGGAAGGATGAAGGATATAAGCATTTGGCCGGATATTGCTAGGTAGACAAATGAGCATCGATAAGCGTAAATGCGCTCGCTTGCTTCCTCCTTCATTGAA
>NC_051414.1:8556535-8557016 GCF_015228065.2 Penaeus monodon
AAAGAAACATCGGCAAACCACGTCCAAACAGAAAATCAGATTAACGCAATTATTACTTGAATAAAGCGAATGTGACCTCAACTCTCTGCCCGTCTTCCTTTACCCCATCCCATCCCTCTCCTTCCCCTACTCCACCTCCTTCCCACATTCCACCTCCTCTCCTCCACCTCCTCTCCTCCTCTCCTCCACCTCCTCTCCTCCTCCACCCCACCTCCTCTCCTCCTCCACCCCACCTCCTCTCCTCCTCCCCCACCTCCTCTCCTCCTCCACCCCACCTCCTTACCTTACCCCTTTCCCCTCCTTCCCCCAATGCCCCTCCCCACTATCCCTCACCCCCCTTTCTCTACCCCCGTCCTCCCTCCCTTGCCACCCGCTCCCTTCCCCTATCTCCTCCCTCCCCTCTCTTCCTTCCTCTCCCCCCCCTCCTCCACCCCCTACCCCCTCTTCTCCATTCCTCTCCATTACTTAATTATCGTTTGAA
>NC_051414.1:8557063-8557188 GCF_015228065.2 Penaeus monodon
AAGACATAAATTGAGGATGATGTGCGTGATGCAGTTTCATGGGAATTTAACTTGTCGCGAATTGCCAATTAACCATTTCTGAGAATGTATCTATAATCGATATTGGTAAATCCAGATGGTGATCG
>NC_051414.1:8557527-8557765 GCF_015228065.2 Penaeus monodon
TAATTGTATGCGTGTGAGTGTGTATTCTGATATCTATTTATTGAACGACAAAGAGCATGTTTACAAAGTATATTAAGCCAGAGGAATCTGTGCCGTGAGTAAAAGTGCTTGTTTGTATATGATGCGCGGATAAGCATGGGTTTGTCTATTGATGTGCGTTTGACGTTCACGTGTGTGCATGGCTTTGTTAGGAGACTCGTGTGTGCATAGTCCAAAATTCCTTGGACAATGGAATTTT
>NC_051414.1:8557918-8558186 GCF_015228065.2 Penaeus monodon
CACGTGCGTTCATTTACACACAACTTCGGCAGAGCTTAAAATCTCGCACGCCAGCAGGGAAAGGATGTAGAAAAGTGCTCTATATTATTTGAAAGAGAGGGAGAGAGGGGGGGGGAGAAGTATTTTTTCTTCTGAATACACCTTCTATTGAGAGAGATTTTTTTTCTCCCCTTTTTTTAAGAAGAATTCCGTCTATATAACCGCCGGGAACGCAACGGGATCGCTCGAGGTTTCAGTGGGTCAAGTTTATCTCTTTTTTTCTTATAAT
>NC_051414.1:8558311-8558391 GCF_015228065.2 Penaeus monodon
TTTGTCTTCTTAGTATTTTTAAGGTTCCTCTCTTTGTAAAGAATAAGCTTACTTGTTTGAGGAAGAGTATATGTATATAT
>NC_051414.1:8558621-8558801 GCF_015228065.2 Penaeus monodon
AGAAATAATGGGTGCGGTATTTTTCCTCCTTTATTTTGTTATCGCTCTCTATTACTTCCTTTATAACGATGCAAAGTAAAGAGGTTGAGAGAAGCTTAGCGAGGCGAAGGAGAGCAAAGGAGGTTAGGACATTTTGCTTCTGGTGTGAAGGATGTTATTTAATTTCATATTATTATTGCG
>NC_051414.1:8559461-8560491 GCF_015228065.2 Penaeus monodon
GTACAGTCACTCACTATCATCACATGCTCTTCATTTGGTCCAAATATATACGTTATGCATGCATGCGGATGTGAATTGGGGCCATTTCTATCGGTTCGCAAGTTCGCATGAATGAAATCTATTTGTACCTATCTGTCTAGTCGGCGATCTGCTTACCGCTGGGGTTTACCGAGCAATAGTCTAAAGTGTGGTATACGCCGGAGTGAGTCGGATACGTGCGGAGAGTCACTTTATGGATCATTCGTCCGGCGCGAGGAGTAATGCGATCGCGATTGGGGGATGGGGGGAGGAGGGAGTGGGGGGATTGGGGACGGATTTCGCGAAAGAGGAGTGACGGGGGAGGGGGAGGGGAGGGATTCGGCGAGGTGAAGAATGTTCAGGTTGGGGGGAGGGTTCGGCGAGGAAGTAGGAGGGGTGAGGGGAGGGATTGGGTGAGAGAGGAGGGGGAGAAGGAGGAGGAGGAGGAGGCGGCGGATCGGGATGGAGAGTGGAAGGAAAGAGAGGAGCAGGAGGAGGAGATGGATTGGCATTGGAGAATCTCAGCAGGTAGGACGGAGTAGGATAATCGTGGAAAGGTGGGTAGGGGGGTCAGTGAACAGATTGGGGGGAGGATAGGATGAGTAGCGGATGCGGAAGAAAGATAAGGATGTTAAGGAGAACACAGGAAAGGATAAGAGGAAGAGAATGACGTTGGAAGAGGAGGAGGGGATGATGAGGGAGGAGGATGAGGACAGCAGCAGCTGTGGAGCAGATGGAAGAAGACAGGCGATGAGAGTAATGTAGGGTCGTGCTGGGACAGGGAGAGAAGGAGGGGGGAGGGAAAGGGAGAAGAGGAGGGGAAGAAGGATGGGAAAAGGAGGTGAAGGGGAAGGGGGAGGATCCGTGTGAATATCAAGGGGAGAAGCCCTCTTGCGTGGGAGACAAAAGGAGTATATATATAAAGGGTATAAATGATGAAGCCATGTGTGTCAAATGAAGAGGCGAAATGCAAGAGCCATGTTGACCGAAGGAAGAAAGGGTTTTCAGCACC
>NC_051414.1:8561203-8561314 GCF_015228065.2 Penaeus monodon
TGAGTGTATCTTACATAAAAAAAACCGAAATGCTATAAATCAAGTTAAATAAAAGAATACAAAGAACAAAATAACACTCACTAAAAGTTCTGCCAGACCCACATAACAGCC
>NC_051414.1:8561370-8562528 GCF_015228065.2 Penaeus monodon
GCTAAGATAGCACTACGTCAATCATAATCCCTGTGGGGGTCCGGGTCACTCCAACTTGTGTCTGTTTTCAAAATTATTTATGTGATGTCCTGATAGTGAACACTGATTGAATGCTGGCCGCCCCGCCCCGACGTCACCGGATGAAGCCGAGGTCCGTTGGGAAGACACCCGAGAGTAATAGGGGGGAAGATAAGGGACATAACACGGAGGGCGATGAGGAGGAACGCGAGGGGAAAAGGGGACATTTATGATGCGGTAGATTCTGTGATCCGTTAATAGGAGAGGTTTCTATGGATGGGTAGGTTCCAGTTCTGTGGAAGGCAGGTGTATGCGGAATGCCATTCGGATTTGAGGGAGGAGATAGGGAAGGGAGGAAATTTGGGTGGGGATGCGAGAGGAGAGAGCGAGAGAGGATGAGAGGAGAGGAGGAGGTAGGAGGAGGAGGAGGGAGGAGGAGGAAGGAGGAGGAGGAGGAGGGAGGAGGAGGAGGAGGCAGGAAGGAGGAGAGAGAAGGGAGAAGTGAGTTGTGATAGAAAAGCGAGAGGGGAAAGAGGGGTTAAGGGGAGAGAGAGGAAAGAGGGGGTGAGAGGGAGAGAGAGGGAAGGGAGAGAGGAGGAAAGGGAGGGAGGGAAGGGAAGGGAGAAGGGGGAGGAAGGGAGGGAGGAGGGAGGGAGGAAGTGAGGAGGAAGGGAGAGAGGAGGGAGAGAGGAAGGTTGGATAGAGAAGGGAGAGAAGGGAGAGAGAGGGGAGAGAAGGGAGAGAGAGGGGGGAGAGGAGAAGGGAGAGAGGAAAGGGAGAGAGGAGAGAGAGAGGAAGAGACGAGGAGAGTATAGTAGGAAGAGAGAGAAGATATAGAGATGAGGATATCGTAATAGAGATAATAGATAGTTTTGTGATAGAAATAGGATGGTGAGATAAAGAGGGAGGGTGGAGAAGAGGGAGGTTGACGAAAGATGTAGGGTGAGAGAAATGAGTGATATGAGTAAGAGGGGGTGATAAGGGGGTGAGAGTGGGTGATTAAGGGTGTGTAGGGGGGTGGAAGGAGATTTGTGTGATAAGGGGGGTGAGAGGGGGTGATAAGATAGAGAGGGAGAGAGAGGTGAGAGAGAGAGATAGTAGTCTAGAAGAGGAGAGAGATATGATATTAGAGAGAGTATT
>NC_051414.1:8562560-8562800 GCF_015228065.2 Penaeus monodon
TAAGAGATAAGAGAGGAAGTAAAGGTATAGGAAAGAGACAGAGAAGGTGATAGAGACAGAGACGGTGACAGGAAACAGAAAGAGAAACAAGAAATAAGATAAAGAAGTAAGAGATAGAAGGGAGAAAGAAGAGGGATAGAGGAGCGCGAGGGAAGTGAGCCACGAAAGGGTAAAGGGTGTTGCCGCTCGCTAAACCCGTGTTGCTTTAACGTCCCCTTTAATGATGTTCCTCGTGCACAC
>NC_051414.1:8563749-8564068 GCF_015228065.2 Penaeus monodon
TGGTATCCAGCGCACTATATTCTTCATCGCATTTTTTTGACAGCTTACTAAAGGGCGTGTGAATTATTTTCCCAAACTTGCGCGCTTTGCCTTGCAAATTAGAAAAGTGGAGAGTCGTTTTCACGAGACAATTAATGGACTGGGAATTTTCGCTCGTCGTTCAGCGGAGACTAAAGAATTTCTTGCGAGCGCGAGTCGTACCCCCTAGATTTGTTGTTTTTCGTCGTGGCTGTTTTTGCAAATTTCTGTTTTCTTTTGTTGTTTTAGTATTTTCGCTGTCGTTAAGTAACATGGTTAGTTAATCAAGAGATTAGCCAAT
>NC_051414.1:8564584-8564778 GCF_015228065.2 Penaeus monodon
TATATGTGTGCGAAAGCATGAAACTGTTTGCTTTGATATGTTTGTGCACCTATTTTTACATGCACGCGGAAATGCACGTTCGCGCCGCAGTCCCGTACCCCCCACGTGCTCTTCCTGCATAAAGCACATGAGCGAAGGGTGTTCCCAGGGAGACCCAGCAAGAGGTATGGCGAGCGTGAGGGCGTGTCGCAGTA
>NC_051414.1:8564874-8565018 GCF_015228065.2 Penaeus monodon
GGGCATTTAGGCTGAGAGATGAACTACTTCTCCGGGAAAAAGAGACAAGAAAATGTTATCGTATTGCTCCCTGAGTGTTGCAGTGCTGTTGGTCTGGCTCTTTGTTTTGCTTCAGGTACTTTTCGATTGTTTTTACACTTTTAT
>NC_051414.1:8565596-8565878 GCF_015228065.2 Penaeus monodon
GGGGAAAGGATATCTCCTTATATTATTGTTCGATGCACCGTGAAATTTTGATGTTTGGCCAAGTCTCTTTCTCGATCACCGGAGCCAGACAAAGAATGATAATAATAAAAGGAAGGAAAAAAAGGAGCATTAGAAAAATAACATTGGTCTGGAGAAAGAGGGGAGGGAGAGGGGGGGTGAAGGAGGGTAGGAATGGGGAAAAAATTCTTTTTATCCATATCACCACTTCGAGGGGAAGAAATGGGTGAGGGAAGGGTTTTGGGGTACGTGGGTTAGGGGGTA
>NC_051414.1:8565977-8566204 GCF_015228065.2 Penaeus monodon
TGATTGTAATGGGGGCGAGTGATGGGGATGTGGGTGCGGGAGTAAGGGGGGAGGGGGAGTTGACGAGGATCTGTTGAATAATACAAAGTGACGTGGAGTGAGCGCGGACCCTGGCCATTCCGAGGCGAGGTTTGTTGGCCATGTTTATGAGATGCGCGCACTGTGATCATTGTGATTTCCCGTTGAGCTTCTTGTTTTGCTTCTGGCTTCGTGGTGTGTGTGTGTGC
>NC_051414.1:8566380-8566655 GCF_015228065.2 Penaeus monodon
TACGTTCGCCTCCGTGTGTCTGTTTAAACATGCATATATACTCGTATGAACCAGAAGCGTCATGCCACTTCCGACGTCGCGGTTCTTGAACGTTGGTCGGATGATTGGCGAATCGTAAATCCAGAATCCCGAACGCGGCCGAATCAATAGCGAAGCGCGGATCCGTCCCCAAGAAGCCCCATCAGGAACACGTGGCACAGCACAGGTTAGCATGATGTGTAGTCGGTCGTTAATCACAAGTAAAAGCATCTTCGGACGCGTGCATATACGTTACG
>NC_051414.1:8566822-8567112 GCF_015228065.2 Penaeus monodon
AGACGAGAAGAAACTCATTGTCTGATCGATGCGTTGTATCAATGGTTGGGATAAAGCGATGCGGGATACGGGTGATGGAGTGAAAATACAAAAGCACGTGTATGGCATATGGACCGTGTTAATTAGGGAAACAATTAGAGATGAAAGATGGGGAAGGCGATGCTTGAAGTGGCGTCCGAAGAGAGACATGACCCCAAAAATGGACTCAGGTTTTGACTTGTTCATGTAGATTTTATTATTCTGTTGTGGTTGTTACTGTCACTATTTACTATGTTATCTGAAACAGTGTA
>NC_051414.1:8567233-8567702 GCF_015228065.2 Penaeus monodon
CTGTCACATCATTCCTTGTTGGCGATCATGTGAGGCGAGTATATAAACGTTGTCATTAGCATAAAATACTATTTAGCATTTTGTGTAAAGTATTTAGGGATACCTGACATTTCTCTGTAGAAGTTTCTAATTTTAGGCTGTCCCTAGGCGTGACTTTATGCATAGTACTCAGAATATAATATGTATATGCAACAAAACAATGATATCTTGCATGCGTAATTTAGAATCAAGGTTCGAAAAGGATAACCCGAAAACCGCTGACGAAAATCAATAGTTTATTACGCTGAAAGTTCGAGAAAATATGAATTTGTTGAAGCACAGAAATGGATATTGTTTACTTTTCATAATACGTTTTTCTCTGCAGTCACATTCCTAACATCACTCTATTGCACATTTTGTTGCAACTGCAGAACAAACTCTGAAAATTAATGTCAGCATAAATCGTGTTCGTTGACAATACTTCCTCTAC
>NC_051414.1:8567733-8568379 GCF_015228065.2 Penaeus monodon
TCTTCATGTTGCTAATCCCCCCACACTCACCCTTCGTGTCCCCCTGTCTCCACCCCCTCCACCCCTCCCCCTCTCCTGTTCTCCTTCCCCCACCCCTCTCGCCCCTTCCCCCTCTCCACCCTCCTCCTGTGCTCTCTCTCCACCTCTCCAACCCCGCCCCTGTGCTTCACCCCTCCACCTGTGGTCCTGTCACCTGACTCCTGCCTCATCTGCCCCACGTTTTCCACCTCCGCCTCTGCCCTCTTGCTTCCTCCCCTCTCTCCCACTCTCCCGCGCCTCGTTCCCCTCTCTCACCCACTTCCACCCCCATCTGCCACCTCCGTCTCCATCCTCTTGGTCCTTCCGCCACTACCCCATCCCCCCCACTCTCTCTCCCACGACTTGTTATCCTCCACCCCCACAACCCTCGTGCTCGCACCCCTCCTTCCACCTGCACCTCCAACACCACCTCCACCACTACCTTCCTCCCGCACCTTCCTCCCCCCGCCTTCCTCACGCACCCTCCACCCCCACCTTCCTCACACCCTGTACTTAATGACGGCGAGCGCAGTGCCAGTCTATTATGCGTGTGTTGTGGCTGTATATCAGCTGATTGTTTGGTTCGGTGCTTGCATGATCGGGGAGGAAGGAAGAAGCAAGATTATTG
>NC_051414.1:8568664-8568802 GCF_015228065.2 Penaeus monodon
GCAACTTCCCCCTCGGGAGACTGTCCTCCTTGCTGGGAGATTGCTCTGCTTTCTTATTTTGCATGAATGGCGTTTTTCCTTTCCGGACTTTTTCTTCCTTGGTTTAGCTTACCGTTTTTATTGTCTGTGATTTTCCGT
>NC_051414.1:8568855-8569453 GCF_015228065.2 Penaeus monodon
CATGATTTGCAGTAAGATTTTAAAGAGTGCATGTTATGTAGATAACAGAATAAAGACCATAAAGACTAAAAAAAGGACGATGACGCAGTGTTATGTTTGAGGTCAGCGTGCAGTGTATGCTAACCTATATTTCCTGTCATAGTGTATTTCCTTCGTTGTAGGAGACGAGCGCATGGAATTAAACAATACCAGACCGTAGTTTCAGAATGTGCGTATGAATCTCGTGTGTGTGTGACGAATGGTCGTTTTTCATGGAAGTTCGTATATGTCGTTCAAGGTACTCCCCTGTTTTATTCATGAGACACACACATGCGTTAATGCAAGCGTCGCAGGGGTTGGTACTCCTGCCTTTCTCCTTGACTGAACTATGTGTAAGAGTCCCTCTGAACGAACACACATTTTAATAGATTTGCGTTCAGTGTTTGTGTCGAGGAATAGATATTTCAGTGAATATTCTTTCTCGTCTTTTTAGACGAGAGAGAGAAAAAAAGTGATTGGATTTGTTTGACTGATTAGAGCGTCGACACGAAATATGAAAATAGAATCTAAAAATGAATAATAGATTTCTGAAAATGTGAAATTAGCTTTACGACGAAAA
>NC_051414.1:8569528-8569809 GCF_015228065.2 Penaeus monodon
ATTGAAACAATACTTCCATACTTCCAGACCGAGATTTTATGACAAAAGAAGCCTAAAATATCTCAATAGGTTTGGTGTTTTCGTGTGTGTTCTCGCTCTCCTCGTGATGTTTATTTAAGGATCGAGAGACGAAAGAGCTTTTGAGACGCAGTTAGAGGCGCGGACGAAATATTTCATATAACAAAGCGACTCTCGTGTTAGGTAACAATGGCTGCTATTTAGCTAAGAGCTGTATATGGAAATTTATATATAGTATATATGTGTGTAGACAAACACCCACC
>NC_051414.1:8570182-8570302 GCF_015228065.2 Penaeus monodon
CACACCAGGTATTCGTTCTGTATATTTATGTTCATAAGTTAAATACGGAAAGTGAAAATTAATTGAGTGCCTTATCAACATTGAGAAAGTTATGTGATGGTGCGTCTGCGTGCATGTGGG
>NC_051414.1:8570378-8570531 GCF_015228065.2 Penaeus monodon
TTACATTTTATATCATTCATTCGGCCATAATAAAGCGGAATAAAGCGGATATACATCGGTGTTATCTGTCGAGCATCAAGTTCTCCACACCGAAACATGAACAGGAATGGAGGAACGCGACTGTCAAAAAATAAAATATAAAAACAATGATAT
>NC_051414.1:8571306-8571438 GCF_015228065.2 Penaeus monodon
GAGCAAGTTTGAAAAGTCTGCGGCATACACACGCCTGGAAACTTTCGTCAATTTCTCACAGTCGTCATCATACCTTCTCTTGTTGGCCTTTCTTCAGCCCAACGAATGTCGCTCAAAGTTACCTGTTCGATC
>NC_051414.1:8572241-8572323 GCF_015228065.2 Penaeus monodon
CTAGTAAATGTGTATTGATTGCTGGAGCTTAAAGGGACAAACGAATTTAAACTGTGCTTGTGCTGTGTTGCGATAATGTTCT
>NC_051414.1:8572368-8572618 GCF_015228065.2 Penaeus monodon
CTTTGTGACTGTATAGCGATTCACATGGCATTGAAGACGCGGGCCAGTCACCCAAAAAGAAATGTTACCTCATTATCCCTCGTATCAGCATTTTACAAGCAGCATTTCCTTCCGCGGACTGGCCAATTTTTCATCTTTTAATTAGTTTGCCCTTCTTTCAGTCTCCGCCATTGATTGTATCAAGGAGGACGCAGCCAGGGAGTGCAAGTCGGCGTGGTGAGCGGAGGGAACACGGAACAAGGAGGGGAAA
>NC_051414.1:8572961-8573256 GCF_015228065.2 Penaeus monodon
TGCGTAAAGATACATAAACTAACAAATCGGTAAAGACAAAAGACAAAGAAAATAAACAACTGTAGTATAAAAAAGAAAGTTGCTGATGACCCGTCGAAGGAATAAGCAAGAGAGAGAAGGGCCGGTTTACGAGGTACTGATCACAGCGGATTCCAGAGATCGGATGGAGAGCAGGCAATCCGCGCAGAGTGAAGTACATTCTTGAGCTGACACTAAAGAAGTCTCGAGGTAGTTAGGAGGGAATGGGGCCTCTTGGGAAGCAAGGAGAGAGGGGTTGAGGAGGAGCAATAAGGAA
>NC_051414.1:8573562-8574750 GCF_015228065.2 Penaeus monodon
ATAAGAAGGAGAAGAGAAAAGGGCAAGGAGGATGAGCAAGAGGGATAGGGTAAGGGTGTGTGGTTGAGATAGGAAGAGGTGAGAGGGAGAAGGTGTGGGCGTAAGGATGAGGGACGGAGAGAGAACAGGAGGCAGCTAGAGGGAAAAAGAAAGAAAGAGAAGATAGGAAGAAGCGAAGCAGGCGAAGCAGATGCATAACAGTGGTAAAAGGGAGGGTAGAAAGGTTAATAAAAGGGGTTGAACATGAAAAAATAGAAGTACATATATATAGAGAGAGGAAAGGGGATAGATGTGTTGCTTACTTAATATTTATTTATAGTCATCCAAGAAACATGAGATAAAAAGATCGAAAAATTTCAGTCTTCGCATGCCAGATGTGGCATTGATCGATAACGTTACATAATTAATATTATTGTTATTGCTTTTGCTGTTTTTTCCCCCACGGGTATATCGTATGTGTGTAGACTTGAACACTTTCGCAACAATAAAGGTTTAGTGTTCCCTTACTATTCTGACTGTAGTTGTGCCCATTAAGTATGTTAGTGAGTGTTGTTCCGTGTCTAGAGCAATTATGATATTATATCCATCATCTGGCGAAATGATAAAACCCGAATCATTGCCAGATATTGACAATTAAAGTCATATCTCCTATGACAGGTGGCGATAAAACCTTTACTTCAAAGCGTTTAGACTTTGCTGTTTCATGTCAGATTAAATCATCTGTTGAAGTTGATGTAACGCTGCTTTCATTGCCGATAGATTTATGATTGATAAACGGTTGAATCGTGCTTGATAAAGACAACAGCTGGATATCAAAAGAGAATAAAAGGGGAAATAGAAATATATGAGATGGGAAGAGAATTGTGCGGAAAAAAAAAAGTTGAATGTAGGCCTATAAATATCTCCTGAAAATTGTAAATTATTATGATGAAAAAACATCTGGAAAACAAGAAAACTGCCACATTTCCGCCATCGGTCACCATAAAGCCGGCAATAACGTCACACCAACTAACACTTTAACCTCAGTCACATCCTGAATTTCAATAACAATAACCCTCCACCTCATGGCGCCCTCCCCCCCGGCCCCTTTATTGAGAGACACCCCCACCCCACTTTGACCACGCCCTTGCGTTGCCAAGGGGAAACAAGAAACTTGCGGAGGGAGAGGGAGTCAAAATACTGGAAAGA
>NC_051414.1:8575359-8575692 GCF_015228065.2 Penaeus monodon
GTAACGCATGATAAAGGAATAGAACGGAGCGAGGAAGGGAGCCCCGCGACCCGGGGGGGGGGGAGACGCTGCGACGGCCGTAAAACGTTCGACCACAAATACATCTACAAATACATTCCGGGCAACATTTAGACTTTACAGCCATTACATAAAACCGCAGGTGGTGTCTGTGTCGTCACTCACACGGAAACCTTCTTACGCTTAACTGAATACACACTTAACTCTCTCCTCAAATGCTCTGAAACAACACGAAAACAAAGTCGTTTCTTTCCTCTCCAGCTCAATGTACAATTTTTCTCTTTGGAAAGGGTCGTTTACTCTCACATACTGACA
>NC_051414.1:8575864-8575962 GCF_015228065.2 Penaeus monodon
ATTACTTATTTATGTGTTTGTGTGTATCAAGGTACACGCATATAAATTGAAAGGGAGATACACACACAACTCTTCTCTTCCACCTTCCTCTCTCACCC
>NC_051414.1:8576035-8576449 GCF_015228065.2 Penaeus monodon
ACTGTATTTATGTCCTCACATTCTACTCTTTCTCTCCCCTTCTCCGTTCCTCCCTCCTCCCCATCCAGTCCCATGCCTCTGTCCGTGTTATATGTCATTTCTCCCTTGCAAGAGCGTCAATCACGGTTACTCCTGATAGGTTGGACACTCAATTCCTGATGTCTGACACTAAATAGCGAAAGTTGGCCCACGCAAATCCCGAATTAATGGCCAAACTTTTGCCAACACGTTGTACATATTTCCAACGTTTATTGACCCGGCTTGTGTCTTCGCTCGTTTGTCGTTGCGGGTCATCTTGGTGTTTGCTGTGATGTGTAGGCGGCGGGGTCTTCGCTGCGTGAATATGACGGCGTGTACTTGTTGGAATGTTCCTTTGTTTGTCTTATGTGATCGTTTGGGGAATGTTGTCCTGGA
>NC_051414.1:8576553-8576728 GCF_015228065.2 Penaeus monodon
CATCTCCTGTTTCAATGGCTCCATCTGGTAATCACACTTAGATAATAGTAATCGTTAGCCTCGTAGACATAAGGAGAAGCGGTCTTGAACACCACCAAGGGGCCAGAGTAGATTTTCTTTTTCTCCGTCGTCTTTCCACCGGGCATGAAGACAAGTAGAGCTGACTTTCATCCCC
>NC_051414.1:8576832-8577308 GCF_015228065.2 Penaeus monodon
CATCTCCGTGAGGCAGCGGCCGAAAGAGGGGAGAGAGCGGGACATGTGGCAGCTTCGACGGAAGATTTTGTGAAGGGACGATTTTGTGGTTCCAGTTGTGGCGGTCTCGTCATCTTGTAATTAGCTCCTTGGGTTTCCAGCGGGAACATTACACAGACCCTTGCTGTGACCTTGAATGGTGTGGACTTTCGTTTTGTATTCTGACTTTTTAAAGGGGGATACGAGAGTTGGGAGTGGGTGGGTGTTGGGGGGAGGGAGGGGTGTTCGTAGGAGGGATGGGGGTGGGCGGCTGTGGGTAGGTGGGTCAGCGGGTCAGGAGGAGCCTGGGGGGGGTAAGAGTGATGGGAGTGGGGGTGGATGGGGGGTTAGGGAGACCACCATTTGCCTAATTTGAGTTTTCTTTTCAAGGTGTGCGTCCTTTCTTCTCACTCTCGTGCTTTATCCCTGGATGGTTCTTTGTTTTTTTGTTCATTTTT
>NC_051414.1:8577509-8577809 GCF_015228065.2 Penaeus monodon
TAACTCACCTAACATTACCTCCTTTTATCAATAACTCCGAAGTTAAAGACAGCGAGAATACCCCCTGACGATGAATCCAATAATAGTATCCCGGTGGTGTAGCCTTGAAGGAATATACGTCGGGTTGCTGCTGCGTCGATGTGGTGGGGAGAGTCACCTTATAAATGCCCCTTAATGAAGCAAGGAGACATGTTGCTCTCCAGGCGATCATCTCAAGAGTAGGGGAGAAGAGGGGGCGGGGGGAAGGGGGACAAGGGTCAGGTTGGTGTGCTGGATGAAGTGTGGGTTTGGTTTGTTTGA
>NC_051414.1:8578025-8578500 GCF_015228065.2 Penaeus monodon
ACAGTAATGAAGTGTGTGTTTTGTGTGTTTGCGCACCTGTGAAGTATGTTTGTTTCCAGTGTTGAGTGTGTCCGGTGAAACAGGACACACTAGAATCCAAGAAAAAAAGTAAAGAGTGATGTTTTCATGAATATGTAATTAGCCAATTACTGCTTGCTTTGGGTGCATATAGTTAGAATAACAATATTCAATCAAACGATGGCTTTGAATGTGTGGGCGTGCGTGTCTGTTTGTCTGCAATTACCGTTTGTGAATTTCGAATATTTGGAGAAGGTCTGCTTTTCGGTCAGCTGCTCGCGACATTGTTTTATAGTTTAACCGCTGACGTCATCCTAGGATTTAGGGGATTTTGTGTGAATATTCATGAATATTAATCGGTTTAGAAGTTTAACCGAGGATATATTACCTGCCGAAGTTATCAAGGAATGGCAGGGAAATTATGATTGTAGACGAGGGGGATGAAGAGGAGGTCTCT
>NC_051414.1:8578560-8579308 GCF_015228065.2 Penaeus monodon
ACAGTGCCCAACAGTAACTAATACAATGATGTAAACACACATTAATAATGGTAATGCTATTGGTAATATAAACCGCCACTGAGCATAATTACAGACCGCCACGAGATGACATGAGTAACAGTTGGGACCAGATATGCAAATCATCATAACACAGAGCACTTGTTTAGGTGCAGCGATGCATGTGGATATCGATATGGATGTGGCTTTTCACGCAGCGTGGATATAGAGTGCTTTACGAGATGGGAGTGAGCGAGTGGAAATGTTGGGGAGGCTGAAAGGGGACTTGAGTGGGTGTGGTTGCGAAGGCGCGCCAGGGAAGCTGACTGTGAAGTGGCTTCGGATTGATGCGTTCGAAGTGGAAAGAAAGACGATAAGTAAATGAATAAAATGAAAAGATAAGATAAAAACCTAAGAGGGGGAGAGGAAAAGTGGGGAATCTTACCGGACTGCTTTTGGAAGAGCGAGAGAAGGGGGGAGAGTGAAGGGTAATACGTACACACGTTCTAACAGTATTGCAAACATAGGTATACATATTGGTTATTGACGCACACAGATATTGTAGATGAATCCCCCCCCTTACTCTGGCACACATAACCGCTCCCCCACACCCCTCTTGCCTCTCTCAACCCCCCCCCCCTTACTCTTGCACACATAACCGCTCCCCCACACCCCTCTTGCCTCTCTCAACCCCCCCCCCCTTACTCTTGCACACATAACCGCTCCCCCACACCTCTCTTGCCTCTCTCAA
>NC_051414.1:8579341-8579604 GCF_015228065.2 Penaeus monodon
ACGACATCGATGCCCACCCGCGTGTACTGTTCCGTGAGAAGCCTGTCTCGCGATGTTAGCAGCGTGATGCGCTCATCCGGAACAGAACCCGCCTTATGAAGCCTGCGTGTGGCGCAAGAGCGTGTTGTCTTTATTGTGGGTAATGAAGGAATATATACAATATATGAAGATAGAGCATATATTATTATCGGATGATATTATCATACTATTTCTTTCATCATAAATGAATGCTATGAAGCTCGTGTGATATAGATTATATTTTC
>NC_051414.1:8579884-8580321 GCF_015228065.2 Penaeus monodon
CAGTAATTCACTCCAAGGCACAAGTTTCCCCCAACCAAACTTGAGGGAAAAAGAGAGTGTGTTGTCCCTTGTACGCTTGCATTTTTAAGGGAGTGGAGTTAATTTGTGTAAAATCGAGGCGAGTGCCCTGCAGCCACCTGCAACAACGACGACCTACCACGACCCCGGCCACTCCGAGGTCGTCGCCAGCCGTCATCCTCTGAACTCGGAACCTTGCGAAACGGCCACTTGGGAGGCCGGGAGGCTCGGCAGATCTCTCGTTATATACAAGGACATTAAACAGGGGAAACTTGGGTGGCATTACTCAGGCATTTTGCGAGAGGAGATGTCTTAATGGGCTGTTTCTTGCCGTTAAGGGAGCTGCGATGAGGCCGCTTGAGTCGCCCTTTGATTATGATTAGGTGTCGTTGCGTGGAAGCTCAGCTCTCTGGGGATCG
>NC_051414.1:8581140-8581392 GCF_015228065.2 Penaeus monodon
CATACACACTTTTATTCAGCATGAGATAATGTATATCTGGGCAAAATATTCAAGCAGTATCTGACACTTCCGCTATAAACTGACTGCAACACGAACGATCCGCGTCTTACGTAAGATAAGTTTTCTGGAAGTAAATTTATCGGTCATATCCAGGTAAAATTTGGCATAAAAGGTGGATGATTTTGTAAGTTATGTTAAACGTTCGAAATATCGGATTTCATTTGCATATTCAATGAGCAGTTTGTGTGGTGG
>NC_051414.1:8581567-8581775 GCF_015228065.2 Penaeus monodon
AGTCTCTCTCTTTATTGAATTTAGACAAATATATTTTCATGCAATTGAATATTATAATTGCATTAGGAGATAATCAACAGCCTTTGTGTAGGATAGAAATGTTCATTTAAGAGTGTGTCTGGTCGTCACCCCCTCATGTCGCAAAAATTAAAATAATGAATTGATTGAGATAAATTCGAGAAGCAGATGTAAGAGAATTTGTAGTATG
>NC_051414.1:8581808-8582067 GCF_015228065.2 Penaeus monodon
GTGGTTTAATGTTTACGGTATTTCTTTCCATCTATCTTTTCAACACCCATTGTGTCAGTGCTGTATTGCCTTACTCAGAATTAGTATTACTATTATTTAGATATTTACAAAAGAAAAACTAGAAATAATGATGAAAGGAGATCAAGGTTGTTATTATCTTTTTTATTATAATTTTATACCCTTTGACGATAGAAAACATGTCACGATTAGTGTACATGTGTTCGGGTCTTTCAATGACCGTAGATATATCAAAATTATT
>NC_051414.1:8582143-8582220 GCF_015228065.2 Penaeus monodon
CTTTTTTTCCCTTTTCTTTTCTTAATTTCTTTCTTCCAGTGACAGATGAGAATTGATTACCTCCATGTGTTAATCTT
>NC_051414.1:8582262-8582583 GCF_015228065.2 Penaeus monodon
GAGTGATAAACAAATTGTAATTACCGTCGTGTGTTCCTGTTTTTTCCGACATTCGTCCCTTCGGTTATATATAAAACCTTTGATCTTAATCTCGACCTTTTTTTATATCGGGACTTCCCAAACGTCCACAATAGATTATAGCTTCAGACGTAAAGTCCCAAGGTATTTCCAGTACCATTTTATTTATTTTTTTCTCATTATGTAAAGAAGAGTTTCTTTCTTACAACGAGCATGACGTCACATCATTCCTTAGGGGGAGCGATTACGTCAGTGTTGTTGCATCAGTAAGATTGCGTTTGTTAGGCTTAGAGTATGGAGGGA
>NC_051414.1:8582837-8583147 GCF_015228065.2 Penaeus monodon
CATAGGCCTAGTCATCCAGTCCTCTGCTAAATCCGCAGAAAAAGTAATATCCGTCTCCCTAATACAGTCCTCGCCCCCATATAAAAGATACCCCCGATTTACATTTTCAAGGCCCAGGCTATTATTCTGCCCTCCTTCCCCGCGAGCTCCTTCTCCCCAAAAGAAAATGGATTAAGTTGTGATGATGTGTATCATAATGACCGCAGCAATTACAACGAAAATTATAACAAATATGATAAATGACTCGAGAAAAGTAAAGAAAATCCCTACCTCTTCTCTCACCATAACCACCTCACGAACAAGCCACTTA
>NC_051414.1:8583242-8583350 GCF_015228065.2 Penaeus monodon
CCACCACACACGCACATGTATACACACAGGTTCATGGTACAGAAAAACACCCTCAACTTAGCACCAGTGGAGCAACATCGCCCCTCGGACTTGGCAACCCCCCCCCCC
>NC_051414.1:8583455-8583625 GCF_015228065.2 Penaeus monodon
CCCAATCCCCTCCTCCCGATGTGCTGTCTCCCCCTCCACTCTACCCCTTGCCCTGTCACTGAATCCCCTCTCCCCCATCCCCTGTCACCCCTCCCTTCTCCCCTGTGCCCTTTCACCCCACCCCCTTTCTTCTCTTCAGTCTCTCTCTTAACCCTCTTCCCTCTTTACCT
>NC_051414.1:8583661-8583746 GCF_015228065.2 Penaeus monodon
TTCGCCAACTCCCTCTTCTTCCCCCTAGCCCTCCCCCCCCACCATCCCCATCCTCTATTCCTAGGACAACTTTGTACATTTTACT
>NC_051414.1:8584188-8584567 GCF_015228065.2 Penaeus monodon
TACTGTGTTCGGTGACGAGTTGAGTATAGTGGCAGAATGAAAGTGTTCTATGCCAAGGTTTATATAGAAAGGTTGTCTGATGTTTGCCATCGTCATTTTTATTATATCCAATAGTATCATATGATGATGGATCATCAGCAATACCATCGTCATAATCATAATTTTTTGGCATTTTTCCAATGCAATATGCGTTTGGAAGTTGCAAAACGACCAGCCTTTTATTACAAGCGTATATCAATTGCAGAAGGAAGGGTAGCACGCGACCCTTGACCCCCCTTGACCCCTCCACCCCCCTCCAACCCGTCCCCGATCTCCCCCAACCACAGACCCGTGATTACGTTAATGAGAAATTCGAACTGCGATAGACTACCGATGCCGT
>NC_051414.1:8584680-8584869 GCF_015228065.2 Penaeus monodon
AGGATGGCGCCATAGGAATTGTAAATACATACACACTTACACTGAGAACACGAAAGCAACTGCATAACAGAACTAGTGCCACATCTGTTTTCTTCTTCTGTGGGCTGTCATAATGTGTTGTCATTCCGGGTCGTGTAGTTTAAAGGATTATCGCAATCAGAGAAGGTCACAGGGCGCGCCATTTTTTAC
>NC_051414.1:8585112-8585629 GCF_015228065.2 Penaeus monodon
GAGTCCACACCCTTCTGTATATACATTGCATGCCGGTATATTCGCCAGCCTAAACCAAGCTAGCCAGACAAACATACAATGAGCTAGACGCAGCGAGAGGACTAGCAGGCACCCTCATGCATCCACGTGTGTGTCCTCCCATCGGGCACAGCGAAATCTGAAACCTAATGAGAAAGGCCAGGCACATCCTGTCGTGTAAGTGAGGCGTGGGAACCTCGGCCCAATATAGTGCTATAGCTATGACAATGCTGAAGATCCTGGGAGAGAGACACTTATTGAGAGACGTGTCGGGAAGAGGGACAGAATGCCAGCCTGCTAAGTGGGATTCGAAATGCATTATGTAATGCTTGCATGGTGTGCGACAAGTGCTTTCACTCAGACTGAATGACGGAATGCCTTTATTTATTGTTATTAGTATTTCTTAGACAAGGTTCTGTGTTTATCAAGTGGGGATCTGGCTACCATGATGTTTATTCATCATCTGTTTGATCATCCTTTTTTATTTGCTTTATTACCA
>NC_051414.1:8585882-8586432 GCF_015228065.2 Penaeus monodon
CTGTCTGTGATCATTTATGCATGTGTGCATACATTTGTATGCATGCAGGATTATATGCACGAGTATTTCTACGCCCCTCTCTATATTTACGGAACCGTGCACTGGCCACAGCTCAGACAGTGGAAGCTGAATTGATTGATTCCTTCGTCCTAAATCACCGGACTTTGTCTGTTGTTCCATCCACCGATAGATCGAGGCCGCCCATTATTGGCGATCACATGTCTGCCTTATGAATATGTACATCTCGATTGTGCTCAGTCTAGCGCGGCCACAATCCTTTTATTTACTTTTTCAAGACATTTTTTGGAAGGTCGTCATAATCGTAACAGACTCGGCTTATTGGTCCTCTCTTCGTCACTTTCGTCATCTCCTCCCTCCCTCTCTTCCTCTTCCTTCCTCTTATTCATTCATCTTCCTAGTTCTTTTTGTCTCTCGCTCCTCATTTTCCACGTTTTCTTCCTTTCTCCTTTTCCTGGCTCTCTTTCCTTATCCCCTTTTCCTTCATCCCCTCCTCTTTCTCTTTCATCATCCTCTTCTTTTGCTCTTCCCT
>NC_051414.1:8586720-8586821 GCF_015228065.2 Penaeus monodon
GGTGTAGGGGAGTTTCAGTAGGTTCCCGTGAGATGGATGCTTATCGGGGAGATTGAAGGTGGAATTGCAAAGTGGTCAGTGGTTTTGTTAAAGGGTTACGG
>NC_051414.1:8587008-8587393 GCF_015228065.2 Penaeus monodon
GTGTAAAGTGGTGTAGGCTTGGATTTCCTCGTGGGGCGTGGGCTTGTCTCCCAGGGGGTGTGTCTTACAGGGGCAGGGACGCGACCTTTCCCGCGCGGGGGCCTGTGGGACCGTGGGAGGGACTCGATGAGGTGGAAGGAAGCAGGGAGATGGGGGGGGGGGGTAGCTCTTAGTCAACGTTGTTGTGGCGTCTTCGATTCCCACAGCGGGACATAAGTGTAGCTGATCTCGGTAGTAGTATTGCCCCCCCCTCCCTCGCCTCCCACCACCACCAATAATTTCACATCCACATTTAAGGAAAGATTTCCCGTAAATCGAAATGGAAAGAGCTGTCGAGATGAAGGTTTTGCATCTTCCTCTCAGCTGTTCCTTTTACCTGCATATA
>NC_051414.1:8587794-8587989 GCF_015228065.2 Penaeus monodon
TGTTCTCCCTCTGTTTCTTCTTCGTGGCCAAACCACCGGGGTTTTCGGAATACGAATCAGACGATCTTTAAAACCCCGGCGACAAGGACCGCTACAAGAACGGGCGTCCTCCATCACGTGAATATGGATGAGACAGACGCTGATGTTGATGTTGACTGACAATCTCTTACAGGATAACATCGATCACGGGCACTC
>NC_051414.1:8588277-8589088 GCF_015228065.2 Penaeus monodon
TGCGACCGAGTGAGTGACTGGTTGATTGGTTGGTTGGAGTCCACGGTGGGTTTTTGAAGGAGGGATCGAGGAGTTATGGAATGTGATTCTGAGGGATGGGTTGGACTCGCGGTGGATGGTTCCATGGGGATGATTGGTGGTTGGATTGGGTTTATGGACGAGTTGAGTGATTGCGTTTTCAAGATGGAATTTGCAATGGGATTGGCGTGTGTCGTTTGCTAGATTCTTGGTAGTTTCTGAATGAGGATTCGGGATTCGCGATTGAAACGCGGATTAGACTGGCGGTTTGAGTGGTTTCCTGGTGATTGGGTGTTTATGATAGGTGATATAGGGAGGGGGGGGGCTAGATATGGGATTGGGGACGTGGCTTTTTCTAAAGGACGAAATGGTTATGTAATATGGGCAGATTTTTATTAGATATGATTATTGTTATATCTTGGTAGTGTCGAATATCCAGACAGTAAATATAGCAACGAGTTTGTATCCTTGTTTTATATATTTTTTTTTCTTTTCCCCTTTTATTGGCTCTGTAACGGGATCGATTGTAGGCCGCGTATTTGCCCTCCGGTGAGAACGGCGTGAGAGTGTGTCTCCCCCGCCTTGTTATGAGGCAGCGACAGAGATAGCACAGATCTTCAAAGAGTGAGAAACACACTTTGATCGGCGTCTCCCTGCACAGCGACACAAAAACATTTCTCGTTCGCGTTCCTGTAATTGTGATGGCAGGGGCTACAATTATCTGTCGTTGTTTCGCTTTTTTTTATTGGTATTATTATTGTTTTTTTTCATGTTGGTGTATTGATAGGTTGGA
>NC_051414.1:8589335-8589732 GCF_015228065.2 Penaeus monodon
TGTCTTCATTACTTTCCTTCAAACCCCTTTCCCTTCTTCTTTTGTTACATACTTTTCTTGCGGAAATTGTCTTTCGTTCTCGTATTAGGGCGTCTTCCCTTCCGATTCCAAGAAAATGTTCTCTTTTCGCCAAGATCCGTGTTGGGTTCGGGTGGTTATCGCGAGGAATCCATAAACCCGGCTCATGTAATGGGGCGTGAACAACTGTCTTCTTCGAGGCGATGGTTGGGTATTTCGGACCCGATGTTCTGTCGCGTTATTTTTCCACTCTCTAATGTTTCTGAATAAGCAAATAGGGAAAAATATGTCCCTGCATTGTCAGGGCACTGGGATTTTATAGTGAAATGTGGCGCAGTGAATGCGTAGAGTGTAATCCCCTGGCTTGTCAAAATGGATA
>NC_051414.1:8590229-8590700 GCF_015228065.2 Penaeus monodon
ACCATAATCATTCAATAAATAATTTAAAAAGAAAATTTGACTCCTGAGTTAAAGATTCATTCACGCTCTTTTGGTAAAAACAAATGCATGCGTTTTCAAGCAGCTGATTTTGAATTCGTTTGTGCTTGAGCTTTTAACTTGAAAGAGAGAGAGAGAGAAAAAATAAATCCAGTAAGATTAAGATCGTATTCCGACATTTCACTTCTGCCCCGCCATGATCTATGCCAGCTATTTTCGGTAAAAAACTACTTTCCACCAAGAGAAATTATCGACAGTTAATGAATGCGATTCTACTGATAAATAAAATAGAAATAAAGTGAATATTCCTAGTTGGAGTTGGAGTTCCAGGAGGCGAAGTAAGCGCGCGGAGTTTTCCAGTTAGCGTTAAAGTCGCCTTAATGGAAACGCCAGCATAATCGTCACTCTGCCGCGACCCTCGGTTAAAGAAAATCATTGACGGGGAGCTCAAAT
>NC_051414.1:8591060-8591159 GCF_015228065.2 Penaeus monodon
GCAGGCGGAAAAGCTTGTATGAAAGGCGACAAGGTGAATATATATTTCCTTCGCCTCCTGCTTCATCCCCTCTATCTTCCCTCGAGCAGGAGTCTCCAC
>NC_051414.1:8591201-8591493 GCF_015228065.2 Penaeus monodon
AGCGCTCAGATATCCTGACATGCACTTTTTGAAGCCATAAAGCACCAAGTGAGCTGTACACTTTTCCCGGCACCCTTTTCCTATCGGTACGAGTAAGCGTATCAAGGCTTAAACTGTAACGCACTGCTAATCTGACATGCACTGAAAAAAAAATGTGAAAAATAAAATGGCATGTGGACTGTGGGAGGGAGGCGGGGGTAGGAGGGTAGGGGAAGGGGACTGAAAGTCGGATGTGAAAAGTGGGTTGTAAAAGCGTAGAGTAGAGTGAGCGTTCATGTATTTTCCCTTAGTG
>NC_051414.1:8591855-8592767 GCF_015228065.2 Penaeus monodon
CTCTTCTCTTTGCGTGTTTGGTGCTAATACGTGTACTTACTATGTCATATTGCTATAATATCAACGTGTCATCAACTTGATATGTTGCGAGATCTTCATGTATGTTCTTAACCTTGCCAATCAATAGTCTTGTTTTGTTTCTTGCTCTTAATGGGACTCTTGTGACAGGTTAAGTACTTGTGAATGCTGTGCTTGATGCTGCTATTATTGTTCCAGTTATTAGTACTATTTATTATATCAGGTGTTCTAGCAGTAGTTATAATGGTGATATTGTTATGATCACCATCACCATAAACAACCAAGATCACTAAACAGCCATCAACACCACTAAACAACCATTATTATCAAACAACCATCATCACAAAACCAGTAATACCAAACAATTATTATTACTAAACTGCCATCCCGTTAAAAACCACCAACACCAAACATCCATTTTTACTAAATATTCCTCACCACAAAACAGCCAGCACTGTTGAGGAACCAACCAGCAAAACCAAACAAGCATAATTACTAAACAGCATAATTACCAAACAACCAGCACCACTCGGCAGTTATCAGCACCAACCATTAATTTCAGACAGGCGCAATTACTAAACAACCATTACCATTATTAAACAACCATTACCGCCCTTAAATAACCATCACTAAAAAACTAACCAACCATCCCCATTCTTATCACGGCCACGAAACCGTCCGTAATAAGGCGAAGGCACATCAAAAAGAACAGCTGGAAAGGCGAGGGAGAAAGACCGGCCAGACATGACAAGGTGCTGAAGACAACGAGGGACTTTGGGGAAGGCTTGGCTATTGGCTGCTGGAAATCTGAGCAACGGGGAGTCGGGGCCCAGGATTCTCTCGACGCCTTCCTCTCTTTTTATTCTTTGGTCCTTTTTATTTTATTTTTTGTAG
>NC_051414.1:8593178-8593390 GCF_015228065.2 Penaeus monodon
CTCTACTTCTTTTTCTAGCGACATCATTATTCCTCTCATTCTATTTATCTCCCTTTCCTTGCTCTCCTTTAATAGTTAACATAATTGCCGTTAGGTATGGCGGCCAGCAGGCAACCAACGCGCGGAAACGTGATGAGTAAATGGCTTCAAACGACATTATATAATGCATTATGAAAACAAATTATCCTCCGCTGTATCCAGTAATGGAAAGG
>NC_051414.1:8593431-8594894 GCF_015228065.2 Penaeus monodon
AGTCCTTGTCGCTATCATTTGTTTTAACAGTTTTGTTATTATGATTATAAGTATCGGTTTTCGCTTCTATGTTATGATAAACGTAGACAACTGGTTACCACAGCTTTAGGTACGGATGAAGTGCTTCTGTAGCATATTTACAAAAGCATTCCTTGATAGGTCTTCTTGAGGAGTAGGTCAGAGGTACAAGGTTTGGGGTAAAGGGAGATGGAGGGGAGGATGAATGGATGGGGGTGGGGGTTGAGGGGGCGTTACCTGGC
Source organism: Penaeus monodon (assembly GCF_015228065.2). Taxonomy (NCBI): domain Eukaryota; kingdom Metazoa; phylum Arthropoda; class Malacostraca; order Decapoda; family Penaeidae; genus Penaeus; species Penaeus monodon. The sequence continues at coordinate 8,593,692 of NC_051414.1, forward strand.
TGAGAGGAGAGAGATAAAGTAAGAAAGGTGAAAGTGTGACTGGGTGTAGAGCTTAGGCGTTGCTGAGACACATAAGGGCAGGTTACGGTTAAAACTGTAATGAGATTTAGTGTTCTCCGTAACGTCGGGGTGAGCAGACCGTGCTGGGAAAATGTGTTCATCGGAAAAGGAATTGCAGTGAATTAGAAACATAGAAGAAGAATGAAGCAAGAAAAGATCATAGATATTAATGCCTGACAACCTAATTGAAATCGAAAATAGTCTGGCACTGAATGACTATTAGAAATTTCTCAAAGGAACAGCAAGAGGGAAGAAATCAAACACTGAATAAGACCAGGTAAAAGTGAGTATAAGGGTGAACAAAAGAAAGTCAATAAAGACAAAATTCCGTAACAAACGAGAGTGAAGAGGGTGTGGACGGCCGGCAGAAGATTTAGGGTGAGAGCCAGCAAGTTGGAGCTACGAGACAAGGATAACTGACAGATATTGGAAAATAGGGAACTTGTTTGGAGGGTTAGGGTGCGAGCGAGTAGAGTAGGTACTCTGGTACAAGAATATGTAGGGAACGTTTTCTCTCTACAGGAAGCGATGCTGTGCTGGATGTAGCATCATACTGTAGTTCTAATAAAAGGTTTTAAACTAATGCGATTAGACCATCAACGTTTAGACTGCACTTACTTAGTCGGGAAGGGCATTGGAATTGTATCTGATTATGGAATGGATTTAATCAACGATGTTTCAGTGCAGGACAGAAGCATTAAGGTCGCGTTTGATCACAGCTTGGGTTTATTAAAACTGGTCACTGAACAGATGTATTAAAACTGTCATTGGCCGTTGGACAAATGTTTTAAAGGTGAATTTGGTCAACGGATATACATATCAGAGTTGTTTTTGATTACAGTTATTGATGTATTGAAACTATTTGGTCGGCGGATAAACATATCAATGTTAAATTTGGCCACGGATTAAAAGGGGGTAAAAGCGTGTTTGCTCATCAGATAAACCGTATTAAAAAATATTTTTCTTATCTCCTTGAAGCGAGTTCCCAAAGGAGAAAGGAAAAAAATAAAGAGGTGAAAAAAGGACATACGCACACACACAAAATAAAAACACAACATAGGCCATGACGTTGAAAAGGAAGCGAAGAGGAAATGAGGATGTCTCTTGCATGAAGTCTGAATGTTGAGCGTGTGCAAGATAGAA
>NC_051414.1:8594938-8595527 GCF_015228065.2 Penaeus monodon
GGGAGGAGAGAGGGAGGTACTATTTTTAGGGGAAAAAAGAAGGGCAGGAGGGAGAGAGGGATAGGAGAAACTGGGGGAGCTTCGTTGGTGTCAGGTTTAAAGCGTAGATGTATTGGAGGGGTAGAGGAGAAGGGTGTTAGGGTAATTCGTTGGGAAAGTTAGGGAGGTTATAAGGGGCAGGGGGAATTAAAATGGGTAAAAGGATGGTAAGAAAGAAGTAGAGGATTGAGTGCAGTCGTGTTTAGAGTGTTTAAGTTGAGAGGGGGAGGGGTGGAGGTTGACATGCATAAACACAAGTAAAGGTTCCATTTTTTCCCACCCTTTTTTCCGCTTTACTTTTTTTCCTCACTCCTTCCCGAGGGAATTTGTATCCAACTTTTCCTCTGGGGTGATAGAGCACGAAGCTGCAGCCCGTGATAAGCGGTTTTGTTATTCGGTTGAGCAAGATAAACGCCCTGGGGGAAATCGGGGGCGGAGGAGGAATCGGCGCCGCGGATGCTGTGCGTCGCGAGATGCGGGAGACGCGGCGGGGGAGATGCTCGTGCTGATGCCGAAGGTGTCGGGGATCGCGGCTGGCTTTTACGCGCTT
>NC_051414.1:8595748-8596169 GCF_015228065.2 Penaeus monodon
AATTTCTTAGTTATCATATGATTCCACATTATTTTTTTTATTATTCTGTTCTTATTTTGATTTATATAACTGCATTTTGTTATTTGTTTCTTTTTTTGTGCCGTGTACAGTTAACCGGAAATAATGAGCTAAACATGGTAAGTCGACATGTATTGCAAAATCAAAAATAAGGGTGAAAATAATCTTATGAATACTTAAAAACAGGTAAACAGGTTAACAGGTGCAAGGTGCATGTAAACAGGCGTATAATAAACGTAAGTGTCTCAAGGAGAAAAGTTTTGTATTGTTAGTACTTTACAACTACTTACCTGAACACAATGTAAACCATGTTATGTTTGCCGTGTTCAACTTTTGCAGAGGTTTGTGTTGAAAGGGCATCGCGGGGTGAAAGAGCTTAAAGGTTTCTAGAAGGTCATGTGTC
>NC_051414.1:8596509-8596659 GCF_015228065.2 Penaeus monodon
CTGTGTGTCTGAGGGAGCATTTTACTCACTGCCTTACAATGCTACTGCGTTCAAACAATTCTTATGCTTTAACTCTCCGGTCTGGCACTCCTTGTTTAATATATGTGCACACCGAGCGAACCAAGAATTTTATGCGCCGCTTGTATATTC
>NC_051414.1:8597348-8597602 GCF_015228065.2 Penaeus monodon
TGCTGTTCGATGAAGGCCAAATGAGCGTCGGGAAGTCACTGTTCCCGTGACCACTAACTGCGTGAGAGAAGTGTAATTAGTAACAGAGCTCCGTTGTAATCACCGTAATTCTGCATATGGTTTTGCTTTATTGCAATGCATCGCGGTTATTGGCAAGGCGAATTGCACACCCGCGCGGAGGTGTTTTGTGTAATTGGTTTGGGTCATTTGTTTAATCATTTTATGGAATTTGCCTTCACATAAACAATCGCAAG
>NC_051414.1:8597968-8598731 GCF_015228065.2 Penaeus monodon
TTTTTTTTCAGTCTCCCAACTCCTCTCTTCCCCCTCTTATCCCCATCTTCCTCGCAATCCTCCGCCTCCTCCTCTCTTCCCAACTCCTTCTCCTTCCCTTAGCCTCCCTCTTGCTCCCTACCCCAGGCCTCCTCCTTGTCCCTAGCCTCCTTACCTCCCTTCCTTATCCTCCTCCCTTCCCTTATCCCTATCCTTCCCAACTCCCCTCTTTATCTCCGTCACCCTTATCCCCATCCTTCCAACCTCCCTTCTTTATCTCCATCTCCCTTATCCTCATCCTTCCAACCTCCCTTCCTCAGCCCTATTCTTCCCATCCCCCCTTATCTCCCCCCCTCTCCTCCCCTCCCATTATCTTCCTCCCAGGCTGAGATCGAGTCATAAACCGCAGCCAGAAATCTTTGCCTCCAGACGCTCCTTCCGCAATGTATGACCTGAATGAATGAAGATCATTAGATGAATACAAATTGTCAATGAATAAGAATGAGAGGGAGAGAGAGACATGTACGCCGGATCGCTTCGGTGACGTTTATAGTATGATAAATGGGTCTATGGCACTTTTACTGTGTATTACCTCCCGATATGGCCCTCGCGGGGCTCTGCAGCGAAGGGGGAGAGGCGGTTTTTGTGGGTGGGGCTGATGGTGTTGCTCGGTGTTTGTTTGTGCTTGTGTTTGTTATTGGTGTTGTGTCGGCGCTGTTGTCGGTGGCTTTCTTTTTTGTTTGTTTGTTTGTATTTTCTTGCTTCACTGTCTGTTCTTCACTTT
>NC_051414.1:8598836-8598998 GCF_015228065.2 Penaeus monodon
TCCTCATTCATTCCCTCTTTTACTCTGCGCTTATAAATGTTTTCCCCTCTCTCGTAGGGATACCTCCTTCCTATTTTCGTTTATTTGCCTGTAGAACACGTATGTATTTTTGTGTACCCAGATTTTGTTTTTACACTTTTAAGTCAAGTTTTGCAGGTTAGA
>NC_051414.1:8599025-8599101 GCF_015228065.2 Penaeus monodon
CTCTGTATATGAAAAATATTAACAATTTTTCCCCTTCTTTTCTCCAGGTACGTGTTCTCTCATCCACATTAACCGC
>NC_051414.1:8599143-8599465 GCF_015228065.2 Penaeus monodon
AAAGGCTGATATACGAGGTACAAGTGAAGCTTCAGCATGGTAGTCTCTTTAAGCTGGTGTAAGGGAAATACCTGCTGGTGTTAGTGGCACTAACTGGTGTCACGCCGGCCACCTGTCAGACGGAGGGGGGATGTGTGTTCTATCTGCGCTTCGTGTGCCCTCGACTCTAACACGAAAAGGACGTTTTTTATGAGTATTTTTCGTCCGTCTGAGTTGAGGTTTTGGATTTCTAAAGTCCCCCCTTTAAATTCAGCTCTCTTCCCCGTGTTTTCCTTTTTCCCTTCCTTTACCTCCTTTCCATTTTCTTTACTGTTTTTTTGGG
>NC_051414.1:8599900-8600348 GCF_015228065.2 Penaeus monodon
CACCACATCCCACACATACTTCATTTTAGTGCTTGCGTTATTATTATTTCATGAAATAATTGTTGACTGTTGTTCATGATATCGCTTGTATGAAAAGTTGTTAGATGAAACATTAATATTATTTCCTAAATGAATATAATAGCCTTTAGTAATACCTTTTATTTTGTCGATGATGAAAATATATATGTATATTGTTTGACTTGGTAAAGAGTATGATCTGATAAAGACTAGTCTGAAATAAATGTATTTTTACGTTTCATAAACTAACATTTGGATATACCCTGTGAAAAAATATGAACTGACTATTTTACATTCACATGAGACCATACTGTTTATTTAGGTGGCGGTTTCGGGAAGTTTCTGATATATTTAGAAACGGGGGGGGGGAAGGGGGGCGGGCAAGCAGACGAGCAGACAGTCGGGCAAACAAACAGATGATGAGGTTACT
>NC_051414.1:8600517-8600637 GCF_015228065.2 Penaeus monodon
TGCATGCAGAGAAGCGATTACGGGCGAAGGAGTACGCGCATGCTATGTTTCCTCCTCTTAAGGGTCCGCCATCCGTGCATGCAGTCGCTCTGAAGGCCGTGGTCGCTGGTCACACTTAGG
>NC_051414.1:8600666-8600823 GCF_015228065.2 Penaeus monodon
GCCGCTGGAATCTGTTCGCCGCATTTGGCAGTTCTCTTGATCACGTTATCGGTCAAACAATTAACTTCATTGTCTGAGACTGGACAGCGTGAGATCTGAGTGCTCGTTCTGATTGCTTCGCCATTCAGAGCGGCCGCCTGATGGGTGGGGTGGGTTT
>NC_051414.1:8600914-8603085 GCF_015228065.2 Penaeus monodon
AGTAAGAGAAGTTCGAATTATCCAATAGCTTCCCCGCCTCCCTACCCTCATCACCACCGTCCCTGCCCCCACCTCTGTCCCTACCTTGCCCCGCCTCTGCCCCTACCCTGCCCCACCTCTGCCCCTACCCTGCCCCTACCCGTACCCCTTCACTGCCCCTACCCGTACCCCTTCACAACTAATATAGATTCTTCTCCTAGTTATCTCTAGTACGCTTCTCGCTCCCCCATCCGCCTCCGCTCCTGGAGTCAGGTGGCTGGAGAATCCCCTGCCCCTCTTCTATCATCCTTATCCTTACTCTTTTTCTCTCCTACTTTCCCCTTTCTCCCCCTCTCCATATCCCTTTCTCCCCCACCCTACCCATTTTTCACCCCTCCCTACCCCCTTTCTCCCTTTCCCTACACTCGTTTATACCCCTGCCTATCCCCTTTAGCACCCCTCCCTACCCCCTTCTCCTCCCTCCTTACCTCTTCCTTACCCCCTCTCCCTACCCCGTCACTCCGGCACCCTCAAACACACACACACTCAGATATCCTGTTCCAGAATTAATCCTATAATGTTAGATAGCAATCGACAACTCGCTGTCATGTTATTATTGATGAGGGAAGACACGGTTGAGGGTTTCGAGGCGAGGGGAAAGGAGGAAAGAGGGAGAGGAGGCAAGACAGTGCTCCTGGGAGGGCCTTGTGGTCGGAATTCCTGTCTGTTATACGTGATATTTTTCTCGGGACGGGTAGCAGCTCGGCCGTTCGTCCTGGCCCCCCGTCCTGTACCCGTCCTACTCCCACCCTAGTTCCTCCCTACCTCCCCTCCCCCACCCGTTTTCCCGTATCTATTATTCTTATAACTGCCAGCCGGATGTCCCAAGAATCCGTCTGTGTCTGCTGATATCATCGTACTTCTTAAGGCCGCTTTATCCTGCATCTGTCTCCTCCGCCGTACCTATTCATTTGTCAGTTTATTTGACACCGCTGGCAGGCTTGTCGGTTTGTCAGGCTCTCACCATAACTTGTGTCTTTGCTGAATAGATTTTTTTGTTATACGACCGGTCTGTTTATTTGATTAGTTTGTTTTTGTCTTAACTTTTTGACATGTGACTGTCGGCTTTGTTGAATCACGTCACGATCCTCTCATCAAAAGCCGCGTTGGTTTGATGATTCACACTGCCACGACTGTGATACGCAGATAAATTACTACATCATCCCATGTACCGTAACACCAGTTAATGCGGCCACTCTTGGTCAAAGAGCACCCCCCCCCCCCTCAGCCGTCCATCGACCCCACCCTCCTCAGAGATAAAAAGAAAACGAGGAAAGAAAAACACATCATCGGTCATTACGGAGGTACTTTTGGCTCTTTAGGGGTCACTGCGATAATCTGCTGATCGGACGGATTATTGATGAGACTCTGGCAAGATACACACGGGACGGAGGACGCGATCCGCTGACTCGTCTCGCTCGAGGCTTCGTGGTTTCGCGTCGCCGGCTCGGATGACTTCCTTTTCTTCAACCGAGATTGAATATCTGTCTTATCAACGACCATATTGGCTGGCTGTGAACTTTAACGGAATCGATAATGGAGCTCCATCCTTTATTTTCTTTATTTCTGTTATTTATCCGTCGGATAAATTATGGAAGGAACACAAAAGAGAGTGGGGAAAAGTCGGAACAGCTCGGGCAGTTCCAGCTGAGTTGAGTTTCGGGGAAAGGAAACTCTAGACGACGCGTGTCTTTCGCTTAACTTTTATGGGCGAAATCCGTAGAGTTGTTGTGTGTAGATGGCAGCCAGAGATCGTTGTCTCTCTCTTTCTCCACCAAACCGCCTTCCATTGTCTTCCCCCCTCCCCCCTCCTTCACTCCCTGTCTTTCGTCTTACATTAATTTATATCCCTTTCATCCCCCTTTCTAAAAGTTATTAGAAGGAAATATAGTGTATCACGTAGAGACTCCCCGACACGTCACAACCCCTTTTCCTCCGTGACGTTTATTGCGCAATGAACGTTTCTTTATTCGACTCCTCCGGCGCTGTAGACAGACGCTCGCAGCTGATGCAGAGCGTCGCGCAAGAACGTACCTGCTTATTTCGAGCGAGAGTGAGGGAGAACGTACGGCGTTCGTGGCTTTATTTCTCGAGCGTCTGTGTCGGTGATCCCCTTGTGACGGGTCCGTGCG
>NC_051414.1:8603160-8603335 GCF_015228065.2 Penaeus monodon
TATTGGGGATGAGTGGGGATTGGGGATCAGACGAGGAAGAAGGGTGGGACCCAAGTGGGGTTCGGAATGATGTGAGGACAAGTCAGAGGTTGGGGGGAGGGGAGGAGCAGGGAAGGGGGCGTTAAGGTGTCGGGGATGAGATGAGAAAAAGGGTAGGAGTTGGGGATGAGGCGAA
>NC_051414.1:8603387-8603546 GCF_015228065.2 Penaeus monodon
GGGGCCCAAGTGGACGTTTAGGAGGACCGTTGGGCCCAAGTGGAGGTTGGGGGAAAGCAAAAAAGACGGTAGGAGGCCAAGCGAGGGTTGGGGATGAGTTGAGGGAGCAGAGAGGGGCAAAGTGGGGTAGCCTTTTCACGCACTTGAAGATGTCTGTAT
>NC_051414.1:8603588-8603702 GCF_015228065.2 Penaeus monodon
AGAGAGAATTCTTTTCGTGGAAATTGCTTGCTGAAGTGGCCTTTGGTGACGCGTTCCGGTTGAGAGGAGTAGGCTGTACACTTATGGATGCCCATACACATGAACTCACTCTAA
>NC_051414.1:8603873-8604072 GCF_015228065.2 Penaeus monodon
ACTAACTAGCAAACCCACCGAAAAGCCATATACTTTAACGTCATTAGCGTAACGTCATCCACTCCAACCTATCGTGCCATGGCATCATAAAGCGAAAATTCGTTGGCAGAGCACGCACTCGACCGAAAGAACACGAAAGGTTTTCCCTCAGCGCTTCGTGTTGGTACTTCTTGAAGACGCATTCCAGCCGTGCCCTTGG
>NC_051414.1:8604440-8604838 GCF_015228065.2 Penaeus monodon
TTTTTTCAAGCAAGACAAACGCATAAACGTTAGAATTACATCACCCGCCATTCTATTAGCACTGGGAAAGCATGAGCAGTCGCAATCTATAGTGCCTCCGTATTGTGCTTATGTAAAAGCGCATTGTGCGAAGCATTGTGCACACGTCCACGCTCCTTGTAAAAGGATGAATTTCGACCATTGTAAAGCTGAAGGGATTTTATGCTATAGTGTATTGTGAAGGGAGGCCAGATGGCGCAATGAGGGCGCCCTGTGATGCAAAGGGGGCCTGGGTTAAATGACGTATAGTGCAAGGGACGAAGAAGATTTACGGTGACTGATGTAATAGTGCGATGCGAAAGCGGGAAATGGAGGGAATTCAGGTGGTAGTTCCATGTTTAAAAGGAAATAGTTTAAGA
>NC_051414.1:8605191-8605520 GCF_015228065.2 Penaeus monodon
CTGAAGCTGGATGAAAATGAATGAAGAATAAAAATTATAGCGAAGATGGAGTACGCCTGCACGAAAGACAGGAAGAGAAGAAAAATCACGATGAAAAGTTATGAATGATACAAAAACTTCGTGAATAAACATGTCAGTGTCGATTTCTCTGGCCAGGAGAGTCATAAAACAAAAATGATATGCGGAGATTTTGCAAATAAACTTTTTTTCTTCTTTTTTTCTAAGTGATCTTTCAGCTTAGCCGGTGTGGAGGAAGTAGCTCCCGGGGCGTGCTGTGCGTCTCTCTCTCTGTTATTATGTTTATTTCTCTGATTATATCCCCCCCTCTC
>NC_051414.1:8606003-8606257 GCF_015228065.2 Penaeus monodon
TGAATTGGTCTTAAACGCATAGGAGATAAGATAATAACCTGATAAAACATACGATTAAACAGAACCCTAGTGAAATATAGTATATTTGAGTTAAAGGTGATCCGCCTGATTTACGGAGCTGCATCGGAGTCCAGTGACCTTTACATTTTACATTTTACAGCAATAAATGCGCTTCGGTAGATGTATGAATAAGTACATGTTGTACATACGTGCTTCCATATACACATATAGAATCACATACGAAGGAGGAGGAG
>NC_051414.1:8606472-8607422 GCF_015228065.2 Penaeus monodon
ACGTGTACGTTCCTTCCCTCTCGGAACCACATCCTCTCTGGCGTATTTAAGAGTATAAAGCAGTTGATGAGTCCCTCAGAACTTGTCGAAAACTTGTTGGCGACCGGGCTAATGTAAAATCTTTCTGCGCAAGACGGGGAGTTCGCCGGGGAAAACTTTTAAAGGAACGCGTAGATCTTACGTGGCGATATTGCCATGAGGACACGCTCTTTGGGGGCAGGGGAGGGGATGGGGGAGGGGGAGGGTTAAGGGAGTTGGGAGGGGAGAGGGAGGGGTTGGGGAAGGAGGAGAGAGGGGTAGGGGAAGGAGGAGGGAGGGATAAGGGGAGGGGAGATGGTAGGGGAGGTGGAAGTGGGGGAAGGGAAGGAGAGGAGGGAGGGAGTAATGGAAAGAGTGAAGGGAGGAGGTAGGGGAAGGGAGGGGAGAGGGGGAAGAGAGAGGAGTTATAGGATGATGAAGGGGGAGGGGGTGGGGGAAGGGGAGTGGAGAGGGGTTAGAGGAAGAGGGAGGGGGTATAGGATGAGGAGAAAAGGAGTGAGTAAGACGGGGGAATGAAGGAGGTGATATGTAAGGGGAGGTGGAGAGGAGAGAAGGAAGAAGGGGAAGGCGGTAGAAAGGAGGAGAGGGGAAATTGAAGGGGGGGAGCAGAGAAGTGGGCTAGGGGAGTTAAAGGGAAGAGGGAAAGGAAAGAGGGGAGGGGAAGAGGGAAGAGAAAGAGGGAAGGGGAAGAGGGAAGAGGTATTGGAGAGATCGATGCTAAGTAGCGGAACTGCATGAGCTCGCTCACCTTCCGCTCTGAAGCCGGAGAGAAAAGGCAAGAGACGGAAAGGTGCTGCTGATTCATCATCTGCGGTTGAGCGTTGTCTTTCCACGCTAACACGCACACCCGGACAAACACACATGCTTACGGACATGTACAGATAACAAATGTAAAGATGATCATCGTATGA
>NC_051414.1:8607685-8608269 GCF_015228065.2 Penaeus monodon
CACCTAAATATAGATTATGTTATGCATATTCTTCGCCCTGCGGAATATTTTCCCGTCTCGAGCCAGGATGTAGCATCAGTCCTTAACGTCATTACCCTCTTTTGTTGAGATGTTTTCCCGCAAAAGTTTGGTTTTTCAAAAAGTTACGTGCGATAAAGAAAAAAAAAGTTTAGTGTTGATAGACAAATGTAGATGGCGTTGGTGCCGGAGGGGGCTGATGGTGGTGTTATGAAATGAAGGGGAAGTTTACGTCTCTTCGCGAATATTGCTTTTTTGGGAAGTTTGGATTTAGTGCCCTATGAAATGGGATGTAAAATAGCTGAATTGATAAATTGAAAGATAGGCGAGTAGATAGAATATGAAAGAACTTTCTCTTTTTTTTAGCTAACAGAAGGACAAGAAATAAATACATTCAAGGAATAAATATTTATTTTATTTTATTTTTTTAATAAGAAATAGGTGAATCAAAAGGTAGACTGATAGACAAAATGCAGTAGAATATTATTACGGAGTTGCTTTTATGAGATGAAAGATGGATACACAGGGAAGTAGAATAAAAATGGAAGAATACTGTTTGGGTATCT
>NC_051414.1:8608329-8608661 GCF_015228065.2 Penaeus monodon
CTAAATAGGAACATTATTACTTCGTATACATTAGGTAAATGTAGATGGATGTGCATTATATATGCCCTTGCCTCATTTTCCCCCTATTATAAAACTTAGTCCATGCCTTTGATCGCGTTGCTGCAATCTCTCCAGACCCTTTTTCGCTTATCTCAGTCTGTTGCTTTGAGTGTTTAGTTCAGGTGTAAGATGCAACGGAATCTGTTTGTTATTCAGGCAGAGAGAGGCGGGAGGGGGAGGGGGGGGAGAGAAAGGGGGAAAGGGAAAGAGGGAGGAGGAGATGGAGGGAAAAGGGGAGAGGGGGTCAGAATGGAGGGAAAAGGGGAGATGGG
>NC_051414.1:8608948-8609148 GCF_015228065.2 Penaeus monodon
AGGGGAGGCACAGTGGGCGCAAAGAAAGGCAGAAACAGACAGGCAAACAGCCAGACACTGAAAGACACGCAGAGGCAGAGAAAAAGTAGAGATTCCCCGTGTACGATTGAGGCCAGTGACGCGAACGACTCTTTGGTGAGAGCGTTAGTTTGTCGAGAATTGTTCCTCAGATTCCGATGGTCTTTTCCAACTTTGTTCTG
>NC_051414.1:8609385-8609642 GCF_015228065.2 Penaeus monodon
ATCTGTCCATCAACCTATATTTTTTTAAAGTCCTTCACGCCATCTTTATCTCTTGCTCTCTCTCTCTTGTTCTCCTTCCCCTCTTTTTCCCCTCCTCCAAAAACATCTCGGGGGAAGTTGTCGGGAATTTTCCTCTTAACGCCTTTGCAATTTTCTTTGCTTCCCACTCCACTGTCTGGTTGGATAATTTACTATTTTTGTGTCTCTCGATTTCCTTCTCTCTCTCTCACTCTTTTTTCAGTCCACTAACACCCTGG
>NC_051414.1:8609892-8610157 GCF_015228065.2 Penaeus monodon
CAAGAAACCATTACTAGATTTGCATTTCTTGGTATTGCCTGCTTGCTAAAGTGTTGGACAGGATCGAGTTAGTCGTTCTGTCGTGGTCGTTGGGGGTCGTCATTGCGTAGATTTGGAGGTGATTTTGAACCAGGTCGTGTCGTCTTTTGTTGGGTCGTGTCTCGTTGCCCTAGTGGCATTGAGAACGACCTTCCGAACGTGATCTTCTGGAGGGTAATGATAGCGGTAGGGGAAGAATATACGGGGTTTATGTTTTCAATGTAGT
>NC_051414.1:8610262-8610355 GCF_015228065.2 Penaeus monodon
ACATTGGCGGAGTGGTTGCTCGGGTTGTGGTTTGGTAATGTGGGTTTAGGAAGGGAGGTTTGTTTGTGCATGTTTCGAAGTAGAGACGAGAAT
>NC_051414.1:8610452-8610737 GCF_015228065.2 Penaeus monodon
GCCCAGACATAAACAAAAAGACAAAGCCAATCAGCCAAACGTAAGGAAAGGAAGAAAGGCCACTCGACTGCGTAACCAAGAAAAAAGGTTTCCAAAAAAAATCACGAAGAAGGATGATGGTTGCGCTCTGCCTCTCATCCATTGCAATCCAGACTCATTCTCACAGATGCATTTCCCTGAAGGGCTTTGGGGTCGTCCCTTAACACCCCCCCCCCCCCTCGTCTCGCACCTCTGCATCCCGACATGAAAACAATACCAGGAATCAATAGGTTACTCAAGGTAATC
>NC_051414.1:8611049-8611236 GCF_015228065.2 Penaeus monodon
ACAAGAACCGATACATTATTAAAGTTGCTGAAGGTAACGGGCGCAAGACGGAGACTGCCACGATGTCTGAAGTTGCAGTGTTTGTAGCTTAAGGTAGCTGGTGACGTAATGACTCCTTGATGACGTAATGCTTGGGCGCTGGGGTTGTCAGCTGATGATGTCATGAACAAGATGTATGGGTTATGCT
>NC_051414.1:8611352-8611855 GCF_015228065.2 Penaeus monodon
CCCCCATTCGCCTGTTCTTTTCTTCTTGTATTCGTCTCATCGTTTATGTAACTTCGAGCCAGTGCTTCAAATTTTAGCAGTATATGGTATTAGCTAGTTACGAAGTAGGACGTTGATCTTGGGGTAATAATAAATCTAGCATTCTAGATATATTTGATAACAGCCTTTCATTAATCTCAAGCACAAATCCAATACAGGAACGGAAATCAGCCTCAGCCTGGGCTGCATGAATGCGCTGTCCTGAACGAACGGATACAAGCAAACACCCCTTTCCCTCCACGGCCGCTGATTGGTTAGTTAGCGTAGCCAATCAGCGGCTTAAGGGCGGGTTATTCCCTTCCACGTTCATTTTAAATTATTGCAGCCGTTAAGTCCTCCTCCCCTGAAGGATGGCTTTCCCGCGTGATCTTGATGAATAAGAGCTTTCGCAGGGCAATGGCCTTCGCAGCGCCACTTAATGATAACTGGGAAGGGTTTTCGCTCCGGTCAGCGATGGCCGCGAC
>NC_051414.1:8613454-8614108 GCF_015228065.2 Penaeus monodon
GCGATCATTACCCGAGAAGAGGTATTGATACAGAGTTCGTGTCACCGCAAGTTGTCTGAAGTTGACAGGCAGCAACCAACTTCCTGTGGGAGAGAATGCAAATTAGTCCCGAGAAGTTAGTGGGAGGATTGTTATCTCGCCTTCTATTTGGGATCCTGACAGACGTACTGCGCAACTTGCTGATGTTAACAGTAACGGCGGAGTGGGAGAGATGCAAATGATTACGCCGATATGCAAAAGGGAAATGGAAAATTTAAGATAAAGCGGAGTATGCGTGTGTAGTGAAGGAGCGAGAGTGTAATTAATAATTGTGGTGACTGTGGTTGTTGGTTCAACGATTGTGATTATTTCTTGATAATCACTTAGTAGTAAAAGTGTACATTCGTGCTAATGTGTTGATAATAATGACGACAGTGGCTGTGATAGTATGTATGAGAAGATGAATGAAAATGATTTTTTATTTAATCATGATAATGACTGTAAATTATTAGGGTTTGTTTACTATTATCTGAAAAAAATATTGATAATGATAAAAGAATTTATAGCATTAATAAACGTCATCCTTGGAACATTTTTGTTTCCGTCTCTTCGTAAAATATAAATAATTAATGATGATTATTTTTTTTACAAGGACACTGATTTTTGTGATGTGTG
>NC_051414.1:8614158-8614354 GCF_015228065.2 Penaeus monodon
GCAATAGAGTGCGTATGTATCTAGGACACCTTGCCATCTGATTAAATATTAATTGCGACAAAAGAAGCATGAGTAGTACCATGACTCGAAATAAGGCTTGGGTGCGCATGGTGGTTATGGGGAACTTACGGTGTAGTAAAATGAATAGGCGAAAAGGGGGAGGAAATTGTAATAATTGGCAGTGATTTATAAGCAT
>NC_051414.1:8614597-8615363 GCF_015228065.2 Penaeus monodon
CAGGCCAATTTTTTTCTTTCTTTCTGCAAGTCGTCGCTTGACCTTAAGACGCCCGGTAAAGGCCCGCCTGACCTTTACATCTCAAACTTATTCCCGTAAAGGTCTTACTAGTTTAGTCCCCCCTCAGCTCTTCCGCCCTAACCCCCGTTTTCTTTTTTTCATGTGATACGACCATGAATTAAAGTTGTGGTCCCTCCATATCCTTCATAATTAAATGGCACGTCGTTTGCAGCACGACAGTTATATCATAATTACTTCCGGGACGATGAATATATATCTCTTTCTTGCAACTGATATTAAAATGAGGACACGACATCAACGACGGTGGGTTAGGAAGGATAAAAGGATAGAGACAATAAGAATAGGAACGAATAAAGGATGTTCGAATATGTAAGAATAAGGAAAATATGAGTGAAGAATAAAGAAAATGAGCGTGTGTAAAGTAAGGGTAATATTAATGAAAAAAAATAAAGAAATTGATGAGGGAAATGATAAATGATAAAGAAAATGAGAATAAGACAAAATAACCAAAAAAAAAAGCGAAAGAAAAAGAGAAAGTTTGAATGAATAAGATTGAAAAGCCGAAGATATAGACAACAAGAATAACAAGTAAAATAAGATACAGAGATTTCAGAAAAATGGGAAGTTCACAGTCACTATCACCGTAAAGATGAGGCACCGTATCCATCACCATGAGGAAATGTAGGTCCAATACTGATCTTTGCTTCATTTGCTGCAAACTCAACTTGGAAAGTTTTGGCGAATG
>NC_051414.1:8615964-8616178 GCF_015228065.2 Penaeus monodon
CCAACGAAATCCTGAGAATTCCCTCGGCAAAAAAAGAGCACATTAGCTCAAACTTTTTGCGTCGAAATGTTTCACGGCGAGCATTATTGTGGCGACTTAGAAACTACATAATGAGACATCTGTCTTGGTATCATTTCCAGATATTGGGGAGCCAAACGGCCCGAGCAAGGTGGCACGTACCCATGTTCGTACCCACAGTGAATTCCATACGTGT
>NC_051414.1:8616331-8616588 GCF_015228065.2 Penaeus monodon
TATGTGTGTTATTCATGCATGTGTGTTTGTGCTTTTCGTAGTATTGATGCATATGCACGCATGTGTTTTGCATGTTTCTCAAAAGTGTATATCGATATATGGATTCAAGTCATAATGTAAAATAGGAATCTCTCCATGTTATATTAAAAGCGATCCTCCCATAAAGGAATCAGCGTCCATAAACCCCCAGCCACATCGCCTTTTTTCATTCCCAGCGATCATAAACACATTTTTGTTTCTGTCCCCCTCCCACCGTC
>NC_051414.1:8616621-8616811 GCF_015228065.2 Penaeus monodon
CGGTTTCGACGTTGTTTGTAAGGCCGCGGGGATAACATGGACACCGGCACAAGGCGACCTCCAACCTTAATTATGCTTACGTCCATCACGAGCTCCAATAATTGCCGTTATTAGTGCTTTGATCAAACACGCACACGACCATGCGAACGGAGGCTTCGCTAGGGTGCCCTCCGGACTCAGCCCTCTCCTC
>NC_051414.1:8616860-8617289 GCF_015228065.2 Penaeus monodon
TTTCCTCCCCTCTCCTACCCTTTCCTTCCCTCTCCTCCCTTCTCTCTCTCAACCCCTCATCTCTCTCCTCTCCTTTTCGCTCATCTCCTCCCGTCTTCTCTCCTCTCCTTTCTTCTCCTCCCTGCTTGTACTCCTCTCTTCAGCGTTCCACCGCTCTCCCCTCTTCTCCCATTCTCCGGTCCTTTCTTCTCCCTTTCCCTACCTCTCCCTCCTTCAACCTCCCTTCCCCCCCTCTTCTTCCCTCGGATTACTCTCTGACATCCATCTTTTCGTCTTCCCTTCTGCCCCCTCTCTGCCTCTCCTCTCACTCCCTTTTTCTTTATCCCTTCCTTCCCTCCTGCTGAATCCCCTCCTTTCTCCCCTTCTCTTCTCCCTTCCCCTTCCATCCTCTTTTTTCCATCCCTCGGGTAAAATCTGACCCCTTGTCTT
>NC_051414.1:8617405-8617507 GCF_015228065.2 Penaeus monodon
AATCGTTGCCGCCACATCCGGGAACTCGGTGATGACGTGGGGCCTTCCGTGCAGTGTCTCATTACTGGTCCCAGACAGTTACTGTTGTTGTTTTTCCGTGGT
>NC_051414.1:8618496-8618561 GCF_015228065.2 Penaeus monodon
ACTATCGGCCCCTCACTTTTGTATACCACGCTGATGCCCCGTATCATTGTCCGCTGCTAAAACCT
>NC_051414.1:8618677-8618949 GCF_015228065.2 Penaeus monodon
AGCCTGTGCGAATACCTGTGGCGAAGCAATTTTGAACACAGGTTATAAAATAAATTGTTGCAATATTCTGCACACTGATCATTCAAAGGAGTCTGAATGAAGATTTTTATTTCTTGTTGTTTTATTCGTTTTTTCTTCTCTTTGTTAATTCAGTCTACTTGAAGTATATGTTTGTGATTTATTGGTTGATTTGTTATTGATATCATTATTCTCATTATCTTTATCATTACTATCATTATGTTCGTTATCCTCATTTCTTTTATTATCACTAC
>NC_051414.1:8619004-8619338 GCF_015228065.2 Penaeus monodon
ATAGAGAAGTTTGTCCTTGCTGTATATACGTGCGCTCGATGTCCAGGTGGTGCTAGAGAATATGCTGCATTTAACAAGCACTGTATTTTGGCAACAGCGTGGCATTTATAGAAATTCTGACGCAAAGAGAAATGGGATATTTAACTGATGTGATGGAAATCGGCCTAAATACGACAAGGGGAAATTTGCCTAATCCCCGCCGGCGTGGAGGCTGGAGCAAGATCTGTTCTTGCGGATCCATCTCGCGGGGATGCTGGGCACGAGCGGTGATGGAAACCTGTGCAGTATTTAGCCCTAAGACCCATTTTCATCCTCCTCTCCTTTCCCCTCTCGG
>NC_051414.1:8619539-8619872 GCF_015228065.2 Penaeus monodon
CCAACGTGTTCTTAAATATCCTTTATTTTTCATAACAAACACGGAAGATGACATAGTTACGTCATCCCTTTAACTAGGATGACGAGCGAGGGTGCATGGGAGGCATGAGGTAAATGCTTAGGATAATGGAAGATGCGACGTCCTGGGTAGATCAAGGTAGAGTCTTATCATCCCGGAAACCCACGGCAGAAGTTGCATCGCTCTAAAAAAACAAGGAAAAAAAATAGAATTTCTGATTCTGTCGCCAGCCGGAGCTATAAGTCTGATTCATTCCGGCGAAGCGACTCAGCTCTTCAGTTGTGTATTATGTATTATGCCATGTTCTTGCAGCTA
>NC_051414.1:8619891-8619990 GCF_015228065.2 Penaeus monodon
TTCGAGCGTGCGTGTTGCAAGGGATAAGACACAATAACAGGTGGGGGAACACGGTAAATTTCGGTCAGAAAATACTTCGCTGGGGATTTCGAGACTAAG
>NC_051414.1:8620084-8620253 GCF_015228065.2 Penaeus monodon
TGGAGGGAGGGAGGGAGGTCGAGGGCCAAAGATTTTCCAAATGGACAATTCTCTATCTCGAACGGCATCTCTAGGGTTAAGAGTAGTATACATAAAGAACACATAGCAATTCTTGGCTTCTTATAAAATATCTGCCATACTGTTTCTATGTGTGTCTTCTCGCCCTTCC
>NC_051414.1:8620321-8620587 GCF_015228065.2 Penaeus monodon
CAATATGTGATAAGAGAAGTAAAGAAACCAAGATAAAACAAAGGAAGTTAAATAAGAAAGGAAGCTAAGTATTGTTATTTGTAATTTCGGTATCACAACACAGCGTCTTTCGTGCCTAGCGTGAATAAATGTTGCACGTTACGATGCAATGAAATAAACTTGCAGACCCTCCTGTCACGCTGAGCCGCTGGAAACGCATGAATATTTGTATGAATATGTGTGTGTGAGGCAACACTTCATGTGATGTTTATTGCCATTTTTATCAT
>NC_051414.1:8621444-8621824 GCF_015228065.2 Penaeus monodon
AAGAAGCAAAAGGTTCACGAAAAAAAGATATCATACAGTTTTATTTAATTCGTAATCCTCTTTTTCATTATTCATCTCCATTCATTTTTCTCTCCTCCTTCGGTTTATTGCATCAATCATTCAAACGTAGGATCGTTTAATCTCTCAATCCACATGGAGGGAAACGCAAGGGAGGGCGCCGTCCGGGGAGTTATGTTCCCCGTTCATTTGTCTGTTGATTTTCTAGGTGGGGACTTGGACCGATCGCTTCAGGCACGGTAGGGGCAGGGGAGGGGTGGTGGGGACTTGGAGTAAGTGAGGGGGGGGGAAGAGAAGGAAGAATTTGAAATTGTTGGTGAATTATTCTGATTTAACTCTCTTTTCGTTGTTGCTGTTGCTAG
>NC_051414.1:8622055-8622547 GCF_015228065.2 Penaeus monodon
AATTATCATGACTTAACTGCAAGTTGTATTTGGTAGATGCTCCACCTGTCACAGAATTAAAGTTAGTTATCTCTCTGCTAACCTGTTGTTCAGGATCATCCTTTTACTGCAGGTACACGTAATACCCTTACATGCATAATGGAACTGCACTATATATATACACACAGAAAATCAAGCCTCTACTCCTACAAATTTGTAGATAGTACACGTGCCAATACCCTTTGCATATGATCTTCCTTCCATATTTGCATAGAGCCGTCGTATCCGGCGTTCCCTTGCAGAGTTCACCCTCGCTATATATATACTACGATATTCGACGTGTATGAAGGCACCTTGCTGTAGCTCGGGCTCCAACAGGTTTATTTCTGACTGCAACCCTTCAGAGAGCGGAGCCAATTCACATTCGAATGCATGGTGTGTCTGCCAGAATGTACCATGCGCATGCAACAGTCGCAACAAATGTAGAGCTGATCATTGCATGACAAGCGGGGA
>NC_051414.1:8622631-8622765 GCF_015228065.2 Penaeus monodon
CATGGAGTGATTGCCAAAGGTGAGTTTGGCGAGACTTGTTTTCTGGAATCAGGATCATGCAGAAGGCAACGTGAACTTTAAGATACTCTGCCATATGCAAGGTCAAGTGACTCGGAACGGATTTGATTCGGGTG
>NC_051414.1:8623048-8623326 GCF_015228065.2 Penaeus monodon
GCTTCCAAAGAAATCATAATAAAACATGAAAAAAAAAAATTCAGTGCACCACAGAAAAAATATTGGTGAGGGTACATACTATATCCAGCTCTAGAAAATGAAATTATATCCCCTCGACCTGAAGGTACAAACTCAAGAAGAACATCTAGGCTGCTGAAACCTCATTTCAGTGTAGTTTTGGCGGCGTTGGAAGTCATTGCAAACTTAACTGGATTGTTCATGGCCGTAGCACATCTATTTTCCCATGTGCGCCTTCCACCTTCTGTATTTCTTTTAGT
>NC_051414.1:8623668-8623830 GCF_015228065.2 Penaeus monodon
ACACCAAAATGAGAATGGGAGAATAACAGAAAAGGTGACAAGTCATCCTAAATTTATAAAATGGTCCGATTTTTTTACACATCCGTATTCATGTCCGGGCATTAACGTACGTCATTATCTACATAGCGGGTTCTTGACGACGAAACTTGGCTGCAATGATAT
>NC_051414.1:8623879-8623945 GCF_015228065.2 Penaeus monodon
CGTAAAGTCATGATACGGTTATTCGCTTTTCCTTTCGTTTCTTTTAGGCTTTATGTGTTTTCGCTT
>NC_051414.1:8624081-8624417 GCF_015228065.2 Penaeus monodon
TGTCTTTCACATTTTCTAATTTTCCTTTTCTTCCTTCCCCTCTCTCATCGCTCTCTTCTTCCCTCACATTTTTCCTTCGAGCCCATCATTCCTTCATGTCTTTCTTCAGTTTCCATTTTGTTACTTGTAGTTTGATTTCTGATTGTAAATCCCTCGCCTTTCCTTACTTTTCTCTCCTTGTGATTGGCTGCGTCTCTGTCATGTCTCCTCCTCTCACTCTTTTCCTCTTCCCACTTTTGATGCTCGTTCCTCCTCGTTTCATCCCCTTGTTTCTTCCCCCTTGACTTTCACTCCTTGATTTTCCTCCTCCTTCTTCTTGGATCTTTCCCATCGCCA
>NC_051414.1:8624661-8625525 GCF_015228065.2 Penaeus monodon
CGTACTCAAATGTGGGTTGGGAGACCGTAGAGTTATTGCGGTCATTCCCCTGTCCCGCCGGCGGGGCTCAGGAGATGGGCGTATTGCGGGCGTGTGTGTTCAGTGTGTTCTGATCAGACCTCAAAGGCATTATCGGGCCGGCCTGTTATGGCTCTGTGGGAATAGCCCTTCCGACGAGGTCTCCTTTAATAGTCGTTGGAAACCCTAAGAAAATTTATCTATGAGTTGCCGGAGTAACGAAATTTTCCTCATGTATTTTCTTTTTTCAATTTTTCTCTTCGTTTCAGTGTTTTTCAATTTTGTCTTGATTTGATAAATAAAATATATATGTATATTCAACTGTTACTTACCCTTTAAAAAGATATTGCGTCTCATACCGTGGACGTGGTAAGAGTTTCGGTATAATTCATGTGAGAGGCTCAATCCAATGTCCAATAAATTATACTTGGAATTTGTTTTTCCTGTTTTTTTTTGCCTCTTTTTTTACTCCCATCACCTTTTGTAAACATGTTTTTCTCGTGTTTCTCGTAGCTCCAAAAAAGCTCGGGAGAAGTGCCTTAATTGCTCAGTCCATTGTCGTTATTTCTTCTGTGATTAATTAGCAACGTTTGCGAGACGTACGGAGTTTGGGAGTTGTTTTGGCTGTCTGAATTATGGCATTATCGTACTCCTGGCAGCAGTCTTGGCCTTGGATGTTGTCGTACAGTAAAGTCTTCGGATATATGGCCTGATAATTCGGTTAGGACGAAACTTACTGTTGAAAGTTTTAGATATTCTTTTCTCTATTAACGCTTTTTCTCTCTCTTTGTCCATCCTTTCCTCCTACTCCCCCGAGCCACCTTGAAAAGATGTGTCCGAAATGGG
>NC_051414.1:8625556-8626118 GCF_015228065.2 Penaeus monodon
AGGAGATAGGCATAAATACATAGAAGGACAGAAATTGATAGATATACGGTCGCACGCAAGATAAGTGACTGACCCAGCGCTCCCTGCATGACAAGATTACACAAACTTATAACAGCGCCGTTCTTTAGCGCCACGAAGCTTAACGCCGCTGTGGATAAAAGCTCAGAGATTGTAATCTCTCAATTTTTCATTCGGAAGCTCGCCGAGGGAGGGAGTTCGAGAGAAATGCTCTCTGTTTTCTTACCAACACTCAGCGATATGAGCACACATGAGCGTGTCTCTGGGCGTTTGTGCGTGCGCTTACAATGAGGCGAGTAGGGAAATTGAAATTAAAATAGATATTTTGTACAAAATGCATAGTTACACGCAATTTGAAAAGAGATAGCCTGTATCTGAAACGACAGCAGGGACACCGACAGCAGAAACAGCGTCAGCAGAAGCAGGGATAATGAGGCCGTCACAAGGCCGTCCTGATAAAGCCCTCCGTTGGCGGGTTATTACACTTGGAAAATCTACTGCCACGGAAACCTGTTGTGGTGTAGCACGAGGTCTCCCCCCCCCC
>NC_051414.1:8626323-8626428 GCF_015228065.2 Penaeus monodon
CCCAGCCCGGCCAGCGAGGCTTCTTCCCTGGCCCTGCGCCCAACCCGCGTTCTTCTCGCCCAAGTCGTTGCCTCGTCGCTGAAGTTCCCTTTTTGTGTGTGGGGG
>NC_051414.1:8626519-8626593 GCF_015228065.2 Penaeus monodon
GCTCTCGGCAAAGTTATTCTGGAGTGTTGTAAAGCTGTATCTTATGGCCTTCCTCGGGCACCTTCACGCGACCG
>NC_051414.1:8626872-8627016 GCF_015228065.2 Penaeus monodon
CGCACGGGATCGTCTCTTCTTCTATCTGCTGTTTCTCTTGTTTTTCTCTTTCTTTTTCAAACCTCTCCGTTTATTTCCTCTTCTTTCTCTTTCTTTGGCCCCTTTGTGTTGCTTTCGCTTTCCCTTTTTATTTTTCTCTTCTAT
>NC_051414.1:8627168-8627632 GCF_015228065.2 Penaeus monodon
GTATGGATAAAAATGCACTTCGAAAATAGGGTAATGTGACCATGTGCAGGTAATGGTATGCAAAACAGACTGTCTAGACCAGGATTGTATGTACATTTTTTTCTTTTTTGCATATATTTTAATCCAAGGGTCATTGCCACGCTAGTCTACGCCATAACCACTCCTATGTTTTCCCTTTCTTTTCTTTTCTCTGCAGTATATGAACTTAGATTAGCAATGCATATTGTTACGACATTTACATATTACGAGAATTGTATGTATTAAATAAAACGCATCACCGTACATTTATACATGACCTAACATATCGAAGCAAAAAGAAATTTTGACAACCAGCTAAGCGTAAACTAGCAGCTATCGCACATCTTTTGATGTAAAACAGAATATTCATTTCAAGTCGGATGTTTTGGATTGTAAATATGTGCGAGCGAGATATTCATACTTGTATATATGTGCGTCAGCGTGCC
>NC_051414.1:8627809-8628007 GCF_015228065.2 Penaeus monodon
CCGCATTATATGTGTGTATTTGATCATGTGGACTAATGTCTGCAGTCATGTGTACTGACGTGCACAACATGTTATTTGCAGGCCAAAGAAAAGGGATAGGGAATACACGCCGTAGTAGACAATATTTCCGCATGGCATTTCCGTCAGAGGAAATTGCCTGCTTACATTTGGAGAGTGGAAGCTATCTGTCAATCCAGC
>NC_051414.1:8628446-8628879 GCF_015228065.2 Penaeus monodon
GCAGCTGCGCTTCGCGTGCACGATCTCTACTTTCAGCCTACGCGGGCAGAGCACAATGCTCTTCCAAGCTTAGGCCGCCGCTGTGTTGCACCGTTGCTTGGCAAACGACAATTTATGGGTTCGTGTTATCATAGTGTGCTGAACGTGAAACAAAGCTCGGCCAATTAGAGAATTCAATTAACCGTGAAAATATTCTTAAAAAAATGTATTTACCGTGTGTCTGTCCGGAGCGCTTCTGACGTTGTACATGTATATCAGATCCGGGAAATTACCAAAGCGAAAAGTCTGAATTCTGGATGCCCTGGATGCTACCAGAATTTTCTCAGGAGGAGGGCGCTTGAATTTTCCTTTTTTTATCTTTTTATTTCATTTTCTGAAATGTTCTTTTATTTTTTTAATTTCGATAGAGAGAGAGTGTGAATATAGATATATA
>NC_051414.1:8628992-8629151 GCF_015228065.2 Penaeus monodon
TTAAACGCACATATCCGTACATTTTGAAATATGAAAATACAGTCGAACAAATAAACGCACTTTGTACCCTATCAACAAAAACAATAAAAATATCGTAACGGACAGGGCGGACGCTTTACCGAACAGGATGTAAAAAAGAGAGAAAAAAAGAAAGGAAAA
>NC_051414.1:8629316-8629406 GCF_015228065.2 Penaeus monodon
GGTATTTTTTTTGACTGTACGCTCGCTCTGACAATACGGAACTTTACATAGATAAAAGCCGTGTTTACTGCTTTGAATAATTAGAAATTC
>NC_051414.1:8629459-8629707 GCF_015228065.2 Penaeus monodon
ATGTCAGTAGATTTGATTAAGTTCATTATAGGTATTAGCTTTCATCTTTTTTATTGGGAATTGCATCTTTTTTTAATCGTTACCGTTCACGATTGCGCCTGTCAAATTTTCTACGTTTTTTTCGCCGAATTATTTGGGGGGGGGGGGCATTAGTTTTATGCCCGCGTTGATAAGTAACTGCAGAGGGACTAGCCCGAATCACAGATATAATGAGAAAAGTTTCACAATATAGTCTTGAATCACGAGAT
>NC_051414.1:8630052-8630305 GCF_015228065.2 Penaeus monodon
TACTGCAAGAGAAATGTATACATCATTCCTCTTTCTTATGGTTATTGGGGAGTGTGTTTTCCTTCTTCTCGGTAGCGGGACAAATTCGTTCATTATTGGAACAAGAACACGACTTTGATTTTAAGCTCTGCCTTTAAGGGTCGAAAATTATATCTATGGTTTCTTGATCCCTTTCATTTTGTTTTTTTGGTTATATCTTAGATATTGATGGAATTCTTCAGGAATTACTGATGAAATCACTCATTGCGTTGTA
>NC_051414.1:8630422-8630652 GCF_015228065.2 Penaeus monodon
AAGAAAATGTGTAATAGGAGAAGAACAGTAAGCAGGGACGTAGCCAGTAATTCTAAGTCGCTTATCAGACTGAAAGATTGTCTGATAAGGAATCTCTTCGGATTCAAAACGTCACGATTTTTTTCGTTTTTTATTGTTTCCACAGGCTACTGTCTTTTGATTATTCTTAATATAACTGAATAATGAAATAAATTGTGCGGTTGCAACAACGACTTTGCGATATATATTGC
>NC_051414.1:8631178-8631416 GCF_015228065.2 Penaeus monodon
CATCACCGCCCAAGTGTGAGCTGAACAGCTTGAAAAGCGCCCTTGAACACAAGTTCCATCCATAAGAAAACTGAACCGATCAATAGCCTTCCCCTTGATGTGTGTTGGATGATCAGTGCCATCGCCCGGGGCCGTGCGAGAACATCTGCTTCAAATCTTGCCGCGTCTGAAACACACATAAATATGGGATGACAGATTGATGTTCTTCCTGTTTGGTTCCCTTGTGGTCGTTTTCCGC
>NC_051414.1:8631692-8631875 GCF_015228065.2 Penaeus monodon
ATCTGTGTATACCAACTCCTCGTATCCCGTTCATTCTCTCTATTAACTCATAGACTCTATCTTCCATGATCTTTTCTCATTGTAATACCACGATCCACAGAAGCAATAATCATAGACGAAAAGAAATTAACCTAGAACATCAAGAAATATGATTGGGTTTCGCAGAAAAGACGGACCCACGTC
>NC_051414.1:8631942-8632104 GCF_015228065.2 Penaeus monodon
CTTGTATGCTAAGCAAATGAGTTACTGCTGTTCTAGTGAAACAGATCGTGTCGAGGATGGAAGATCACGGGGAAGTAAAATAGCATGTCCATCATGGCCCAGATTCCCACGTAATATATTAGGATTTCCGACCTTTTGTTCGTGCGTGATTTACAACTCCCC
>NC_051414.1:8632309-8633058 GCF_015228065.2 Penaeus monodon
TAGGGAAGGACAGGAGAGAGAAAAGGTTAAGTAGAGGAAGAAAGAGGGGTTAAGGGAACGGGAGAGGGGGTAGCGGGAGTAGGAAAGAAAGAGGGGGAGCAGAGAGGAGATAAGGATGGGGAAGTTAAGATTGAGGGGTGGGAAGGGCTGCCTGAACCGACTTGTTCTTCTCTCTATATTATTCTCGACAGTAACAAGATTTGTTTGTGGCGATGAATTGTCTACAGGCAGATGCGCCGTTGTTCATGTTGTGAGGACTGGAGGAGAGAGAGAGGGAGGAGGGGCGAAGGAGAAGGGAAGATTGGGAGAGGAGAGGAAGAGGGCTTGGAGATGGTATGGAGGTAGAGGAGAAGGAATGAGATGGGAGAGGCAAGAGGGAAGAAAGAGAGGGAAAAGGGAGAAGGATGAATAGTGAAGGGAGGATGAAAGGACTGAGAGGGTGAAGAAGGGGGACGAAAAGTGATAAGAAGAAATGGAAAGAAAGATGTAAGATAGACACGGCGACATAGGGAGGAGAGCGGAAGGGAAGAAGAATGGATAGGAAAAGGAAAAAAGAGAAAGGTAGAAAGGGAGAGGGAGAATAGGGAGAGAAGTAGAAGGGGAGAGTGTGTGCCACAATTGTCCCCGCCCTTCTTCCCTTGTATAAATATGACGGGGAAAGAAAGTTTTGGCATTGTGTTGGAGCTTACTCTGTAAGGGTTAGGAAGAGGAGGGTGTGGTCAGGCCACGCCATGTAAAAGGGTTGGGAA
>NC_051414.1:8633505-8633863 GCF_015228065.2 Penaeus monodon
GAAAGTGGATATAAAGCAACACCGGAAAAAGATCCATGCCAAGTACTTCAGGAAGTTTTTACTTCGGAGAAACATGGTAGTAAGTAAGTAGCTACAAGTAGGTCGCGTCGCAGAAGGAAAAGGGGGTATCCGAGAGCACGGAGATGCAGGATGCTACAACACGTCCCGCTACTAAACTCCCGCTGAAGTATTGTAACGACGGCAGGAGAGAGGCAAGGACGCTCCCCCCCCCCCACCCTCCGCCGCTGCTCCCCGCCGCTGGATTGTGGGCGTGAAGGAGGGATAAGGGGGGCGGTTGCCGTTGTTTTGGTTGGTGTTTGTATGCTTTTTGGCTAAAAAAAGGTTTTCAAACTCTGGC
>NC_051414.1:8634132-8635504 GCF_015228065.2 Penaeus monodon
GACATAAACGAAAATATACACCTCGTATTCGTTTGTAAAACAAGCAGTTCAGATGAAGAATGACAGGTAATCAGACACAGAATGGAAAAGACTCAGAAACAACATATGAAAAAGAATAATGGAATAAAACAAATATCGAGGAAGAACCCCCGAGCAACCGCCGGAAGCAGGACTTCTGGCCACAGCCTCCGATGCTCAGGGTTCATCTCGCGCGAGGTCCGTCGGCGAGGCCCTCTTGGCCCCTCCGCGCGACGCTTCCCTTCCTGGGGTTCGGGGGCGATTCGGTGCGCTATAATGAGGTTGGCTCTCACATACGTAAGTGGGCATCGCGATCTGGTTTGTGTGGTGGGCGGGGTGGGTGGGCGGTTTATAAATTGGATCATGTTTGATGGATAATTGGATTTGTTGAGTTGCTAATTGCGATGAGAAGGTCGGCAATTAGTTGAGGCATTCGGTATCACCCGTCATTTGTTATAATTCAGGGGTTGATTTATGAACTCAGGTTGGCATTTACCGTCCGACCTCTGACCTTCCATGCAATTCATTTCGTCATCGATGCAATTCGCGGCTGGACGCGGCTGGCTTTGACGGGCGTCGGGTCGCTGCGGTCGCGAAATCTTTCCCGCCGCCGCGGCTGTGCCTCCCCAAAGCACAACCGTATTATTAAGAACTGCTGTTGCGTGTCGGTGCACCTTGCATTGCGAAATGGCAGCGTCATGTGCCTGGTTGGCGGCCTGTTTGAAGGTGGATTCTTTGCAACATGGCTGGCTGCCTCTTGCGGATGAGCCGGTGGTGGAAATGGTCGGGTTTCTTGCATGCTTTGCAAAATGCGTATTTATCGAGCTTAAATATTACATTTAGGAATGCACTAATATTTGTTTTGTTATCTGATGTTCCTCGTTACAGTATTACTGTATGAAGCTTCAGCAATTTCAGCATACAAATACCCATATTCTCCAACTCCTACGCGTCTTGTATGCCTCAAATGCCTCTTGACACATTTGCAGCTTAAGGCATGAGAGGCCTGGGTGCAAGCGATCCCAGACAGCGCTCCAGAAAGCCGAGACTTTGCCTTCCCTCTCCTGCAAAGCCAGCCTGTGTGTTTAGCTCCTCTTCCGTTAGCTTATCGAATGATAGATAAGCTGGTAAATGAATCGTCGGTTAATGAGGGAGCTTGGCGGGAGCGGGAGCGCTGTGGCAACACTGCGGGTAATGCCGGCGGCCGTGCGTAATGAGCGAGAGGGTAAATACGAGCGCCGGCCGGGGATTCCCTGTCGAAGTGCAATGATTCGGATGATTCAATTAATGAGCGACGTGTCTGGCATCGGTGCCAGGGCGCCCCGGGCGGAAGTGCCTCTCCTCAAGACGCACC
>NC_051414.1:8635533-8635634 GCF_015228065.2 Penaeus monodon
GAGGGGGGGGGAGGTACAAGATATCTGCTTCGTTTCTTTTGATCTTTCTGATGTTTCATTCGTATTCGTAATCTTTTGTTAAGAAAGAAAGAATATATATA
>NC_051414.1:8635661-8635935 GCF_015228065.2 Penaeus monodon
ATGCTTCCTACTTTTCTCTCCTTAGCTTCTTCCCCGAAATAGCAACCAACAGAGGAAGGGGGGGGACATCCATACATATATATATTCTAGAAAAATAAAGCCAGGAAAGAAAAGCATCAGGTAGCGGCGCGCGGAGAAGAGCGGCCGGTTTGCACACCTCGTCGACACTATGGTTATAAGCCTTCTCGTGCAGGTCGATAGCCGGCTCACAAGTCTTCGGCTTTGTCTCGGCCGGGGATTAGGGCGCATCTTCGCTTGCATTAGCTCGGTTGTC
>NC_051414.1:8636039-8636137 GCF_015228065.2 Penaeus monodon
TTCTTGGTTTTGTGATTGTGTTTAGTTTTCAGGGTTGGGTTCTCTGCTTCCTCTCTCGGCTGTTGTTTTTCGTTTTCTTTTTTTTCTTTTTTTTTTCT
>NC_051414.1:8636212-8636399 GCF_015228065.2 Penaeus monodon
AGACATTTTTTTTACATATTGTGGCTTGTGCCTATTCCTACTTGTGCATCTGTGCATTTGCTTCTCGTGTAAGTTCACCAGGCCTTAATAACAGGTACATGATGCGATGTTCATCCTTCGAAATTTCGCACGCACGTGTAACAATTACACGTAAAATAAAAACATTAATGAGCAACTGCGACGTGAC
>NC_051414.1:8636424-8636756 GCF_015228065.2 Penaeus monodon
CGAGTCACCCCACCCAGAACAACCTTCCCCCCCATCCCCCCCCCACACCTGAGTCACCTCCCCAGACACTTTTCCCCAACCCGAGCCACCCCACCCCCCTACCTGAACCTCTACCTGCTTACATGTGCCACCCCCCCCCTCCCCTTCCGGGCCACTTCCTCCCCACCCGAGCCAAACACACCTGTGACTTCAAGCCCTCAAGCGGAGACTCGAGATCTTGAGTTTTTCTTTAGAGGCTGTTTTTCATCTTTGTTTATTTCTGGTTATGATCTATCTTTTGTGGTTTCCGAGTCTGTTCTTGTTTTGTAATGGTATTGTTTTTTTGAGTCATG
>NC_051414.1:8637038-8637232 GCF_015228065.2 Penaeus monodon
ATATAAAAAAAAACACGCGATATATTGATCTTAACACTTTTCCCGACATGCTCTCCCTCTCTTAATCTATTTAAAATTCATTGTAGTTTCCACCGGCACGAAAATTATCGCATATTTCATTGGCTAGATAATGGGATAAAATGATGGTTTTTAATTTTCTCTTTTTTTTCTTTTACGGCGAAGCAACATAGCGT
>NC_051414.1:8637461-8637611 GCF_015228065.2 Penaeus monodon
GGTGTTGTCCGAATGATAATTCCTTACGTCACCGAAAATTAGTCAGAGCGGCGAAACTGATTTACATTTTATTAATTATAAACCAAATTAACCAATTACAGGCCTTGATAACACCTTTTGGGAGGGCGGGGCGGAGAGGGGGGCGGGGGT
>NC_051414.1:8637765-8638055 GCF_015228065.2 Penaeus monodon
AACGAGGAGAGAAGAAAAGCAACGATTAAAATCTTTACATACCAGACTTCAAAAACATGAAATTCACACGTTAAAATTCTCCAGAATTATTCGAGGCAGGCATTAATGGTTACACGGTTTCTCCTTTTTTCCTTTTTCGAAACACCGCCTATAAATTTTGTTATTTTTTGGCCACGATAGGCCTATTTTAAAGAGCATTTTGGGATAGTCTGTGTAAATAAACATAAAGCTATGTTGAAGGGAATATTAAAAAAATAGAATAAGATAGAGCGGGGCGGATGATGTGTGGA
>NC_051414.1:8638262-8638511 GCF_015228065.2 Penaeus monodon
TTTTCGAAAATGGCCAGATCAGTCTTTATGCAGATGCGCCCGTGTTTACCAGGGGCTAAGGCTGTCCCGCCGCCGTCTCCGGGAGTGGCCGGGGACGAAACTTGTTCACTAAGCAGATTCGAATGGCTTTATCCCGCCCCTTGTCTCGCGCTCTTTGTTGCCCCTTCGCAGGGCTCCCTCGCTCGCCCGCGCCTCCGCCTGGGGCCCCGGCTTCCCGCTTCCCCTGCCGGTATTGGAATCAGGAGGATT
>NC_051414.1:8638965-8639046 GCF_015228065.2 Penaeus monodon
TGTTTTGTCATCTTCCCTTGTGTTTTGCTGCTACACCCAGTAAATCCGGTTACATTACTAGCACTACCAATAGGGAAAAGC
>NC_051414.1:8639090-8639330 GCF_015228065.2 Penaeus monodon
ACACGTCGAGAGAAAAGGACTGCCAATAATTCGCAACATCCGGGTCGTGCAGCCCTCTTCTTCGCAATTGCAGCGGCCATTAAGGTCGTCCGTGCACCATTAGCAACATGCTTAGTGCCCGCCCTTATTCACGCCCGGTGGTTCAGCATTCCCGCTCCGGCGCTGGGTGGCGCGCTGGGAATCGCTCATGGCGGCTGAGCAGTGGGAACGGGGTGGCGTCGGTCAACGGTCGACTCGGTC
>NC_051414.1:8639678-8639870 GCF_015228065.2 Penaeus monodon
ATCACACAGCTGTATAAACGAGAGGGGCAGTAGAGACGCATATTACTAATAATGTCCATTAAACAGCCGGTATTAAAGACGACCATTAAATCCAGGTCGTGCAAGCGACGCCTTCGGGGACACCGTTACTGTGCTGTTGATTTTGCTGGCGCTTCCCGTGGGTGATGGAGTGGGAGTGCGGGAGAGAGTAGG
>NC_051414.1:8640173-8640595 GCF_015228065.2 Penaeus monodon
CCGTCCTCGCCAGCGCGCGTCCACAAAGGAATTTCTTAAAGATATAAAAGAGTCTTGGAACATCCCCTTGCCTTTCTTCCTGTCCCGCGGGTGCTGCTTTGTTCACCTGTAAAACCTCAGACGAACTTTGAAGGAACCGGAGGCAAAAACACACACACTCGAAAAAAAAAACAAATATTAATAGATTGATAAACCTTTAAACATACGAGAATGAGGTCGCTTCTTCGTCCTCAAAAACTTTTTTTTTTTTTTTGGGGGGGGGATGGAGATCTAATGAAAGGAGATTGGGAAGACTAAGATGACAAATGTTATGCAGGAAACGTAAGGAAATAAGAAGATAAAAAGATTATAAATGCGCAAGTGTATGAATTTGTAAATATAGATAATTTAGCAAACGAAGTAGAAAGATTATCAGGATAAGG
>NC_051414.1:8640955-8641098 GCF_015228065.2 Penaeus monodon
AAATCTGAGGACAATAAGTAGCATTTCCCGAGCGAGTCAGGTAACATTTTCCTGCTGTTGTAGGAGCATTGTGTCTCGGCCGCTCGGGAGAATGCATTAGCGGACTCCTTTCGGCCGCTAACAAAGGGGAGAGAAGGACTCCA
>NC_051414.1:8641234-8641353 GCF_015228065.2 Penaeus monodon
AGTTAATAAATAGGAATTAAGATAAGTAACAAAGCCGGGCCTGTGCTGGGGCATCCTGCGGAGGCGATCCAGAATGGGACTTGCAGTTGTGGCCTTTGTTTGCTTCTTTTTTACGAGGC
>NC_051414.1:8641410-8641946 GCF_015228065.2 Penaeus monodon
TATATAGTCATCTGTGGGCGTGATTTGTTTGCCTTGTTTTATGATACGATGTAGATGTTCCATTTTTGGAGAGTTTTCTAATATCATGAAACCTTCCATTTTCATCTTCGAGACGGAATAATGATTCCATGTGACATATGTCTTCGACGATAGGAAAAAATGGTTTGTGGAATCTCATATGGAATAATCTTTGCGTGTGGGTGAGTGTTTTTTAAGAGTTGTTTATGTTATAGTGTTTCTGCAGGTTTACCTTTATACAGATATATATATAAACATTAATCAAGGCTGAAAGAGCCATTCATAGGAACTGACGTCTGTCCTCCCACGCGCGCCAGCTTCCACGGGCTAACAACAGAACAGCTAGTCAGTATAACAAAAAGCAATAACAACATCGTGAAATCAATGATAGTCATTTTTAAACTCATTATCATCAATGATAGTCATTTGTAAACTCATCATTATCATCAATGATAGTCATTTTTAAACTCATCATTATCATCATTACCTTTCTCCTTCTGTTCCTCGCCCTCCCCCCC
>NC_051414.1:8642186-8642477 GCF_015228065.2 Penaeus monodon
ACCACAACCCACCACCCCACCACCTTCCCCCATCTTTGCCCTTCCCCCCTTTCCCCTCCCCACCTCACTCTCCTGATGCCGGGAGAACACACACTTCATCTCCTGGGAGAGCGATGACATGGGCGCGCCGACGAGAGCCTGGAGATGAGCCGTAACTGCTGATGAACCGCAGCTCGGGATGAGGATAGCTCACGCCCGTGTGGGTCGCTGACAAGTGTGCGATGGGCGTGGGTGTGATCGAAGAAATATAATGGATTGCGTGATGGATGGCGGGGAGCGTGACCCGTTGGA
>NC_051414.1:8642706-8642798 GCF_015228065.2 Penaeus monodon
GGGAAGAGGAGGGAAAGAGTAAATGAAGGAGAGGAATGAATGAAAAAGATGGAGAGGAATCGGAGGAAGGTAGGGAACAAGTAAATGAGGAT
>NC_051414.1:8642863-8643123 GCF_015228065.2 Penaeus monodon
TGCTTCCAGTCCAGGAAACAGAAAAGACATGGAAATGATATATTAAAATCTGAACAAACAAAGACAAAAACGCAAGGGAAAAAAAGGAAAAAAACGGAGATTCTGTTTACCAAACCAATCTCCTTGTAACCTATCGATGCATGGGATAAAGAATCAGCTGGTCTCTTGCTTGTTTTCCCCACATGTTTATGTGGCTACAGCGAGGGAAGGGAGACGGGGAGGGAAAGTTTCTTTGTTTGACGAAAGAGAGAGAGAGCGAG
>NC_051414.1:8643377-8643474 GCF_015228065.2 Penaeus monodon
CAGCCAAATAGAGACAATGAGACAGACACAAGTTGCAAGAGGGAGGCGGGAGGGGAAAGGCAGGCGAGGAGGGGACTCATCTGCAACGTGTAGGCTT
>NC_051414.1:8643523-8643761 GCF_015228065.2 Penaeus monodon
CCTGAGGTGATGCGGATACCTTGAACAGAAAGTGATTATTTATTCATTTATGCGTTTGTTTGTCTGAGGTTCTCTGCATGTGTTCATTCACTCGCCCGTTCATTCGAAAGAGTAAGAGTGCAAGGAGCCATTGTCATAAAGCAGATTATTAATAAGCTTCGTTAATATACACGCCTCAAGTCACGATGCAAATGCATTGTTTGAATATGCAAATAAGATAATGAATAAAGGAGAGGAG
>NC_051414.1:8644902-8645026 GCF_015228065.2 Penaeus monodon
AGATGCAAACTGCCTTATAGGATGTTAACTTTGAGGTCTGAAAATAGCTCGTTCGAAGCGAGATCTTTGTGTGAGATACGTCAAGAGTGAGAGTTTCTCGAGAGGCAAGAGGCTAGCTTCTACT
>NC_051414.1:8645057-8645310 GCF_015228065.2 Penaeus monodon
ACCTATTTTCGTCTTTCAGTCTTTCACTCTTGTCTTCTCTCCCCCTTGTTTTTTTTTTTTCTCTTCGTTTTCTGCCCCTGTTTCCTTTTGTGTTCCTTCATCTTGTGTGCTTCTGTTTGTTTTTCTTCCATTTTCCTTTCGTTGAATTTCTTATCCCTTTTCTTTTGTATTTTTTCTTGATATTTTCTGTCCTTAATTTTTGCTTCAATTAAGCTATCGAATTTCATTTTCTTCTACATTTTACTTTTTTTTT
>NC_051414.1:8645349-8645544 GCF_015228065.2 Penaeus monodon
TGCCTTATCCATTCTCCTAAACTGAACTGACTCAAATAATCTCGGAATGAATGAGAGATGATGCGCCATGGATAAAACATAGAAAATGAATAGCGGGTATTCTTTCTCGCTCGTTGCAGATGCTCTATTAAGGGCTCTTAAGGCACTGTTGCTCCTAGGTAAATATCGCTAAACAATGTTGCTTCTCTTTACTTA
>NC_051414.1:8645913-8646130 GCF_015228065.2 Penaeus monodon
TTTCCCTTCAATACGCCTCGATTTCAGTGAGACCTTGTGAATCCTAGTGAAAGGCACCCCCTCCCACTCCCTCCCCAAGAATCCTCCCCCAGGACCTTCCCCTCTTCGCCTCTTCTTTTCTCTCCAACCTATTCCCGTCTCTTCACTTTTTTCTCGTTTTCTTTTCCTGGTCTTCGTCTCCTTTCCTCTCTTCTATCCTACCTTCTTTCTTCCACTA
>NC_051414.1:8646218-8646283 GCF_015228065.2 Penaeus monodon
TTTCCCATATTATCTCATCTTTCATATCCTCTACTCTTCTCTTAATCCTTCTTCTCATATCCTTT
>NC_051414.1:8646461-8646640 GCF_015228065.2 Penaeus monodon
ATGTTGTGGACGTCGGGAATGGAGATCCCAGGTGTAAACAAGGGTCAGCGAACCACACGCACCAGCCATGAAGCTCCTTTGTATTAAAAGTCAAGTTTCATTTTTGCATTTCTAGATTTTTCGATTCCTCCCTTTTTTGTTATTTTTCTTTTTTGTGTGTGCCAAGTTCTTTATCGAGA
>NC_051414.1:8646696-8646918 GCF_015228065.2 Penaeus monodon
ACGAATAAGAATATAAAGAGAACGAGCAAGGGGAACTTTCTGTCAAGTGAGTGCGTCACTTATAAATACTATGTAATGTTGCAGATTAGACGAAAGCAATTGCAGGGTCGTCGTACAGAAAGGCCTCCACAACGAAACGATTAAATACATACGTAACGAAGGAGGCAAAAGGAAGCTCTTTATTTGCATCCCTGTTGTGGGTCTTTCTTTGCGTTTTTTTTT
>NC_051414.1:8647332-8647515 GCF_015228065.2 Penaeus monodon
ATTTTCGAACGTGTTGATGGGGCATGGATGGGGAAGGATGGGTGGGCGTTGGGTTCGTTATGCTCCATTCAATATTCATGCGTGTTTGCAGACCGATTCTGGCGAGGAGGCTGAGTATTTCGATCACCTGAATTTGAGGTTGGAGTCATCCGGCGATGTTTTGGGCTGGGGAGGTTCTGCCCC
>NC_051414.1:8647680-8648002 GCF_015228065.2 Penaeus monodon
TATTCTACATCTGCTTCCGGTTCCCTCTTCTCTCTCCGTTTTCCCTCCCTCCTTCTTATCCTCTCATCCTTCCTCATACCCCCTCTCTTTCTCTCTCTCCCATTCCCCTCCTTCCCTCCTCCAGAAAACTTGGAACAAATAGTTCAGCGCGATGGAACGGGACTTAGAGTTATTGTTGTCCAGGACAGATGGATGTGGACACAAGACATGTTGCTACAAGTTTCCCGGTGCAGAGCTAATGACGTTTGTCTAAAACGTTTGTTGGCGTTTGTCTTCGTGTTTGGTTACGTTTAGTGTATCGGCATGTGAGTAACTGGGAGTA
>NC_051414.1:8648226-8648476 GCF_015228065.2 Penaeus monodon
TGGTTCTGACAGGAATCAAGTGAGTGAGCGTTTAATATAACTTTCTTTAGTAAAACGTCAAGGGACTGACAGAACCACCTCTGCCGCCCGCCTGTGCACTTGCAAAGTAGCTGCAATGGGTTCCTTGAAAGTGAATATAATTTTGCTGGAATGAAAACAGATCGCTTTGTATTTATGTGTGTGTGTATGTTTCATTTGGGTCTACAAATACATGTCTTTCATGACTCATAGAATATTTTCCTGCTCCCCG
>NC_051414.1:8648741-8648913 GCF_015228065.2 Penaeus monodon
TAATCAGACCTCCCGATCACCAACGGCATTTACTACGGTTACATTGTTGGCGAGCGATCGTGTTTGCCAGCGTGGCTCCTGGCTCATTATCCCCCGGATCAGGAGTGAGAGCGGCCGGGGAGTGATGTGGGTAGATGAGTAGGTGAGAGGGGAGGATGGGAGGTAGGGGAAT
>NC_051414.1:8648976-8649487 GCF_015228065.2 Penaeus monodon
ATTAGATAAACAGACAGGTAGAGAGAGCGAGAGAGGGTTGCATTCCCTTTAGTTCCGTGTTCGAGCAGCACTTGCCCCCCGCACGCGAACCAAGTGACCTGGCTGCTCTCCGGGGCCCGAATGACTTGCTCGCCGACCCAGGAAACCACTCGACGCAGGATCATGCAAGTTAGTGCAATTGCTTTGTCACGGTCTGCTGATGCAATCCGTGTTATGGCGCGATAATCATTTCAGAATGTGTGTATCGCCAAGGGACAATGTCAGGAATCAGGAAACTATTACTGAATGCTGAACAAGGGGGGCAGGATATGTTCGCTGATCCGCTTCATGATGAGGCTGTTTCATATTGGTGGTGGGGGATTGGGATGGACTTACGTGTGTGTCTGTTCTAATCAGTGCGAAGGTCTCCGTTTAGATTTGGTCTAATATCTGTGTCTAACAAGCTGCCTAACGTGTTGAAACTATCTTTTTTAACTATTTGATTAGATGTGTGAATAAAAATGTTCTACCT
>NC_051414.1:8649515-8650243 GCF_015228065.2 Penaeus monodon
TCCAAATACGGAAAGGAGGGAAGGGAAGAGTTTACGAGGTGACAGCCAGTGAACAATACAAAGTAGAACAAGAACAAAAACAGAGAGCCCCAACAGAATACGGGGGGGAAGAGAAGCAGCGTGAGCGTGTGTGCTAGAGAAGCAGCTTGAGCGTGTGTGCTCGCCGGGTGTCTGTGAGTCTGTGTGCTGGCATTTTTGTCTGTTTGTATACTTTTGTCTCTACGTGTGCGCGCATGCGTCCGTACTCATCGTTTAGCGATGAAGGAAGCGAGGAGCGGAAGCGCAGTGTACGTTGAGCGCGTGTTGGTGTGCGAGCGTGAGAAGGGCGTGCAGCACGGTGCCTGGCGATGGCCAAGTGCCATTGATCTCGCAGAGTAGCGTGCCGCCTTCCGTTACTAGTTTACACCTTGTTACTTGCTCTGTTCCGAGCGCCGAGTGCCGCCGCCAGGCATTGCTTGTTTACTGCACCAGGCGCTTGTTTCGTCTCGCGCTGATAAGATTAGTTTCAAAATGCTAGAGGCGGAGGGAGTTATAGTGCCTGGATTGTCTGACGTCTACAAAAGTTATAATTTGCTTTTGCTGTAAGGGATATGGGTGACTTTCGCACATGCTGGAAAAAAACAGTTTCGATATGAGAGGAAACAATATTACACACACAGCTAAACAGGTACATGAACAATTTAAGGAGGTAAAAGAGAAAGAGAGGTATCTGATTAATGAGTCTGTAT
>NC_051414.1:8651121-8651760 GCF_015228065.2 Penaeus monodon
TGTCATATATTCTACGCATCATTTTCTTACCATACTGTATTTCCCAGTCAGCAATGGTGACTGTAAAAGCTCATCCTTTTAACCGAACCCGTATACGCTTGGGAAAACTCTACGGGCATACATCCGCATTTCATCACAGCAATCCTCTTTCTTATAGCCAACTCGCGCTAACCGGAGTGTATCACTGCCCCGACTTCGCTGCCACGAGGAAAGTTGCGGCGATATGATGTCTTATCTTGCCAATATTCCTACGCTAAGGAGAGTTAGTCCCATAATACATATTAGCATAGATATGTGGCCTTGGTATGTGGGTTTAGGGCGCGGAATGCTGAGTATTGTACGTCACTTTGTTATTGTGCAAATAGTATTAGTGGATTGTGTAGGAGGATCGCAGAGTGACACGACACTTGCCCAGGAAGACACTATACTGCACTGTAGCGATAATCTATAGGTGGCATGGCTATAGCTCTGGATTTAACGGCGTTTAATTTTCGTATTGTGCAAATGTCCTTCAAGTCGAGACGACAATGTGCCATTTATTTGCACGGTAGCGCAACCTGCAACATTCGCTTGGGAAAACCATGTGCCAAAGGTATTTCACTGCGAGGATAAATGCCCAGAACTCTGTGATGGATATCG
>NC_051414.1:8651793-8652037 GCF_015228065.2 Penaeus monodon
ACAGTGCAGCCCACGAATTCTGCATGCCATACATAAATAGTACTGTATTACCAAAACGATATGCATATAAATGTTGTTTTTCTTGAGTAAGGTGCATCGATAAAAATGGACAAATTTCGATTAAAAGTAGGGAAGTAAATAGACAGAATACATCGATATGTATACGATTTCTGGTTATAAATCTCGAATTGCCTTCTCCAAAACGACCTCGACGGCAGAAAAGGATGCTGATTTGACCGGAGTC
>NC_051414.1:8652349-8652546 GCF_015228065.2 Penaeus monodon
GACATGGTTCAAGGAAATGTCACCCATTACGATTCATTAGAAGTCTCACAAGACGAAATGCACATTTTCCCCGACAAATTGCAGGCTGTGCGGCGGGAACCTGATGTAAGTGAATTTATTTGAATGTCCTTGTCCGTACACGTGTTTATTTTCCTGAAAGTCCGGCCATTTTCTTCTATATGCATTTGCATTATTTT
>NC_051414.1:8652932-8653153 GCF_015228065.2 Penaeus monodon
CTAGCTTTGTTTTTTCAGTAAAGTTTAATAATACCATTGATTATATTAAGTAATGTCATCTCGTTAGAACATATGAACGTCGTTTACTCATCTAAGTGTATGATAATACCCTTGTTTCATGAATAGATTAGTGTTTGTTTGTCATTGAGAAAGAGAATCATTCAGTAAGTGTCGAAATACACAGCGCCTTGTTTGCCATGTAAATACGCGTTGATAGATGC
>NC_051414.1:8653199-8653416 GCF_015228065.2 Penaeus monodon
CGTATTATGATGCCGGGGATTTGGATGTGATTTTAGCCAATTTCGCGTCTCATTTTCTTTTTTTTCTGTCTTCTTTAAGGATATCTTATTCGATTTTACGAGAAATGGAGTGGGAAATGTGTGATTTAAGATTTTCTGGATATTTTTTATGGGTGTTCTCTCATGAATGAGAAACGGGTGAAATATATCTTGCTTCCCTGCCGTTTTATGGAGTGGT
>NC_051414.1:8653678-8654043 GCF_015228065.2 Penaeus monodon
ATGAAATTGCTTGCCTTTTTATCGCGTCTGGCAACTAACATTGTTTTGTACTTGCAAACTCATTAATCTAGCTCACACCGCTTAACAACGTCTGCGTAATAACCCTGTCGTTCCTAAGCTCTGAGAACTAATCAAAGCATAATTAGGCGATTTCCAAGCAGAAATTCGAGCCTTAAATTCTTCTCTCTCCGTTAAGAGCCCACTTTCGCTCGCCTTAAAACCCTTACGAATCCGTCATTCCTTCATTATCACTCTCCTTAAGTGTTCTTCATTCTCATCTTCCTTTGCATTTCGCTCTCTCTTCGCTCTTCTCCTCAGACACTTCTTGCACTTTCATTCTCCACTCACGCACTCTTCACGCTCTC
>NC_051414.1:8654073-8654185 GCF_015228065.2 Penaeus monodon
ATCCTACGCCCAGCACCCTCACTCATACTACAAATCTTTTCCATGTCCTCACGGTATGTAATCTCCCTTTCTACACTCTCACGCAACCTTTCATCACCCCTGTACGTTTCAC
>NC_051414.1:8654232-8654511 GCF_015228065.2 Penaeus monodon
CCCACCTTACCCTGTCTTCCCTGACTACCCTTATCTTCCTTACCCTCCACCCCTCCCCCAACAAGGCGACCAGAATCAGGGCAAGAAAAGTGTCTGTTCCAAAGCGATATGGGTCAGTATCCCCATCCACTCCGTTCCTTTGAGATCAATAGCGTTAGTGATGACATCTATGCATATGACATGATGGTGGTGAGTCGGTGGGGAGACTCGTTCTTTTTGCTGTGTTCTGTGTCCTCGTACTCTCGTTCTAACTCTGGTTCTCTCTCATCTGCTGTGTTT
>NC_051414.1:8654677-8654980 GCF_015228065.2 Penaeus monodon
TTTTTCACCCTTTCTCACTTCGTCGTCTTCATAACCACCTTCTTCCCAATCACCTTTTCTGTCTTCCTCCTCGTACAACCCCCCCTCCTCTTACCTACCCCCCCCTTTTGATCTCAACACGACCCTCTTCACCCCCCCCCCCAGCCCCCTTCCCCCGGCATCTTCCTCCTCCATCTCCTTCCCGGCCGTAACGACCCCTTAAGAGTATTTGTCCAGTGGCTCGAAGTATTGGAGGGGAACAGAGATTAAAAGTGATGAGTCGGGCGCTGGGGTACGGGCGAAGAAGACAGTAACATGTAGAAA
>NC_051414.1:8655269-8655739 GCF_015228065.2 Penaeus monodon
TTAAAGAGGTAAGAACACATACAAAGAAAGCGAGAGAGAGGGACTAGGGAGAAAGAGAGAGAGAAAACGAGGAAAGAGATAAAGGAGAGCGAGGAAAGAGACGAAGGAGAGCGAGATGAGGAAAGAGATCTCCCGGTTCGAGTGATCATAAGGCCGATTAGGGTGAGGAGGGAAAGAGAGAGAGTATTATTGGACTGGTGAACAGGGTGATTGAGAAGGCTTTGTAACTTATAAGGGTGACTTGGAGAGATTAGTTGTTTTCTTCTTCTTCTTCCAAGTGCTGACGTAAAAAGGGAGAGCAAGGGCGGCGTGTTGGAAGATAAAAGAGGCATGAGGAAGGAATGGATAAAGGTCAAGAACAATGCGAGCGAAACAGGATACATGTAATGAGGGAAGGAAGATGGCATTGGCCGTAATAGGAATAGAAATTGGCAAATGGAGGTGGATAGTGGTAAGTGATGGAGAGGGGA
>NC_051414.1:8655832-8655959 GCF_015228065.2 Penaeus monodon
GATGCCAGGATTAGGCTTATTCACAGATAATGTTTTTGTTGATCATTTACGATGAAATATTAATAGAAACAATAGAACTGATAGCCAACCTTAAAGCCGGATTGCTCACAAGAGTTTATGAGGGTGG
>NC_051414.1:8656093-8656258 GCF_015228065.2 Penaeus monodon
TTT
Source organism: Penaeus monodon (assembly GCF_015228065.2). Taxonomy (NCBI): domain Eukaryota; kingdom Metazoa; phylum Arthropoda; class Malacostraca; order Decapoda; family Penaeidae; genus Penaeus; species Penaeus monodon. Next base: position 8,656,097 of record NC_051414.1, read on the forward strand.
TAAGAACATCCAACGATCTCAAAATAAGCAAAAGTTGGAGAGAGGGTATGGAAAGGAGGCACGATAAGAGAAGAGAATAGGCGAAAGAGAGATGAAAGAGATTAGGAGGAAAATATGATGACAGAGATAGGACACACATCGCATCGGAGAATGCGGTAGGGC
>NC_051414.1:8656290-8656919 GCF_015228065.2 Penaeus monodon
TATTGTGTTGGTGGCATGGACGAAAAGACTGATAAATCCATTTGTGAAATTCCGTTTTTATTGATGATTTTGGATGAATAACTGATAGGTCCGTTCATTAAATTGATTTATACTGTTGTTGTGAGTTGGTGAGTCTTTTCATTAAAAAGTATTCATGCTGGATTTTTGAAAGGATACGTAGGTTATGCATCAAAGAGAAATATCAAAATGATCTACGAAATTGGGATTACAAATATCTTTTTTTTTCTACATCAAAAGTAGAGATTCCCAGTTATTCTCCAATTTCATTTTCGCTTTAAGAGAGTATATGCAGGGAGGAGAGGTGGGGGGAGGGAAAAAGGGGGCCGAGAATGGGTTGAAAATTGTCTCGACAATGCTATGAAATTTTCGACCTTTTGCAACCGATCGAGACTGCTAGTAACTAATGTGTGCTATTAGTGTAATAACGCGCTATTTATCGACGATATATAGTAGTAGCGTTTCGCTGCGTGGGATTCTGTAAAAAAAAAAACAGTGCTGTTCTTTGTTATCAGAGAAAACCTTGACAACTTTGTAATGGTGGCATTGTTATTTGGCTTCTGTTTCAGAAAAGATAGTTTAAGTGATATGTGGAGTGTGACAATAAGTAA
>NC_051414.1:8656950-8657087 GCF_015228065.2 Penaeus monodon
CATATGTACATACATACGTACGTGTTTGGTTTGAGTATGAGCAACATAGAAGTGTTACTCTGAATATTTTCACTTATCGCATATGTTATTGTTCTTGAATGCCATAAGCTATGCTCTTCTTGCGCCTCACTTAAGAG
>NC_051414.1:8657118-8657401 GCF_015228065.2 Penaeus monodon
GACAGAGAAGGAAGAGACACATTGTCCACAGTCAAACATCAGCACCAACAACAAAACAATAAGCGATAGACATTAAAAAAAACATCTCGAACACATGTTTCGGGAAGGGAATTAAGTAAATCGCTCCTCATTTAAAAGCAATCGTTGATCTAGCGCTGGCTGGGAGTGAGAGAGCGGGCTCGGGGTCGCCATGGTTAGCCGCGCACAATCGGAATCATTACAGTTGTCGCGAGATAAGGAATGGCACCATCGGCCGGCCCTTTTCGCTTTTTCCTCCGTGGCG
>NC_051414.1:8657496-8657762 GCF_015228065.2 Penaeus monodon
AGGTGTAGGTGTAGGTGTGTAGGTGGTTGGGTGTGTTTGTGTTTTGATCATAAAAATTTACTTTGTGTATTTCGTATAACTCTTTTAAAATTTGTTTTGTTTTATGCCTAACTCATAATAATATGTTATTTTGTTTCAGGTAAGCATCGACGATTTGGATACTGAACATGAAGTAAAGCGCGGAAGGTAATGTGTTTGTGAGAAAGGAACAATTGCCATGCATGTTAATTAACAAAAGTGTGTTATCGCGTAACTTTAAGCATTGC
>NC_051414.1:8657879-8658197 GCF_015228065.2 Penaeus monodon
GTACATGTATGCATGCATTTGCCTGTGTACATATATTTTTGTGTGAATGTGATATCAGAACATTTGCGTAATAATATCCAAATATACATTACATGTTAACGAAACACGGGGAAATGTACCGTAGATTAACAGCACTATATTTTAAGTTTTAAGAAATCTGTTAAGTGAGTGAAACGGACCCGCAATGCTCTGAGGGAAGCTTTCGCGAGAGTGTGGTCAATAACCCGATATATCGTGGCCTTCGGACGTTCGATGCTCGTGGCAGGATTATGGGGCAGTTTTAAATCCCGTTCGGCGATCCGGTAGACTTTTCGTTCC
>NC_051414.1:8658631-8658707 GCF_015228065.2 Penaeus monodon
GGCGTTGAGTTAAGGTACTGTGTATCATCTTGATAGAAAAGATACTCTTTCTGAAAAAAATGTGTTAAAGATTGGA
>NC_051414.1:8658824-8658980 GCF_015228065.2 Penaeus monodon
AAATCCTGTTTTGGGTATCACACTTACAAAACCCCCGAATACACGAACACACCCAAACTAATACACAGAACTACATTCGCACTCTCTCTCAGCAAGCAAATAACGTGCAATGTAGATAATGCTACTTGTCCCTGATCGCTTGGCTGCCTTTGTTTA
>NC_051414.1:8659368-8659803 GCF_015228065.2 Penaeus monodon
ACTTTGCACTCGACGAAATCTCGCATAGTTTTGTTTCAACTGCGGATTGGGTCTTGCCTCTCGCCGCGCCCGCACTTGGGTTCGGTGGGCGTGAATAAGTAAGAGATGAGAGTCGGCGACCCTGGATTACAGTCCGGCGGGCGGGCGGAAGCACTCTTTGATACCCCCGTCGAGGCGATGTAATCAGAGCTTGAATCTACATTTCTGTTGCGCCAGACTGGAGGTGGTTGCCGGCTTGTGTTGGCTACAATAGCTGTCGAGGTATTTGGGGACGGAATTTACATGGTGGCATACGTACATGCACACACGCACACAAGGAAAAACGTGGATATCCCACACACATAATGCTACATGCATGAGCACGTGTAAGCACACAAAAACATATAAATACGTTCACAAACAAATACTCTTGTCTCTTTGATACACGCTCGCACG
>NC_051414.1:8659901-8660170 GCF_015228065.2 Penaeus monodon
GGCCTTAACGCAGTCTCACTTGAACACGAAGGACCTCTCATGGAGACTCGTGTCAGACAATTCAAATTACAATCATCAACTCCCTTCGCCTCTCCCCCCCATGCTCCCACCTCCCCCGGCCGCTTGTCAACACAGGGCGGGGTCAGGCTCGGACGAGGTCAAGCCAGGTAGGCATGCGAGGTTGCCTTTTATGTATTAATGACCCGAGAATGACTGGCGCTCGCGGCTTTGATCTTGCACCCGTGAGTCTGATGAGAAATTGATTGTTG
>NC_051414.1:8660459-8660704 GCF_015228065.2 Penaeus monodon
ACCCTCATTACCTTGCCGAGGCTTCTGTCTGCGGCGCCTCATTACTGTGTCATGGCTTCTCATGTCATTGCTGTGCTGTGGGTCATGCTTATTTATTTTTCAATATGTTATCATTCTCTATATGTGTTATTACCAAGGCTATTACTGGTATTATTATGCTCGTTGTTGGTGTCATTGCTGTTATTGTGGGTATTCCTTTCTCTCCATCTATCTTTCTGTATGTCTGTCGGTTTTTATCGCACTAA
>NC_051414.1:8661031-8661252 GCF_015228065.2 Penaeus monodon
TACAAGTACACACACATACACTGTTCCTATGCAATCCCGGAAAGGAAAGGTAAACACCGGAATGACCTTAGCCGGAAGGAGAGCTACGCAGTCCTTATTTGACCTTATTTGACCTTGTTACAAGAAGAGATTGAGTGCGGCTCGTGAGAAGAACGGCTTTGATTGCATAGGTCAGCTGGACAGGGTTGGGTGAAGGAATTGCAGTTGCAGTGCTGAGAATG
>NC_051414.1:8661470-8661826 GCF_015228065.2 Penaeus monodon
GAAATAGGAAAAAACAAGGAAAAAAGGCATGACAAAGCATGAGGATGCATGAATTAACGCAGTGTTATTTTCCCAATATACTTGGCAAAATATGTTAAAAAAAACTTTGTATGTATTACGTTACAATAAATTCATAGTGAACACTGTTTTGAATTTAGTTATATAGTTTGTAAAAAAGAAAAAAAAAGTCAACCTAAAAGCAATCGTTCATGCAAAACATCATTCATTTTCAGTTAAAAAGATTTTTTTCTAGGTATTCTTAAAAATATGTTTCCCATTTTGATGTATTTTTGTACAACAGAATATGCATAGCAAGTTATCGTGAATGAAATCACTTGATTGGGAAATTAGATTAT
>NC_051414.1:8661966-8662139 GCF_015228065.2 Penaeus monodon
GTGTTAGAAATCTTAATTCGGAATGAAATGTATTCAGATGTCTAGTTTTCCTGAAGTCACTTTTGTTCATTAGGAAGAGTTTTGTACAGATTCCCTTTGTACTGTGTAACACTGGGGGAAATATGGATGTTTATTGCTGTTAATTGGGTGTACATTACTGTCTGATTACCCTT
>NC_051414.1:8662190-8662895 GCF_015228065.2 Penaeus monodon
TTTCCCTCATTTCTTCAATCTCTTTATCCTTCGCTCTTTTCCCTCCATAGTTACCTCTCTCCCTCTTTTCTTTCCCTCCTTCCCTTCTTCCTGTCTACCTCCTCCCCTCTATCACATCTTCTCCTTCCTCCATTCCTCCTCCTCCTCTTCCTCTGTCTGTTCTTCATCTCTCCCTTCCCGATACCCTCACTCCCCTCTCCTTTCTTCTCTCTTCCCCTTCCTCCCCTCCTCTTCCTCCTCCTCCCTTCCCCTCGCTTATTCAATATTATTATTTATTTTTTTTTTTTTATTATTATTATTATTTTTACGTTCCTTTTCTTTTCTCCTCCTTCCTTCTCTCTTCCAGAGCACCCCAACCCCTTTCTTCATATTTTACGTTTACTCTCACTTTTTTCTCTCTCTTTATTTGCCCCCTTCTCCTCCACGCCGTGTTTTGTGTAGGCAGCGCATCGTATATTAACGAAGCCAAATATTTTCTACGTTAACTTTGACAGCCAAAAAAAGTGAGAGAGGAAAAAGGGAAAAGAAAGAAACTATTGCAATACGGGAGAGAAAAATGGTCAAATGCGGGAATAATTCCTGTTTTGATTTTCTTTCCAATCCCCGAAGCTACGAGCGGTCAGTGGCGAGGGAGAGAGGCAAGATTTACAGTGCCATGCGATGCAAATGGAACAAAAGGGTTACTTGAGAATTCCGTTTGCCTGT
>NC_051414.1:8662943-8663488 GCF_015228065.2 Penaeus monodon
GCAAATCAGGAAAGAAAGGAAAATGAAGAGAAAATAACGAAAGATAATACGATACATGAAAGGGAAAGGGAATCGAAAATACAACAACAAAAATCAAGATACATAAAGAAAAACGAATGCAAAATACAACAAGATACGAAAAACAAAACAAAGGGAAAGCGTATACAACATATGGCGGGAGAAAACTGACTTCAAATCACAAAATAGAAAACAAAGGAACAGCACAGTATGAAACATATAAAACATGAATGCAAAGTAGAAAAACAAAAAAAAGCGAGTATTTAAATGAAAAGAAATTTCTAAAAATGATTGGAATCGCATTCGTTCTTTGCAACACCAAAAAACCGATTGGAATCTATTGTCGGTTATTATTAGGGCATACAAGTATAATGACGCAATGATAAATGTCAATATAGTTGTTGCAATAACAGAGCGAAATAGTATCCCCTAAGCCTTTAGTGTCCTTTGGCAGTAGTGCCTGTGAGATATTTAACTGCATGCTAATTGTTGATGCAAGTTTCTTCATGACTCTAATTACATACATA
>NC_051414.1:8663581-8663812 GCF_015228065.2 Penaeus monodon
TCCCTAGATTTTTCTATTTTTTCACTGGAGAGCGAGAGATATGAAAACGCAAAAACAAAATGTAAAGAAACAGAAATGCATGACCGGAGATGAGAGAAAGAAAATAAAAGAGGGGTCAGAACAGGAAGATGAAAGATAAAAATAGGAAAAGAGAAGAGGAAACACAAAAACCCAGACAAAGATGAAAACAGACAGACGCTGAGCCCAAAATAATACAACGTCATCCTCCAT
>NC_051414.1:8664242-8664560 GCF_015228065.2 Penaeus monodon
GAGTCGTCTGACCTCCTTGGTGAAGATGTCAGGCTGGCAAATGGGCTTCAGAGCCTCCGCCGAGCTCGTTGTATTTCTAGCCTTGTTCCAGGTAAGGCCAGGGGGGGGGGTGTTGGAGGGGGGATGGGCTTCTCTATTTGTTTGTGTATCTGTATCTATAGAGATGGAATGATGGATTGATGTGTATGTAAGTTTATTTCTTCTTTCTTTTTCGGTGTCTTCGCTAGGATGCTGTTGTTGTGACTTTTCTTTAGTTTTTTTTTTTCCAATATTATTACATTTACGATTTTTATCACTATTATCGTTATCATCAGAAGC
>NC_051414.1:8664611-8664913 GCF_015228065.2 Penaeus monodon
CCCCCATCCCGCGTCTAATAATCCCCATTATTGGCCCTGGCAGCTGATATCAAGGCTCTACGTCTCGCCTTTTGAGCCAGCGGGCCACACGCTTTCTCACGAGGCTGCAAAAGACGGAGACACAATAGTCACTCCAAGGCATTTGTCTGTGAGCTGGCTGGGTGACGCGCGCGAGTCTGCCCGAGCCGTCGGTGGTCGGTTTAAGTGGTTCGGTTTAGTTGGGTCGGTGTGTTGGATTCTTCGGTATCCGGATCTACCGAGAAATGTCGGTTTTGTCGGTCTTGCGTTTCGGGATGTCGTGG
>NC_051414.1:8664969-8665104 GCF_015228065.2 Penaeus monodon
AATTAATTATTTACAGGGCGAGGGAAAGGGAGACTGTTGTGCATCTTCTCTTTAATAAAAGGCGTGTTCGTTTGTTTTGATTTTGATGTACGTCTGTGTTATTAAAAACTATTGGATTTCATTATCATTTGTATT
>NC_051414.1:8665251-8665589 GCF_015228065.2 Penaeus monodon
AAGATAAGGTATGAGTACGAAAAACTAAGCGAAACCGCGTCTCATTTGCATATCCCGGACACTGCGCTGTTGATCCGGGCATCCACCCTCCCTCCCTCGACATAAATAAGAAATAAGGGAGCTGCTTCCTGCGAGCGAGGGAGCCCCAGGATCGCTCGGCATGTGGCTATAACCTGCTCGTGTCAAAGATGATTACGGAAAAAGGGAGAGTGGAGAGAGAGAGAGAGAGAGAAAGGGAGAGATAAGAGATAGAGTGGTTAAAGAAAAACGAAAGGGACAGAAAAAGAATCACTTAGATTCAGTTCAGTAAGCTGGAAAGTGCGATTCTCACAGCTAAA
>NC_051414.1:8665620-8665789 GCF_015228065.2 Penaeus monodon
AGAGAAGAGAAAAAGAGAGAGAGAGAGAGGTGGGAAAGGAGGGAGGGGGACGAGTGAGTGAGGGGAAAAGAGGGGAAAGGGTGGGGGAGAGGAGAGCGGAATTAGAAATATCCTCTGGCTGTCAAAGTTACACGTGTTCAACATCGCGTGGATGAACGAGACGAACTCG
>NC_051414.1:8665900-8665980 GCF_015228065.2 Penaeus monodon
AAAATAAGCAAGGGATTATTAAAATGGAGATGACTAGAGGGACGATGGGATTGGGAGAGGGAGATTAACCAACTTAGCTA
>NC_051414.1:8666163-8666277 GCF_015228065.2 Penaeus monodon
ATCAAATGCCCGTAAATTAAAGCAAGAATATAATAACAGGAAGGGTGATTGTGTACATCAAGATGGACACAGATAGGAAGAGATTAGGAGAAGACACAGAATGAGACCTTAAAA
>NC_051414.1:8666318-8666689 GCF_015228065.2 Penaeus monodon
GAAATAATGTTAAAAAAGTAAAGAGTAAAAAGGGAGACAATGGCAGAAAGAAAATTTGAATCTATGTATATAGCAGCAACTGAAAGAAATTTTAAAACACGAATGAATAGTTAGAACCAACAAGAAAACATTAGAACTAATCGAGATAAACGAACAGTATTTGAAAGATATGCATCAAATATCATAACCACGGTAAAGTATCTAGAAAAAAATCCGAGAAAAAGAAAATGCAGATGAAAAAGCTTTAAGATTCCCCGAAGATGTAGAGAGACGCGAGTCCAGCGAGCAGAAGAGCGTGCTATCACAGCCCAGATAAGAAAGCTAATGTCTCAGCTCAAGGAGGTTTAAACTTTAAGAAGTCGAGAGACAGA
>NC_051414.1:8667137-8667348 GCF_015228065.2 Penaeus monodon
AAATATAAAGTAACACATTTTGAAAATTGTGAGGCAGAGGGATAAGGGGGAAAGGAATGAAAAAGAGAGGGAAAAGACAATAGAAGAGAGAAAAGGAGAAAGGGGTAGTGAAAGAACTTTGAAGAATTTAGTAAACAAGGAACTGGAAGCGAGGAAGAGCATAAATGAAAGGAGAATTGGGTAAAAGTTAGTAAGAACTATAAATGGAGGC
>NC_051414.1:8667414-8667578 GCF_015228065.2 Penaeus monodon
GCAGTTATCAAAAATAGGGAACGAAGGAAATGTAACAGTTACTTGCAAAATAACAAAACAGAGAAATATATTATGAAAACAAACAAACAAAAAAAGGAATGAATTGATCTGAAGCGAAGAACAATGAAATAATAACCAAATTATACACATTCTCCCCCCCCCCC
>NC_051414.1:8667617-8667710 GCF_015228065.2 Penaeus monodon
TCAGCGATAAGAACACATTTATTGCCGATAAGGACAACAATAAGAAGGCGAATAAAAGGTCACATTTGACAAGGATGATACCAGGAACAACAG
>NC_051414.1:8667769-8668407 GCF_015228065.2 Penaeus monodon
GCAGCAATGGCGATGATAAAATACTGCACAGCTACAGGTGAGGATAGATTGAGTCACAAGAATCGCACCCATGGATAGGAAAATGCAGGCAGGTCAGATGTCAGAGGTTAAAGAGGAGGGGAAAAGGAGGGTGAGATAGATAAGGTCAAAGGTTATAATCTGGTAAAACGTGTGATTTTACTTGGTTTTATTTTCTATTGCGCGATTAAATGGATGCTGAAATGTCAAAAGAGATTCTAGTTTTTAGTTTGAACTCTGCGATTTCCTTCCCCTGGGGAAAGGGAGGGGGTGTCAAAGAGGCTTAATCATTTTAAAGAACTTACGTAATGATTACGCGAAACTTCGAAAGTCAAATTTAATGCATCTTAAGTACTTAGAATAATCTCTTTTAATAGCTGCCTGAAGCGTTGACCGAAGTCCCTAGAGAGTTTCCGGAGAGCGTAATACTTCCTAGAGCGTTTAAATTGTAACATTATACTTACAAGATGAAGGTAAAAGTTCGCGGCGTATGGCTCTTGTTCACATTTCTCACTCGCTGTCTGTTTATTCCTTCTGTTCATTCCCTCCCTTTCTCTTCCTGGTGTTCAGGTTATGATTTGTTATATATCTAGATTTCAATCCTTTACATAAATATATAT
>NC_051414.1:8668646-8668846 GCF_015228065.2 Penaeus monodon
GTGTCGAGTGATGCATGCATGATACTTGTCACGGCGTCCTCGCTTTAAACCACGAGATACAGTGCCATCCATCATACTGGAATGATCGTTTCCCTTGCACAGTTTAACAGGATTTAAGGCACGTCGTGAGCGAGAGATATAGGACGCGTATCTCCCTCTGTCACGGAGATCCCTGGCCTTCCCTCTGCTGTCTCTTTCTA
>NC_051414.1:8668921-8669209 GCF_015228065.2 Penaeus monodon
CGTGCCCGCTTTCATTCTTCTCTTTGTATCCTTTGCGCTCTCGATCCCCTGTCATACCCTCTACTCCGCTGTCTCTCTCTACTCCTTTGTTGCAGCTGGAATCCTTTGACGGTGGCATTGTGTTGTGTTTCGCCGGAGAGAGACGTCGGCTGCTCAGTTTTGTCACGTCGCGAGAATCACAGCTCACGCCCTATTGTCTCTGCGGTCCGCCGTCCCATTATCATGTTTGCTTTATATCCAACACTCTTTCTTTGGCCTCTTCTCCCTCGTCTCCACCTCCCTAATGCC
>NC_051414.1:8669445-8669919 GCF_015228065.2 Penaeus monodon
CTTATTTCTACACACAACAGGATACACATCTCTCCTTTCTTCGTTATCCCACATCGCTCTCTCTTTAACCTCCAGACCAATCTCCTACTATCTTACCACTATCCTACCGCCCTATCACCATCCTACCATCCTGCCGCTCTACCACAACCCTCCCATCCTACCATCCTGCCGCTCTACCACAACCCTCCCATCCTACCACCGTCCCTCCTTCGTCCCAGTCTCCTTTCGCATTTTAGACACGCTTCTCGCCCCTCTCCAACCCACCCCCATGTACTTATTCCCTCGTCCTGCCGCTCTGTAATGCGTCGTTCCCCGCAAATGTCATGAGGTTTTGCGCCGGTGTAAGCCCCGCTGCCTCTATGTCTGCGCGTGTCTGTTTGATCTATATGGCGAGAGAAATATTGAGTTTTAGTCGACGTGGATTTCATCGCCTGATTTGATGTCAGGTACGTTTTAGTTTGATGAAGTGCAGGG
>NC_051414.1:8670958-8671609 GCF_015228065.2 Penaeus monodon
AAGAAGTGGGAGGCGTTTATTGCGATTGCTGTGTTGCTAATATCCGTGATATTATCGTTATGGCGATTGTTTTTCGCATTACATAAGTTTATCCTGATTACAATTGCTGATGCTATCATTGTTATTGATGCGTTTAAATATAATTGTACAACAAATTGTAATAGTACATTTACATGTACTATTGATGGTTTTGGTAATACTACTGTTATTATCACCAGTGATGTTATTGGTATATTTAGCAATATCGATTTCAATTGTGTAGTTACTGTTATAATTATTATTATAATTTCTTACTGCCAAAAATCAAATACATTTTTTTCAGTCCCTTCTACAAAAAAAAAACTATAAAGAATAAGGTTTAATGTTATAACGAAGCAATATATAAATTTATCTGGATAACCCTTCTCTGATAGCTATACTGCAAGTGCAAACTGCAAGCCAAAAAGGGGCTTAACTGCATGTAACAACATTCTAATCCTATATGCAGGATTTTTGTCTCTTGTTCAATCATTGGCTCAGGGATACGGGCGGAGAGGAATTTTTTGGGGGCGGGGGTTGCCTCTTTGCTTCGTGTCTTTCTGCCTTTGTTTGTTTTGTTTATCTTGTGCATTTGTTTATCTGTTTTTGTTTTTTTTGTTTTTTGAGGAGGGG
>NC_051414.1:8671750-8672015 GCF_015228065.2 Penaeus monodon
CTGAATACAACTTTGTTATGGGAGTATTGTGTTATATCTTTACCATCCCTGACTTTTTCCCTAACTCGCTCAATCATACCCTGTCAACTCCATCCTCTTCCATCCTCTTGCCTCCCTCTCTCTCTCTCACGTGTTCCTCGTTATCCTTTTTTTTCATTTCCTTATTCATTTGACGTCTTTTCCTCCTCCCCATCTTCCTCCAGTTGCACACCCTCACTATTTTCCTGGAATTTCACACCCAGAGACAGATATTAAGGTACCTGCG
>NC_051414.1:8672096-8672341 GCF_015228065.2 Penaeus monodon
GCAGAGGCAGCACATGTATGTCTCTGAACAAAGTTCTCCACATTCTTCACTCACAACCATCTTTTCCTCTTCACACCCACACCCTAAACGCTATCCTATATCAGCTGTTATTCCCCTTGTTACACACCAAGCGTCAGTCAAGGAGACATGTTTCATTGTTTCATCCAAGTACGTGCTTGCGGTGTACTTCAGAGAAGTTGTATTGATTTCGCATAATTGTGCTTGGGGTGCTTGTGTTTCACGAC
>NC_051414.1:8672564-8673229 GCF_015228065.2 Penaeus monodon
TGCATGTGTGTGTGCATGCTGGTTTTATCTGCATGTGAATCTGGCCGGTTAGAGGGGTGGCAGCTGGGCCCCGTTGTCTCCGTGGCACTCACAGTGTACTGAAAGACTTTCCTCGTATTGGAAGAGGCACTCAAGCGGTTATAGCGTCGCCATTATATACGCTGTGTGTCTGTCGCTGTTCAGTTTATTTCCTCTCTTATTATTTCATCTTGTAATGTTTAGATAATGATCTGTTCGATTTTTTTTTTTTCATTTGTTATAATTGCGACATTTGTTAGCAATTTAGCATTGTGTTGGACGAGGATGTCAACCACGTGATCCAAGTCCCCAGATTAAATTACCCTGACAAACTGTTTCCAAATATAAGCATTAAACCGAATTCACTGCCAGACCCGTAAAGTATGCAACGCATAGGCAACAAATGGCACCCAGTTTATCTAAGGAACGCCCGGCCATTTCCGCTCCATGAACTCGCGATTTTCAGTCCCATGAGGAAAAATTAAATAGAGTTGCTCTTTGCTCCTGAGTCGTTAGTGATTCATAGGGAAGGTGAATGGATTGGTGATATATCGCGTCCTCGTTAACCCAGGACTAACGAGCCGGATTTTAAAGCTTAGGTAAGCTTATTCCTGCCGAAAAGCTTGGGTCTTGAAAACGATCCGATA
>NC_051414.1:8673476-8673716 GCF_015228065.2 Penaeus monodon
GGTTATTCGTTCTAAATGATTTTTGGAGGAAAAATGCTTTTGAATGTAGGATTCAAAAACTAAGCGGAATCCTTTTTTTCTTCTTTTTCAGGCGAACTGGCAAGTCAAAAAGAGAATGAATGGTTCGGTGTACATAATAGAAACGGGTATTTTTCTTTTTTTCTGTCCGTTTTTTATAGAGTTGACTGAGCTATCCACGTAATCAGTACCGTTTTTTTTTTTTTTTTAATCCCTCTTGAT
>NC_051414.1:8673769-8674184 GCF_015228065.2 Penaeus monodon
GAGTTAGAGGAAAGGTAAAAAAATATTTACAGAATATATAAGAATGAACTCGAAAGGAATATATACATATACAAAAATGGAAATAAAACAGAAAAAAAGCTATATTGTGATAATCATGCCTCAAAAGAGAGTTGACTCGAGTCTTGACCGACGCCGAACATTAAATTCTCATTTCATATTTTGAGCGAAGCGAAGAATACAACGTGACTGTTTTGCATTTCATTAGCCAGGGGAGGAAGCACTAGCAAACGGCCATGTTAAGTGGGAGATGATGGATGGGCTTCATAGCTGTAAGGGAGTCTTTGATTTTATTTTATTGTGTTGATCTGGTGCTTTTTATGAGGCTGGTTTTCGGTCTGCCTATCTGTGTCTTTATTTAATTTTAATAGGTTTTCTGCCTGTTTTCTAAAGGGCC
>NC_051414.1:8674448-8674561 GCF_015228065.2 Penaeus monodon
CTAATATCCTAACACGATGATATTCAACTTCAGGTAATTTTCCCCAGGGTGCAATTCAACTTTCTTGGGCAGGATAACGAGTTTTGAGAAAGAGGGAGAGTGTAAAAGAGAAG
>NC_051414.1:8674596-8674817 GCF_015228065.2 Penaeus monodon
GGCAGAAGGAGCCTTTAAAGCAGTCGCACGCACAGAGAAACAGCAACAGCGCCCAAGACAGAGGCGACCAACATGGCCATCAGGGTTTCTATTTTTCCGACGCCATAAAAGCGCGGATTCAAGGTCATATCTACACATTAAACGATCTCGCGGCTGCTTCTCTACACGCAGGCGGTTTCCTTCTCCGCGAACGAACCTCTTGACCTCCGTCCTTTTTCCCG
>NC_051414.1:8674906-8675003 GCF_015228065.2 Penaeus monodon
ATATTGGTTTTATTATTTTAGTCGCATTTGATCAGATTGGGAAATGAATACTATTGAATGCATGAGATACATGTGGCTAAGATTGATTGTGTAACCG
>NC_051414.1:8675344-8675435 GCF_015228065.2 Penaeus monodon
AGCTAGGAGTTAAAACTCCCGGTCGATATATATCTGGACTGGAAAACGTTTTAATGGTATACTGGTAATGGTACGCTCCTCCCTTTCCCCA
>NC_051414.1:8675695-8675768 GCF_015228065.2 Penaeus monodon
CTCATCTAGTCTTCGTCCACCCTTCCCTACTTACACCCATCCACTCTTAACATTCCCTTCTCCACCTCCTCTT
>NC_051414.1:8675943-8676205 GCF_015228065.2 Penaeus monodon
ACCCAGTCGGCTTGGATACCGGAGGAATCCTGCACTATATCTCTGCCGCTTAAATGGGAAAAATAACGTAGCTTCTCTTGCGCCGCGAATTTGGAACTGGGGTGTTTGTAAATACAAGGATCGTTATCCGGTGTTGTTGTTTTTGGTCTTCTTTTGATTTCTTCTCTTCGTTGATTTTCTTTTTTCTATATGCTTGTCTTTTGTCTTTCTTTGTTTTTCTTCCTTGTTTGTCTTACACTTCACTCTTTCTACTCACTATGCT
>NC_051414.1:8676466-8676685 GCF_015228065.2 Penaeus monodon
CTCCTTTTTTGTTGTCGACCACGTATTCCCAACACTTTTTCAGTATTGTTGACGAGGAAAATTTATTTATGGCCGCTTAAGCGATTTACATTACCGATATCGTGTAAACACCGCTTGCTTATAAAGGATACGTGAAGATAAGAAATTTTCAATTTGATAAATGGGATGAATGAGAGCTTAAAGATGAGAGGGAAAAGGAAACGGTAGCACAAGATAAGG
>NC_051414.1:8676891-8677108 GCF_015228065.2 Penaeus monodon
CTACCAACTTTTACAAAATATCTCCATATGCAGAGATCATTCATTGCGAGAAAGTAGTGCGCTCTCCCTCACAACCCAAGCCGAAGGTACACTTTCCTCTCGGCTCGAAATATCAGCTGTAGTTTCGTCATCAACTACAAATTGAATTTCCAGGCGAGCCGCAGGCAGCACACGACAACACCGGAACCCAAGCACGTCAAGAATGAGATTTGACCTC
>NC_051414.1:8677273-8677529 GCF_015228065.2 Penaeus monodon
AGTGATTGTTGCATAAATTGCAGTAATGCAATATGGCTTACTACACATTTATATGTATTTATTTATTAGTTCATTTTCCACCCGAGTTTTACTTATAGAATACTAATATCGCGGAGGAACGTGGATTGCAAGCAGAAAGCGAGAGCAATTGAAAGAAAATTCCGACGGAAATGTATCGTGCGATTAGACCGACTCATATTGCAGTGGCTGTTGCAAAGTTTATATACTTCGTGTTTTCTGGTGATATTGGTGACTT
>NC_051414.1:8677595-8677701 GCF_015228065.2 Penaeus monodon
GTGTGTTGCGTGTACGCATTTACTTTGCATGATGTTATTTTAGGTTATGTCTTTTGATGTTATTATTACTTCTATTTCAACTTTTAATTAATGTGTATATTTTTTC
>NC_051414.1:8677758-8677928 GCF_015228065.2 Penaeus monodon
ATGTGGAATGTGTCAATATTGTTGTAGGTAAAAAAAAAAAAAATTATGTCATAAGCACTTTTAACTGAAGTGAAACACGGATTTCCGCTATTGCAAGGTTGCAGGTGTTAATGCAAGGATGCTCCCTTGTATTTTTTAACCATGTTTCTTTTTTACTGATGGGAGGGCTA
>NC_051414.1:8678159-8678308 GCF_015228065.2 Penaeus monodon
TGGAGAGAGGGGGCAATAATGTTCTTAAGGGTATCGTTTGTGTGGAGGAAAAATGACTCGGTGAGGCTGCATTTGTCGAGGTAATGGTCTCCCAGGCGAGTGAGGCCGGCGGGGGAAGGGCGCTCGGAAAAGTGCCCCTCTTGCCTTAT
>NC_051414.1:8678529-8679100 GCF_015228065.2 Penaeus monodon
ATCTTAAATCTAAATAATATTTTCTCTAATATATACGTGACGTTTTCATCTACGGTCGCTTATTGCTATTCCTACATACTGACGCGTTTCACTCTCTGACGTACCTATCTTTCAATTACTCAATCTCTAGATGCCCTCAAAATGTTAGCTCCTAATCTACGTGGATGATCTTTACTCACTGCGTTCTGACTTGCTTTCAGTTGAACATTAAGAAAAGTATTTAATGATAGTGCAACGATTTCAAACAGGAGAGTATGCTGATTCTGCAACACGAATGACGAGCGTTGCATACCATGACGTACTATTATAATCTACAGTAAATGCAAACTCCTTCTACTGGATATTACATCAAGCGCGGACAGGGCTAGCATGCCGTATGACAAGTTGTGGATGTTTACTGACTGCTAGTTTACAAATTTCTCATAAATACTTGCATATTTTGACATTTTAAACGCATGTTTACCTAAGGGCAAGTGCAACAAAAAACATGGTTGTCGAGTTTATTATTTACTCGCTCTCGCATTTTCTTATTATTCTCTCTTTCATATGATATCCGATTAATTACTCATGT
>NC_051414.1:8679197-8679511 GCF_015228065.2 Penaeus monodon
TTATATGTATGAGGGAATGAATGGATACGCGCGTTTGTATTTGTGTCATGTGTATTTATCTACCTATTTTCAAGGAAAAATATGAATATACAGTTTCAGTGAAATCTTTTTTAAAGAGATCAAATATTTAAAGATGACAAGAATGATAGTTTTCATCTAAAATAAATGAATCAACAGATATAATAAGATTAAAGGAAATCTGATAAGATTAAACCATACAAACCTCAGTAGTAAAAGACAACATTTGTGAATGAAGGTAAACAGACGATAAATATAATCGACCAGCTGACTACAGATGTCGGGGACTAGCACAG
>NC_051414.1:8679767-8680410 GCF_015228065.2 Penaeus monodon
CTCTCTCAGTGTGCTTTTTATACATCACAATTACTTACCGAGGGACATCAGGAGAGAGAGAAGGAAAAGGGGAACGAGAGGAAGAGAAAGGGAATAGGGAAAGAGAGGAAAATTAGAAAGGGAGAAGGAATATGGGGAAGAGGGGAGTGAGGGAAAAAATGAGATAGGGGAAAGGAGAAGGAGAAAGAAATTAGGGAAAGAGAAAGGGAGATTAAGAAAAGGGCATGAGGGCAAGAGAGGGTAGGAAAAAGGGGACAAAGAGAAGTAAAAAGGGATTAGGGAAAGACTGAAAACAGAGAGGAAGAAGGGAAGATTGAAACAAGGGTGAGGGAAAAAGGAGGGAGAGCAGGAGAGAGGGTGGAGGGCTCGGAAGTAGATTAGAAGGGAGAGGGGGGGCGCTGAAAGTAGGTTAGTTGGAGGGAAAGGGGGAAGGGGGTGAGGCCAGAGGGGGGAGGGGGCGAAGGGGGGGGAAATATACTAGAAGGGAGCTGACAGTTTTGAGTGCGTGGGCTGACACTGTAGAACAAAGCATGTTTATTGTCTTAGCTTAACAGGATTTATGTTATATAGAAATGGATCCGGGGCTGTAGTTAGGCTGTTATTGGGCTCAAAGGGAGATTGGATTTAGTGTGTGTCGTTAGTG
>NC_051414.1:8680718-8680987 GCF_015228065.2 Penaeus monodon
CCACAAAGCAATTACGATGCATAACACACATGGAAACCGTAGACGGGTGTCGAGTGTGATCAGCCTCTGTAGAAAGGCCTCTTAGTTAAGTCGAATGCGAAGGGAATTGAGCTAGATGGGCACTAGGAGATACCCAAGAGGAGGCCCAGAAAGTTATGAGGGCCGTAACATCAGTGTAATTCGCTGGAGACCACAAAATAACACCACAAACTTTTATAGAACAAGTTTAAGAGCGTCTTAAGAATATCACACGGGGCATGTGCTGGGTG
>NC_051414.1:8681016-8681864 GCF_015228065.2 Penaeus monodon
TAGAATGATCCATCTTGATACATGTTTATTTTTGTGTGCTGTGTGCCTTTTGCCTTACAATAAGGATTTAAGAATGCTAATTCTTAATAGCTGATGCAACAAAGCTTTTTTCATCTGAAACCCGGTCAAATGCATCCAGTCTTCGTGTGTTCAGCACGTGTCAGCAGATTTTGTTATACTTTGCCATCATGATATTTGCTCTCCATTCAAAAGAACTTTTGTATGAAATCTAGGATTAGTTGTAATGCTCTACATAGTCAGGCGGATCCGTTTTTGAAACGTCACCTGCTCTCTCATCGTCAGTTGCTCAGATGCATTGTGCTTTCACTTGATCCGTAATTTAGATCATGTTTTTAAATCCTCCAGCTGATATCGTTTTCAGTCACCTCATTAGCTGGTTTCATACCACACGCTGTCGACTCCCCCTTCCCCCCTTCCCTCTCCACACACAGGCACACACAATTGACACCGTGTTTTTAAAACTTCAGCTGGTCTCACGTTGCTACCAGGAAATCGGCTAATTCCCCACCTGAAACCGCTGTCAGCTGATTTCAGTACCCCCACCCCCACCCCTACCACCCTCCGTCCTGGGCCGCGCGTACCTTTTCGACTCACCTCTCCGCCTGTCGCTAATTACGGCTGAGCGAAAACCGGCAAGTGGCCCGACTTCCGATCCCGCTCCTTTGAAGACGATCGCCTTTGCGTCTGAGCCTCTATGGTTCCTGTCTTGGAATTGAATCTCATTACTTCGGGAAGATTCCTTGCTTAATTAACTCCTATCGATTAATCGGGAACTAATGGGATCTAATGCTTTCGTTCCCTACTCTCATGGAGGGACTCTGGCTCTG
>NC_051414.1:8681938-8682145 GCF_015228065.2 Penaeus monodon
CCTTACCTCCTTCTACCCTTTCTCTTTACATCTCTGTATTTGATGTTTAACATATGTCATTATCTGTAGTTTATCTTCCCCCATTCTCTCATTTCTTATCACCCAAATAAAATGAAAATTCATGTCGTACCTAACACCCTAAAAGGAGAAGAAGAAGGTGCAAGTGTCTCTCTCGCAATCCTCTTACGTGATGTTGCACACCCCCTT
>NC_051414.1:8682213-8682462 GCF_015228065.2 Penaeus monodon
ATTGTTAAGTGATATTATAAACCTTCAGCTGTGACCCTCTTTCCAGGTTATGGGTCTGTGTATCCCCTGTCGATTCACCTGATCGTTTTGAAGAGAATAGTCTTCTGAGAATCTCTTGTTTGTGCTTGTCTGGGTACTCAGTCACAGGTGTGGACTAGTATCCTTGTACTTATACCTTCAGAAGTCCTTGCAGTTTTAAGTGTTTTACTCTTCCTTTCCCATAACTAAGATCCTCATATATGTGTGTTC
>NC_051414.1:8682692-8682973 GCF_015228065.2 Penaeus monodon
GATCTAGTATGAAGGTAAGATATAAACTAAACTGAAGGACACTGAAGGTATATAGGATCTTAGTACTGGAAGAAGAGAAACACTTGAAACTCAAATCTAGTTAATACAAGGATACTAGACCACCTGTGACTGAGTACCACAGCTAACGAAGAGTTCTAAATATTCTCTTCAAACGATCAGTGAATCGACAGGCATACCAGACCCATAACCTGAAGAGTCCAGCTGAAGTTTATAATATCACTTACAATGAGGAAGATCTTATTCCTTAATGACATCGCTAG
>NC_051414.1:8683592-8683743 GCF_015228065.2 Penaeus monodon
GCATGTTTCTCTCCCCTCAGATTCAGATTCAAATACTTTTTACCATAAAAGGGTTTGTATTTTTAAAACATAAAATCTGCAGTGTTCCTAAAAAGACCCGATGGGGAAAGAAAGAAACAGAGAGAATTCGTTCAGAAAAAGTAGAAAAAAG
>NC_051414.1:8684197-8684417 GCF_015228065.2 Penaeus monodon
CGAATAAAGGAAAGGATTAGACTTGAGAAAAGAAGAATATATTTGGATATAGAAGATAGCGAAAAGTTAAGTAAAATGGAAAAGAAAGATATGTTAGCGCGATGAGGAAGTATGTGAATTTTGTACTGAATTAATGGAAAGAGAAAGGGAAGAGCACAGAGGAGAAGCGAGCTTGTATTATTTCTGTATAGTTCATAATTGATTATTGTAAGTGGTAAAG
>NC_051414.1:8684445-8684765 GCF_015228065.2 Penaeus monodon
GATGCATATGTTTTATAATTTTATGATCGTGATAATAAGAGAATTCGGATGAAAGGGAAGTTTGTATTGATTAATCGAATTATACGAATTGATGCAGGTATGAGAATGAGTTTACCTCTCTCTCTCTTTTTACTCTTTTTATTCTCATTTTCGCTTCATATTGATTTAAATCTCATCTACTTTTTTACTCATCTTTGTTTTCTCTCTCTTTTTTGATCAATCTTTTCACTGTCATTTCCTCTTATCTCGTATTATCTTCGGTATGAAACGCAATTCTCCCCTTCGGTTTACGTCTCTTCATGATCCTTCATCTAATATCG
>NC_051414.1:8685084-8685246 GCF_015228065.2 Penaeus monodon
TTCTTTTCGACAAATATATTTCGACTTGTGTTTGGTCGAGTTGAGTAATCCAGTTAGAGGGTCGTTGTGGCCCGCGGGTCTTGGTATCGAGCAATGGGGAGCTCCGGCCGGATGGCGTGCGTTCGAGTCCTTGTATATGTGTGGATTTACAATATTTTTTTC
>NC_051414.1:8685305-8685946 GCF_015228065.2 Penaeus monodon
AGTGAATGTATTGCACAAACACACATACGGGCGTGTTTGTGTGTTTGACTTTCTTTTGTTTTTTTAATGATCATCAGTGCCATCAGCGACGTTGAAATAAGGGAAACGTCATCTGTAGATTTAACAAGGGATTTTTTTTTCTTCAGGAATATATTAATATTGAATGAGATTAACAAAAAAAATCAGTAGCTTTTGTATCTGGAATTCCTCGGCGTTTTATAAGGGAATAACTGAATATATAAATAGGTAAGCAGATTAGAGGGACTGCGGGCACGAAAACAAGAGAGAATGAAAAATAAAATGGAAGAAAACATGAATTGGGATATGGAGTGAGACGGGAAAGAGGGAAGAGAGGGAGATGAATAGGTGAGAGAGAGGAAGAGAAGAGGAAAAGACAGACAAAAGAAAAAAAAAGGAGCATTCACAGACTGAAAATATTCGAGGAATGCATGGTATTTTGATGTCTGATTGGCTCCCCCTCCCTCCCTCCCTCCCCTCTCTTTTGAAATTAAACAAGCGAATTATTAATTTCATGACTTTTTCATGTGCTTCTTTCTCTTTCCAGGTACGTTGTGTGTGTTGGGGCAGAGGCGACGGGTAGGTCTTATCATCCGTCGAAAAGTTTTAAGACTTAGATTTTC
>NC_051414.1:8686098-8686175 GCF_015228065.2 Penaeus monodon
CATATATTTTTAAGATGTGCGTATGCAAATAATAATAATAATATTTTATATGTAACTTACCAATATGTTTTGTGTGA
>NC_051414.1:8686217-8686327 GCF_015228065.2 Penaeus monodon
AAAGCGATATGAAAACAAGATGGTAATACCCATCTCGCAGCCCTTTCCGGACATCCTGACCATTATTCACGAGCGGCCTTTATTTTCATCCCAAATAATATGCTTCCGTG
>NC_051414.1:8686402-8686532 GCF_015228065.2 Penaeus monodon
GTTTCCATCGGGATACGATGCCACGCCCACTCTGCCATCCCCACCCCCCACACCCCCTGTCAAAGACCCGTTACTCTACCCCCTACTCACATCCCTTGCCCTCTTACCCCCTCTCCCCTGGTACCCCCAG
>NC_051414.1:8686595-8686949 GCF_015228065.2 Penaeus monodon
TTGGCAGCCGGGCTTCCAAAATCTAGTTTTACACTTTTTCTTTTCCGGGCTCAGCTGTGTCCCGGGAGGGGGCTCGGAGGAAAAATGTTGCAGCATAAATGATGCTGTTTGACTCGTGGGCGAGGGCGAGAGGGAGGGAAGGAGAAGGAAAAGGGAGATAGGAAAGGAGGGAAGAAGAGGGAAAGGGAGATAGGAAGGGAGGGAAGTAGGAAAAGGGGAGGGGTTGGGAGAGCAATAATGGAGAAGAGTGAATGTTAGATGGAAAGAGGCAGGGAGAAAATGGGGGAAGAAAGAAGGGGACGAGGAGACACAGAGGTGAAATATAGATGTGGCCTTGTTGTTGTTCCCATTAAA
>NC_051414.1:8687528-8687886 GCF_015228065.2 Penaeus monodon
ACATCACACTTTAATTTTAACACACCCCAAATTTATTTAATAAGAAAACCCCAATTATTTCCCAAAAAAAAAAAATTGAAAATTTTAAAATTCTCCCTTTTTTTTTTTTTTTTTTTTTTCTCTTTTAAAAAATTTTTTTTTTTTTTTCTTTTCTTTCTTCCTTTTTATTTTTATTTTTTTTTTAAAATTTTAATTTTTTATTTTCCCTTTTTATTTTTTTTTTTGGGTTTTTCCTTCCCGCCCCCCCTTCCCGGGGGGGGGGGGGCCCCCTCCCCCATTCCCCCCGGGGGGCCCTTTAAAAGGGGGGCCCCGGACCCCTTTAATTTTTTCCCCCCTTTTTTTTCCCCCTTTTTTTTTT
>NC_051414.1:8687987-8688176 GCF_015228065.2 Penaeus monodon
CAGGAAATAGGAATTTTATTTTTATTCTCTTTTTTTTTGGTTTGGGTGACTGCATTCGATCCATTTGTTTATTTATTGTTTAACATCCATTTCCTAACATTCCTTAGTATTTGATTTTTGCCTTTGTCATCCGCACCTGTCGCTTGAAATTCAGATGACTTTGATCAAAACTGTAGTTAAGGAAATGTA
>NC_051414.1:8689192-8689416 GCF_015228065.2 Penaeus monodon
GGGTTCACTACCAATATACAACTGGAATGAAATCTCTTTTTCCCATTTTATTATTTAAAAACTATATTGTAACGTAAAGAAATTTTACGCCATATAAAGCTCTGGCCAGGGAACCCCCCCCCCCTCCTTTTGGCCCCCTCCCCCCTCCTTCCCCAAAACAGATTTTCTGTTCTCTCTAGAGTCCCGGCCGTAAAAATTTTTTGGCGAATTCCTCGGGCCCCCCA
>NC_051414.1:8689995-8690161 GCF_015228065.2 Penaeus monodon
TGATGTAAAGTTTTGTAAAGTATGGTTTTAAAATTTTATATATTTTCCGCGGGGGCGTGTGTGTGTGTGTACTAATTTATGTGTATTTATATAGTTTCTGGCATATTCTTTTATCTGTTTATATCTGTCATCCTCCTGTTCTATTTCTTCTTTATCAGCCAATTAG
>NC_051414.1:8690758-8690935 GCF_015228065.2 Penaeus monodon
TGATTCTTGCCGGCGAGGAAGTGGCAATTTAGAGCGAATCTTTTGAGGAAGTTTCGAAAACTTCTCCTTGGCGAACAGGTGTAAGAATGTCTTGTAAATTCTCTTTGTTTTCCTGTTTCTAATTGTTTGTTTGTGCTTTAGGGATTGACGCTTACAAAGCGATTCTTTTCCTTTATT
>NC_051414.1:8691634-8691861 GCF_015228065.2 Penaeus monodon
GAACACATACATATATATATTGCATACATAAGCGGAAGCGCATCTCGCCCCCATAACAAAATTCCGGTTCCATTCGTTCAACGTATCCTTGCCATTTTCACTCTGACATTTTCTTCATCATTCCTCTCTCTTTAATATTCGCTGGCCAATCTCCCTTGGCAGAGGTGTCTGTATAGGCAGAAATAAACGAGTTTATTCCATGGAGTTGGTTATATATCTGAGTGATG
>NC_051414.1:8691894-8692507 GCF_015228065.2 Penaeus monodon
TTTGAAAGAAAATGGAAATGGCTTCCAAAGTCTTTGACATGTAAATTCCTTATTCAGTTACTTGCTAAAAGTGAATGGAGTTAATATGGTAAAATTTAAATGGCGTTTTATGCAAACGAAGCCTGTTCTCTCTCCAGTGTTTCGGAAGTTACAAACACCATATTTCTTGCGGTTATCATCGTCTGTGAGAATGTATTGGACAAGGCCGGAGTCTGCTTAGCACGCCATCTGTGGATGCTAATTAGCACTACAGCGTCACGGGGGAAAAGGGAAAAGTATTTGTTTCATTTGATTTTAGTGTTTAAGTTTCAAAGAGATTTTTTATAGTTTGTATTTTTGTCTATCTATCTGTTTATCTCTGCATATTTGTTTGTTTCGTTCCCTACCTCTCTCTCTCTCTTTATTCAGAACCTTAATCAGTGTCATTTAGGATAAACTATTTTTTCTTTTCTTTTTTTCATAACTTTATCGTGCCCGTTTTGTTCGCTTGTCTTAATGTTCCCATTTCTCTCTCCTGTTCTGTGCCTCCACTTTTATTGTTTTTTCCCTGCTCCCTTGTTTTTTCTTCCTTAACCAACAACCCTTGAACACACAATAAACCTTGACTGGAGAA
>NC_051414.1:8692676-8692804 GCF_015228065.2 Penaeus monodon
AACATTTAAAAATCCATTTAGCTCTCAAATTACTGACACTGAACCTAACTGCACTTTTGTTTTTCACACGTTCTTCGAAAGTAGCAGCAACCCCCCCCCCCCCACTTTCCTTTTTTAACCCCCCCCCC
>NC_051414.1:8692865-8693071 GCF_015228065.2 Penaeus monodon
CGCAACCCGCGCGGGAAATGGAATCGCGTCACTCCTTTCCCCGAGCCAATCAGCCCCTCAGGCGAAGGAGAGCGATAATTCCATGGCGATATTGAACCGACGACGGCAACTATCGCCCGTTTAACTGGACAGCCAAAGAGCCGGCGTGACGTCATTCGCCTCGGGAATCGGCCGGGGAACCTGCCTCGGGCGGTTAGGTTCCCGTG
>NC_051414.1:8693198-8693554 GCF_015228065.2 Penaeus monodon
GCTTTTCAGTTTTTAGTGAAAAACAAATCAAAACTATTTTCAGAAATTTTTGTACAATGGCTTACAGATGATTAATATATTTATTCAATAAAGGCGATCTTATATAAAGCGAAATATAATGTTTTCTTTTATCGCCATACTACCTGAAATGTATAATACATGTTGTATTGTTATTCGTTGTATTGTTAAAGAAAACGGGAAAAAAATATTGTTTGTGAAATCAGCTTCCATTTATATGTCGGTTTTTTTATATCAATTTCTTTTTACTGTTTCCGGGTACTAAAACGCTTAGATTTTATTTGCCTTATGTTTTTCCTTATGGCCATGCGGAAATTTGTATGTATGCGTGTGTTTAT
>NC_051414.1:8693625-8693829 GCF_015228065.2 Penaeus monodon
TTGAATATTTGCAGCAGACCCTTCCTCTTTTAAGTTTTCTTTGACAGGATATGTAAGGCAATGTGATTGGCGGAGGAGAAATCGGTATTGTCTTCAAATGTGTCTCCAGATCAGGCTGCGTAAATCCTACAGCGATTACCTCATTCAGTATTATCTATTAAAGAGATTACTTTTATGTGAGTGGTAGTGAAAGGGCAGCCGGCT
>NC_051414.1:8693930-8694389 GCF_015228065.2 Penaeus monodon
GAGTATTAGGATAATTGTTTTATGGAAATTTTTGTATTGATAACAGATGAAATTCGATGTTTAACTTATTACGGTATTTTGAAAATTTAATTTATAAGAGTTGACAAAATGTTGCAATGAGCGTATTGGAAGCCACACACAAGCTTACTCAAATATAACATTATTTCAGTCAGTACATTTAAGAATAGGCCTTTTAAGCAGAGACACCACTCCCGTATCCTTACCCCTCCCTCCCCTCCCCTTCCAGTACTCCGTAGAAAAAAAAAACGTAAAAGGGGAAAAAATAAAATTCGTATTCTAAAACAAGAAAAAGAAAAAAATCGTTTTCTAAAACAAGAAGGAAAAAAATCGTGATCAAAAAAAAGGAGGGAAAAAAAACTGTCCCTCTCGCCACGTGTGTCAGTTGATTCCTTTGGCGCCAACACTCACGTAGGAAAAAACGTAGAATTCGTATTCTAA
>NC_051414.1:8694451-8695022 GCF_015228065.2 Penaeus monodon
ACCCTTAAAATTCGTGTTCTAAAACAAGAAGTAGAAGAAGAAAAAAATCGTGATCTAAAAATATGAGAAAAAAACTGTCCTCTCCACGTGTGTGAGATGATTCCATGGCGCTGATTGAGCCCCCCCCCCCCTCCCAACACTCACATAGGATAAAAAAAAAAACGTTAAGTCCCCCCCCCCCCTCCCAATACTCACAACTAAACAAACAACAACTAAACAACTAAAATTCGAGTTCTAAAAAAAAAGAAGAAAATAATAATAAACTCTAGTTCTAGGAAAAAGAAGAATATAAAGTTAAATTCGTGACGTAAAAGAGGAAAAAGAGGGGGCGGGGGACTTAAAATTCGTGATTTAAAAAAAGGAGAAAAGAAAAAAAAAGGATAAAATTCGTGATTCAAAAACAGGAGAAAAGCAAAAAAATGATAAAATTTGTGATTTAAAAAGAGAAAAGCAAAAACATGATAAAATTTGTGATTTAAAAAGGCCCTGATTGATCCCTCGCCCCCTCACCCAATACTCACAAAGGAAAAAAAACGCAAACTTCGTGTTCTAAGTAAAGAATAAAGCTTTA
>NC_051414.1:8695132-8695732 GCF_015228065.2 Penaeus monodon
CGTGTTCTAAGAAGAAGAATAAAAAGTAAATTTCGTGATCTTAAAGAGGAAAAAGCGGGGGCATAAAATTTAAAAAGGAGAAAAAAAAACGATAATTTGTGATATAAAAAAGGCGCTGATTGAGCCCCCCCCCCTTCCCAACACTTACATAGGGGAAAAAACGCAAAGTTCATGATCTAGAAAAAGAATTTAAAAAATCGTATTCTAAAAAAAAAAAAAAAAAGTAAAAAGCGAAAAGAATAAAATTCGTGTTCTAAAATAAGAAAAAAAGAAAAAAAAACGTATTCTAAAATAAAAAGAAAAAAATAATAAGATTCATGATCTAAGAAAAAAAAAGTTGAAAAAAACTGTCCCTCTCTCCACGTGTGTCAGATGATTCCTTGGCGCTGATTGAGGAGGCCGAGCGCGCACAATGGCGAGAGATCAAGGGTCATGCAGTTCCCCATGGCGTGGCTTGAGCGAAATCATGCATTATGCAGTGGCTTCCGAGGCGCGGGGTCTGCGGCGTGAGCGTTTCTCCGACGAAGGAAGAGAAGGGGCGGCCGACTTGTTTCGGGTTACATAAGTCGGGATCAGATTGACAGCGGGGATACAAGGCTA
>NC_051414.1:8695926-8696039 GCF_015228065.2 Penaeus monodon
GCGGTCGAGGTTAATCCTCCGGCGGCCTCTTTAGGTTGGCTTTTGAAGATGTCCGAGATGGGACACTCCGGATGGGAGCCGAAGCCGCTTTTATCTCTTATCACAATCTTCTT
>NC_051414.1:8696143-8696411 GCF_015228065.2 Penaeus monodon
AGCGCTCGCAATTGTATGCGTATATATATATGCTTAGGTTACCACTTTTTTCTGCAACCACTGCGAACGATAAAAAAAAAATTGGCCTCGCCGACCCAGATCCAAATTAACTCATTAACGAAGCAGTATATACCCCGTTGTTCTTCGCTAGGCAACAAGGACTTTTATTTCAGAAGCGCATGGACTGGAACATAATATTATTTCGGTATCTAACGAACTGAAGCATCGTGTTCTGAAAATCGTTTCTGCAGGTGTTCAAGGTTCAAGT
>NC_051414.1:8696610-8696798 GCF_015228065.2 Penaeus monodon
TGCGCAAAATCTGGGCTGCAATTAGAGGGGTCACGGCCTTCCTTCGCGGCTTTATGAGGCGGAAAGCGGCGGAGTCTGTATCCCTCCGCACTGGATCGAGTGCGTTAACGAGACGGATGACGCAGAAGTCAAGATGCGAGTTTGCTGCAAGTTGCAAGTTAATTTCGGGAAGTTTGATGAGTGGAGTG
>NC_051414.1:8696878-8696950 GCF_015228065.2 Penaeus monodon
CATTAAGATGAAGCGTGACTTGGATTGATTGTGCTTGTTGTGTGAGTCTTCGCCTCGCTCGTTACTTGTGGC
>NC_051414.1:8697978-8698116 GCF_015228065.2 Penaeus monodon
ATTAAGAATGTGCAACATCTGCAATCGCCTTCTTGCAATTACACTCCTCACTCGCAAGGGCCACCATCTGGAAGTCTCTTGGCCAAGTTCTTCCTTGGCAGAGAAATGGGTTTCTTTGGGAGAATCAGTCGTCTTAGA
>NC_051414.1:8698193-8698331 GCF_015228065.2 Penaeus monodon
GCGATGGTACTGACGGTGATGAGAATAATAGTTGAGTGAGTTGATAAAGCAATTTTCAAATGAGACAGACAGAGGGAGAAGGGTGACGATGGAGGGCTTTTTTTATCGAAAAAGTTGATATCTAACAGTGCTTCCCTC
>NC_051414.1:8699184-8699372 GCF_015228065.2 Penaeus monodon
CGATGAAACACGGCAGAGGTCAACGTCGATGTATTCATAGGTTTGAGAAAAGACAAAAAAAAACGAAAAAAACCAATAGTTCGAACTTAAATGGGAAAAAGTTTTTGTGTAAAAGTTTTGAGGGAGGTTATTTCCCTTTTAGCCACTCCCTAAAGGCTTTCAAAGTAGTGAAGTGTTTCTTTTTTTGG
>NC_051414.1:8699593-8699690 GCF_015228065.2 Penaeus monodon
CGGCGAGAAATGGAGATTTTCAAAGAATGGTTTGTTCTCTTTACGGTTTGTTTCTTTTGTTGTGTCGCGGCTTATTGGGGGGATTCCTTTGGTTTTG
>NC_051414.1:8699736-8699835 GCF_015228065.2 Penaeus monodon
CGATATGTCTTGTTGACAAGGGCTCTTCCGTTATGAATATTCATAACAGATTATTTCAATAAATCTTGGAGATCCAATTTCATATATGATGATTATTAT
>NC_051414.1:8700305-8700461 GCF_015228065.2 Penaeus monodon
GCGCCCTCGAAGACCTAACGAACGCACTGTACTGTTCCGAAGCACCTGATTGTCTCCCGCCTAGTGGCCCCTCCGCCATAACAAATACGCTGAATGCAGCAATCTCCAGTTGTGTTTGTTTTTGAGGACGACTACAAGCAATGTGAATTCCAGGGG
>NC_051414.1:8700574-8700793 GCF_015228065.2 Penaeus monodon
CATATGATATTCAGAAATAATTATTGAATACATTATACAGTCTGCGCCACATCAATGTTGCAAATTGCGCCCTCTTGCTGTTTTGGGTGTTGTTTTTTGGGGTGGTTTGGGTAGGTTGGGGGGGGAGGGCTTTGAGGCATACCATTGTTTGAGTCCTCTTTTTAGTACCTGATAAGAGAATACTTTCGTTTGTGATGAATGCCTTTTAGACTCTCTGTA
>NC_051414.1:8701425-8701762 GCF_015228065.2 Penaeus monodon
CTTCCCTACTTCCTTCTCTCTTTCTTTTTGTCTCGTCCTCTTTCCCATCCCCGCCATGAATAATGGATTGGCACTGGCGTGCATGCAACACAGTCTAATTATTGCGACATCGCCGATCAGTTAGTATGGACGACATCGGACCCTGCAGTCAACGTTGATCAGGGTGTGATCAGCTGATGCATGTTAATCAGCTGGCAAGCGAGTCCGGATGCGGGGGAAGGGGACTGTGGGGAGGCAGAGGCCAGGGGAGGGGGAGGAGGAACGTAGCGAAAATCCGCTATGTATTTTCGCCTCGCGGAATCGCTCTTCCAAATGAGGGAAACTCGCTGCGGCCATT
>NC_051414.1:8701796-8702240 GCF_015228065.2 Penaeus monodon
GTTGATGTTGCCAACCCTTTAAGTCATTCGACCCCCACGCCCATTCCGCCCACTCGCGAACCTCGATTTGGGCGCGTGAGACAACAAGGCAATATCCGAAGAGGGTAGGGGGCGTTTTACGGCCTAATTTGAATAGAACAAGAATGCCAAAAGTTTCATCAGAGAGAGAGAAAAAAGAGGAACTGAAGGCGAGGCGACGGCGGCCCCGGTATCACGTCATCTCGGATCTGCCAATAACATCAACATTGCCGCGGGAATGGCTGACTTACGGCTTAATGAAACGGAGGCCGAAGCGATCAAGATGCGGGGTCTATAGAAGATTTTTTGTAGGCTTTTTTTCGGAGATTTTTTCATGTAGAGGTTGAAGGTGTGTGTTTTTTTATAAGATTTTTTTTTAGACTTTCTTGACAGGAATTTTTAAAGATTGGACGTTGCGGATGCGCG
>NC_051414.1:8702294-8703146 GCF_015228065.2 Penaeus monodon
GAAGATGCATTATTTTGTTTTTGTTGGTACCTTTTCGAAGGATTTTTTTTATTATGTAGACGATGAGGATGTGAGACCTGTTCATGTATTGTATTATACATATTTTATCTCTCCAGAGGTGCTGGTTTGCAGTCTTTTTATAGTTCTTTTTCAGACGCATTCTGGTAATATTTTTTTCCTTTTACTTTGTGTTGTGTTTCGTGGTTGGAATAGAG
This sequence comes from Penaeus monodon, assembly GCF_015228065.2. Taxonomy (NCBI): domain Eukaryota; kingdom Metazoa; phylum Arthropoda; class Malacostraca; order Decapoda; family Penaeidae; genus Penaeus; species Penaeus monodon. Next base: position 8,702,510 of record NC_051414.1, read on the forward strand.
TTTCCCCCTTTCATCATCATTCACCTTTTCTCTTTTATTGTGTGTGCGAGATTTTGTGATAAATTACCTAAATTATTTTTTTTAAGAACTCTCATGCCGACTCTTGTTTCCTTTATTCATTTCTTTGTAATTCACATGAGAGTGGACAATCATTCATTTTTATTTGCATTTTATTCAAGTGATTATGCATGCATCCATTTAAATGCTTTTTGACACGTGCTTGTGTACTCTCGTTGTGGAGGGATGGCCATCATATAATCATATTTCACTCTATCTGCAAAGCGACAGGCTGTTGACTTTATTTTCATATTAATTAGAATTTTGTTTGCTGTTCAATTTTAGTTCATGCGTTGTTTGTCTAGTTTTGTGAATGTTTATTGATGATACTGCGTTGCTTATTATCTATATGGATTTTTCGAATCGTGGTGGTAAGAGTAGATCTTTTTATTGTTATTATTTGGTTTTATATGTTGTTGTGTGTTTATTTGAAGTTGTTAATTTTATTACAGTTTCTTGATGGTTGGAGAATATACTGAGGTTACTTCCTTTGTTTGTATGTTTTGGATTTTTTTTATTTAATATGAAACTTCACGTAGGCTCGTGGAAGTATAGGCCTATGCATTAATATATTAAGGTC
>NC_051414.1:8703176-8703512 GCF_015228065.2 Penaeus monodon
TACAAGGTATTATTGTCTTTTTTGGCCATTAGGCTGCGTAAATTACACTTAGGATTTGTAACCATTACAGTTTTTCTTGGTTATAAAATTTATTACTCGAGAAGGAGAAAATACAATTTAATGTTTAATAAATCAAATCTTATTCTCGTGTTAACAGATGAGGGCGAATTTTTATATTAAAATGATAGTCGTTTGATGGATTCTGGAGCCCCCCCCCCCCCAGGTAATCTTGTTTTCTCTCACTCATCCTATTCTTTTTATCTCTCACCCTTCCCCTCATTCACCTCTGTCTATCCCTACATCCCTCCCCTATCACATATCCCCATTTTTATTGTC
>NC_051414.1:8703624-8703928 GCF_015228065.2 Penaeus monodon
CTACCTGGGCGTGTCTTCCCGTTTTCCTTCTAAAACAATTAACACCAAAGAAAACGGGATTCAGAAGAGCCTGCAAATTTCCAGAAAAAAATAAGGAAAAAAAATCGGATAAGAATGGCGAAGAGAATGAAAACTAAAGAAGAAAGTGAACAAATTCGTGATCAGGAATAAAATAGAAGAGAGGGAGAGAGAATATGAATTTTTTGAAGAAAAAAAAGTGAGAAAAATTCGCTTTAACTTTTTCACTTACGAAGGTGAGCAAACTTTTATAGTGGCTTTCCGTGTCCGAGGTAACCTAGACATG
>NC_051414.1:8703945-8704063 GCF_015228065.2 Penaeus monodon
AACAGTAAAGATGAATTTACATCGGTATTAAGTACATGTACTCAAGACGCCGTTTCTCCTTCTGTTGCTTTTTTTCTTTGCTTTCGTTTATTTTTAGGTTTTCAGTTTTTTTTTTCTT
>NC_051414.1:8704271-8704602 GCF_015228065.2 Penaeus monodon
CCTCGACTTTGAATGCGAAAACCATCTCAGAATCCTCTTTTCTTCTCTTTACGTCGGCACTGTTTATGCCAAGAATAAAGCGAACGCGGTTAATAATCGTAATAATAATGAAGATGAAACCGGAAGACAAAAGCAGTTTGGTTTTCCATTCTCGTCGTTTCTTCCCCTTTGCTTTCCAATCTTTGCTCACTTCGAATTAAAGCTTTTTTTTTTTTACCTAAAAGGGGCGTCCATGTGAACAATTCTTCCAAAACTATGCGCTAATTAAAACACGGGATGGGGAGAGGAGGAGGGGGGGTGTTTAGGGGGGCTGCAGCACATTCCTTTTCAA
>NC_051414.1:8704750-8704882 GCF_015228065.2 Penaeus monodon
ATTATTCATTTGGCTTGCATTCGGACGCAGGCGAGCAGGAAATGTCAGGAAATATTATCTAAAGGTGATAGAACACTTGGAAGGGAGAGGCGGGGCGTCAGGAAAGCATACGGACCTCACGTTCCTAGATTC
>NC_051414.1:8705137-8706132 GCF_015228065.2 Penaeus monodon
AGCGATCCTTCCTACTTCATTTCCTATATAACCTTTCTTTCTCCTCTACTCCTTTCTTCCTTTTCGTTCCCTCCTTCCCTTTCTCCATACCTTGAACTGATCTTCCTTCCTCATCTCCTGCTTAGGATTATCTTTCTTCCTCAATCCTTCTTTTCCTTTCCTCCCTCCTTCGACTTACCTAATCTCCCACCTAGAGGCTCTTTCTCCTATTTTCTCTCCCTCCCTTTCTCTCCCTCCTTTCTTTTTTCCAGTCCCTTGACCTACCCTCCCTTTACCTTTCCTGAACCTTCTTCCTCCCTTCCTCCTCCCCCCCCCCCCTGGAAGGTGCTTGGGGGTTGAGGGAGGAGATCATACGTGGGGGATTGGGGGAAGGAAATCAGATGGGGGTTGGGGAGGAGAGAAGAGTGAGGGAGCGGGGAGGAATGTCAGGGAGGGGAGGAGAACAGAGTGGGGGGTTGGGGGAAGGAAATCAGATGGGGGTTGGGGAGGAGATAAGAGTGGGGGAGTGGGGAGTAATGTCAGGGAGGGGGAGGAGAACAGAGTGGGGGGTTGGGGAAGGAAATCAGAAAAGGAGGTGGGGAGGAGAGAAGAGTGGGGGAGCGGGGAGGAATATCAGGGAGGGGGAGGAGAACAGAGTGGAGGGTTGGGGAAGGAAATCAGAAAAGGAGGTGGGGAAGTTGATAAGAGTGGGGGAGTGGGGAGTAATATCAGGGAGGGGGAGGAGAACAGAGTGGAGGGTTGGGGAAGGAAATCAGAAAAGGAGGTGGGGAAGTTGATAAGAGTGGGGGCGGGGGATTGGAGAAGAGCAAAGTGGGGGTTGAGGGAGGCGAGACAAGGAAGCTACAACCATCCGTCCTTCAGTTTGTTAGAGAAGTTTTTCGATGCGTCGCTTCAGCTGCCTTTGAGAAGGGCATCTTGATGATCTCGTACGATTAATTAACTTCCAAAAATAGAAGTAAGGTAGATAAGAAAACATATATTTTCTCTTTCATTCC
>NC_051414.1:8706219-8706474 GCF_015228065.2 Penaeus monodon
ATCTAGATTATTATATTTTATATATTTTTCCTTAACGACTATGTTCGGTTTAATCCTATCTTCGCGTTTGTTTTACTTCCAAGATCCTTTAATGTCATAATTATGTGTTGTTGTTTTTTCGTAAGGTCACTTTTCATTCTTACAGATTTAATTTGTGTGAATGCGTGGATCCTTGCCTGCAAACATTAATACACACACAAGAGTATAGGTATGTGTTTATGTTTGTGCGTGTACGTGTGCTTGCTCGGGTGGCGC
>NC_051414.1:8706820-8706958 GCF_015228065.2 Penaeus monodon
ACTTTATTCTCATAAATCCCTCTCTCTCGCTGCTCTATTGCTTAAGTTTCCCTAACTTTATTTTATCCTTCTTGGTGTGACTTTTTGGCTCTCAGATTTTATTGGTCGCAAGCCATCAGTTTGGAACATCTTCATAAC
>NC_051414.1:8707095-8707419 GCF_015228065.2 Penaeus monodon
CTTTAGTTGAATCGTATCTATTCCGTCCACGTTATCTCCTTTCTCTTCCTTTTTCCCAAATTCTTTCCTATCTCCCTACCTTCCTAAGTACTTTCTTTTCTTTCTCCTGTCTCTTATCCTGTTCCCCATTCTTCCCTTTCCTCCTATCTAATCCCTTTACTTTTCCTCCCTTTTCTTCTTACCCTCTTCGCCTCTCCCTTCCCCATCATTTCTCTTATCTCTTTTCCGTTCCCCTTTCTACCCTTACGTAAACTCCTTTCCAATCCCCCCCCTTTTCCTCCCCTTCTTCCTTCTCACCTTCGCCTCTCCCTCTCCCCCCCTCTC
>NC_051414.1:8707644-8707945 GCF_015228065.2 Penaeus monodon
TTTCGAACTGCGCCTCTGCCTCCCACTGTGCAATCAACGGAGCAACGGCATAGTAGTAATGATGATGGCGAGGAGGTGGACCAATTGAGACGGCCCGGTAACTAACGCTTCATTTTTCTTTCTTTTTCTCTTGTGCCTTTTCGTTCGGACGGTGTTTATGCTTTTTCATTCGTTCAAGTACTGTGCACATGGAGGATGGGTACGTGTTCTCTGACGCGTGTTTGAGTACGCACGATGCTTGCGCAAGTTCAATAGATTACTGGTAGAGTCACGTTTGGATGTACACTTGCAGGCAAGCTTA
>NC_051414.1:8708246-8708504 GCF_015228065.2 Penaeus monodon
GAGGTACACACACGCACACACGCCCACGGAGCGCCACCCGAGCAACTCCGACCAATGCCGTGTTTATTTGGGCGTCCACTTCCTCTAATGGCTTTGCTCTGACCAAGCGCCAAAGCCAGGGAGGCAGATGAATGCAGCTACACTACGGCGTAATGGATTAAATAACGGTGCTTCCTTATTAATCTTATCGTGAGAAAAATGAATGGAGATATTTCAGCTTGAAAGAGCGTGGGGTCATATGCGTGGGGAAAAACTTTT
>NC_051414.1:8708584-8708825 GCF_015228065.2 Penaeus monodon
GAGTGATTAGCTACAGACTTTGCTTTTCATTAATTTCTGGAGAGCGAGAGACAGCGCCCAAGTTCATAATGCGAACAAAAGAAAAGACCAAAGGAACAGCTCGTGTGAATAACGCCCCAAGCGCGTCTTTTGTTCTACCAAAAAATGGGCCGTTTTAGTAGCGTCGAACACTTTATATTATGTGGCGCTGTCAATAATTTTTCCAGAAAACTTTCGTGCTCGCCTGTGAGAAAGCATGTAG
>NC_051414.1:8708852-8708994 GCF_015228065.2 Penaeus monodon
ACTCTAGAGAAGGTGGTTGCGTGTTTAAAACTTTATATTGATGTTGGGAAGAGGAAGGTTTAGGATATATTCACTCTCTCGCTTACATCCATACATACAGGCGTGTGGATTGCGCGCGCATTAGACACTGCTATAGCTATTG
>NC_051414.1:8709027-8709581 GCF_015228065.2 Penaeus monodon
ATATTGCCAGTACTTCAATCATCAAAATATCTATGCACATTCTACAGTCAAAACGCCTCATGTGCGTATTTATCCCTATGTGGACACTCCCCAAAACGACGCACACAACAATGCCCGATCGCATTTGTCCGCCATATGACTTAATGAAGACCGCAGATGCAAAATTAGCGGAGGGAGCCAAACAGCCCTTTCATTTAAGGGGAAACAGTATGGTAATTCGAGACGCATCATTTGCAAGGTGAATGAATCGGCTTTCAAGAATGGGGGGGGGAGGAAGCAGGACAAATGTAATTGATATTCATTAGGAGCTAGTGGAGTGTGTGGGAGGATTGCCGAAGGGTCGGCCTCGTGCGTGTCATTTACATGGGGGTCGTGGTTGTGGCTGGCTATGAGGGGCGAGGAAAGAACGGCCTTTCCAGAAATATCCTGGTGTGAGCGGGATCTTCTGGTACTGTTATTACTACTGATTATAAGAGTAGGGTCGGGAATGATTGTCTTTTAGTTCTTATTATCATTATCTTGTTAGAATTATCGTCATTGTGAATAGTAATACT
>NC_051414.1:8709666-8710040 GCF_015228065.2 Penaeus monodon
CCGCCATTTCCACCATCACATCGCCACCATCATCTGCCCCATTTTCCGTTAACCCTTGGCCAGACAAGTGAGCATCTGCGGCTGTGTCCAAGCAGTGTCAGGCCGTCAGTCTGCGGGAGATAACGCCGTCTTTGCCGTTAGTGTCTGACCTCGGGCTGACAGTCACTTAACCCTTTTTTTAGAAATGTAACTGCTTTTGTCAGCAAAGAATTCTCGTGGTGTATGTTTATGTGGCGAATGGAGATAAGTGTGATATGTGAAGATGCTTAACTACATGGCCTGAATGATTACTCATATGTAGAGGCATGTGTGTACAATGCACACGCGCTCTCAGTTATTCACTCATATATACAACACGCACACGCACGCACGCC
>NC_051414.1:8710174-8710491 GCF_015228065.2 Penaeus monodon
TCATACACAGACACACACACGTGCACACCAACAAATCCTCTTACCCAGACGCACTGCACTCAAGCAGACTTCATATCAAAGCAGAGCGAAAAGCGAAAATTTGCGAGTGGAAGCGTCCAAGAATTTTCAGCCGTTCAGATAATGCATTGTTAAGAGCGCCTCCCTCGACACTGTCCCTCCCCGTCGGTCGGAGATTCGGCAATTTGCACCTTCAATAATTGGCACTGTTCCACGCGGCACCGCAAGACGGACGGCAGGGAGGAGCTCGCTTTAGGAAGTCTCTTGCTCTTGGTCTTCGATTTTTTTTACTTTCGGCT
>NC_051414.1:8710708-8710919 GCF_015228065.2 Penaeus monodon
GCTCTCATTCATAACCAAGAAAATAAAGGGTTTTAAAGGAGAAAGGGATAAAGGTTTGTTGTTCTGTTCTTGGGGAGCCCTGAGACGTGTGATATACGCGGCTTTTGTCTGCATTCGCAGGATATCAGCCGTTGAGATCTGTAGATGCGTTCTGTAAATATAAACAGGGATTTATGCATGTGTATGAACGCTTGCTTGTATTTGTGTCTAA
>NC_051414.1:8711193-8711391 GCF_015228065.2 Penaeus monodon
CATATAACCGTATTTTCCGAGCTATCTCTCTGTTAACTGGACGAATTCTTTCTTATCAGGAGAGTACATTATCTTGAAAGTACTGAAAGTTAAAGCGAACAGCGACAGAAAGACATTTCAGTTATTACACATTATCACTGGCATTCGGCGTTCTTATTTTGATAAATAATTTTGGTATTTGTGGTGAAGCGATCCCGC
>NC_051414.1:8711541-8711803 GCF_015228065.2 Penaeus monodon
AGTAGATAATTGCATTCAACTTAAACACATTCAAACTCCTGCAACTCTTTTTCAAGTTTAGCCATTTTAGATTTCCATTGCAATTGCACAGGTATTGGTGCAATTTTATCACTTGATATTGGCGTTAGAGCGATAAAATAGAGATGTTCTCCTTTGCACATCGTCTGTCCACCCGGGCAGCCTGGGGGGGGGGGGGGTCATTCATTTAGTTTTGTTTAATCTTCTCACCAAAAATATCTTTCAGTTTCTCATCAGGCCAATT
>NC_051414.1:8711993-8712202 GCF_015228065.2 Penaeus monodon
GTTTATTTCTCTTAACCGTTTAATATCTTTATCCATCGACTTCCTCGTCTCTCTTTTATCTATCAGAATAGTGGTAAAATTCCGCGCTTTAACCGTATCTTCTCATGTGTAAATCAAATATATGAAATCAGAAAAGAAATCGACATATAAAGATAAAGAAAATGTCCGCATGATTGATGGAAGGAAAACATTTCATTCTACGCATCAGA
>NC_051414.1:8712228-8712522 GCF_015228065.2 Penaeus monodon
ATCAACATTGCTTCTTTTCATTCCGTCCCTGTGCGTGTCAAGCGACTGGCGATATTTTATGTCAATAATATTTTGCTCGCCTTTTTTTTATAATGTAATAAATTTCCACGAGACTAAAGAGATTAAATTAGATAAACAAACAGTAAAAACATAAAAAAAAATTGAAAGTAATTTAACGAAAAATCTACAGTAAGGACATAAATAATTCCCGGAAACAATGCGAGTAAAAAGGGCACAGCAGAAAGCACAATAGCCGTGCCGTTTCCCTCTCTCCCTCGCGGTCCAGCACACCCG
>NC_051414.1:8712553-8712664 GCF_015228065.2 Penaeus monodon
ATTTGCGGATATGGTCCTCTCTGGAACGTAATATGACGCGAGGGCGGGCGGGCGAAAGGCAAAACCACGAAATTTCGAAATGAAGGAAGGATGGGCGGGATGTGGGTGGTC
>NC_051414.1:8712898-8713632 GCF_015228065.2 Penaeus monodon
AAGGGGATGGGGGGAAAAGATGGGGAAAGGGGAGATAGATGGATGGGAAGGCAGCTATAGGCCATCCCTCTAAGTCTCAATGGGTCTTTATGCTCTTACTGAATGGGGTGGAGGAGGGGAATGGGTAGAGTGAATGGGAAAGGAAATGGTAGGGAAAGGGAAGGTAATAAGCAGGTAAGGGAAGGGAAATGAGGGTAAGAGAGGGGGAGAGAGGAGGGTAAGGTAATATGATATAATACAACACACAGTCCACGAGGGACGAAGTACAGGGAATTACGAAATGACAGATAAACAGAAGGGAGAAGGAGAGGGGGAGGAAGTAATGAGGGGAGAAGGACGAGTAGATAGAGAAGGAAATGAGGTAGGAGGGGGAAAATAGATACATGGAGAGGGAAAGCTATGTGGGGATAGGAATGGATGAGGGGGGGGGAGAGATAAATGGGTAGGGGGGAGAAGAGGTGGGAGAGAGAGATGAATGAGGAGGGATAGAGATGGAGAGCAGGAGATGGATAGATGCAGGGATAGGTAGGGTCGTTCCGTTCTTACTGGGTTGTGTAGAGGGGGACAGGGAAGGTGGATGAGGACGAAGGAAAGTGTAGGGAAATGCGAATAAAAGAGCGTGAGGAGATGGAGGGTAAACGATAAAAGAAAGATAAAAAAGAAGCGGACAACAAACAAACTGAGAGAGGAAGAGTACAAGAGAAATGGAAAGAATTGACAGAAAGATGAAAAAG
>NC_051414.1:8713902-8714013 GCF_015228065.2 Penaeus monodon
CTACTTCGTGGGGGATCGAAATGCATCTCATCCAGAGACTTGAAATGGCTGTCGGCGTTTTGGAATGGGGCGGGGCTTCGCGTAGAGTTAGTCGGCTGGGCTTTGGTTCCC
>NC_051414.1:8714934-8715327 GCF_015228065.2 Penaeus monodon
GCCTCCGACCTCCGCGTCGCACCACAGCTTAAGATCTCAACACGGAACAGCGTGAGTGCGGGTGAGAGTGTAATTACGTAAGTAGATAAGCGTACGGAGGACGTGGAAAGGAGGGGTGGAGGAGGTAGGTGTGGGAAGGAGAGAGGGGAGAAGACGGCAGGAGGGAGAGGAAGTGGAGGACGGTAGGAGGGAGGGAAGGGTCAGGGGGAAAGATGGAGAGAGGAAAAGGGTGGGAGGGAAGGTTGGGGTGGGGAAGGGAGCGGCTCGCTAGCGCGATGAATTCAATTGCATTTGCTGCGTCGCCTACAAGGTGTAATTAACAAGGCTACGAAAACCTGCTCGTTTGTGACTTCGAGACTGCAAGGAGAGACGAGAGGAAAACAAGATTCGCCC
>NC_051414.1:8715414-8715766 GCF_015228065.2 Penaeus monodon
TTCTTCTTCACCGTCGCTTCAGAAATCCCTGCTCGTCGACTACAACATGCGTAGAGCTTGCGATAACGGTATGGAAATGACGACGGAATCGGCTGGTTATGCAATGCTGATTGTGGTTCGCGATAATCAGCAACCCGTAGTCCTTCCCCTGGCATCCCTCCCCTCCCCCCTCCATCTGTGTGCTGCGAAGACCCTTCCGTTCATACTAATGGAGATTAGATTTGGATGTGATGACTGAGTGATGTGGTGCCAATGAGGTCCGCAGGTTTGTTTGAGGTTGGTTTTTAGGTACTGTGATGATATTCCGTGCTGGATGGGTTGATTTTGATGACGAGGTTTTGGATGCCCTTTG
>NC_051414.1:8715822-8716489 GCF_015228065.2 Penaeus monodon
TGACTGGTAAAGAGTTGATCGTAATTTGTGCAACGTTTTGGTGGAATAAGTGATTATAGTCTTGTTTTCAGTGGTACACGTAGTGGTGATGGGGGATGTGATTTTGAATGCATGAATTCTCTTATTCTATTATCAGACTTGTTAGTTACTATCCAGTTACAATTAATCTTAAAGGTGAAGGGCTAACCAAAATCATGCATTAGTGTAAAATTGATAAAAAAATAAAATAACATATTTTCCTCTTCTCTTTTGAGCTGACCAGAAATACTAATAATTAGATATAACACTTTCTTTGCGCTTTAATGCCACCCTGAGACTAATAACTCCTTGGCACAGCATCTTGACCCTGTTTGAGCTAGGCGGCAGAGTCGTTGCCCTTTCAGAGTAGCACAGTGTCTTTCTCCTCTAACACCAGCTTCTGTTATTGCAGAGTTCCCCGCCACCTGATTTCCCCTGCGAGTTTTGATTGATGAAGATTCGGAGGATCGCATCGCTCTTTTCTGGCACCCGTTCGAGAGGGAGAAAGAAGGAGATAGAGAGAAAGGGAGAAGGGGAGAGAGGAGAGGTGCCAAGGCTTTCTACACGACTAACGCCTTTCTACTGACACTGTGCTCCTTTCTCCCGGTGCCTTCGAGAAGTGGCACTTACTAACTCCAAGAGCGACTAA
>NC_051414.1:8716517-8717348 GCF_015228065.2 Penaeus monodon
CGGTGCTCGTTGCCAGATGGCGCCACCTGCGGCTGGAAGAGGTGGCACTGGCTGTAACCTCAGTGGATAAAAAGTTCTAAGACTAACACCAACTAACAAAGATCTAACAAAGATGTGTACTTTTTTTATTTTTTTTAGAAAATTTTAAGAAACTTTCAAAAATGAAATAGGGATAACGGAAAAAATAGAGGCAGTTTGATAGCTATATATACACAAGGTTATTATGAGCACAGTTAAAACGAGGCAAATTCTTGTTCGTTTTGTGAGTTTAATTCGTTTGTTAAACGTGTAAAAATATATTTTACTTATATAATTTTTCTCTATATCTAAATTTCAGTGTAACTGTCACTTTGCTTTGAAAAAAGAAAATGACAGGAATATGATAAATTCATAGAATGCTTTTAGGAAATGAAGGTAATAATCGACTGAAAATACTGAATACATTCCATCTTTAGTTTTGATTGTCAAAATGATTAGAAAATGGCAGCTGGAGACCCCCACGTCTGGTGAACAGTAATTGAGGTGCGAGCGAGGGCAGTAACTGTGGTGTCCATCGAAGCAGAGAAGGCTTTGGGGTCGTCCGTCCCCTGCGAAGGCGCGCTCACAGGGAGAGCCCGGCTGGCCCCGCGGAGGAGCGCCCCAAGGACATCCACAGGAATAGCCGCAGGCCCGCGAGAGGCGCCCGACGCCGCCCGTCGAGCGTGACCGCGGCCGAGAGCGAGCGGCGTCAGCGAGTCCGGCATGCAGGGGGGGCGCGTGAGTGCCACGGCGGGGTGAAGGGGCGGGGTGCCCCAGCATGAGGGAGGAGGTCCGCGGTGGCCCCCTGTGCGA
>NC_051414.1:8717471-8717739 GCF_015228065.2 Penaeus monodon
TCTCGCAGAAGCGCCGCCAGACGAGGCCGGCCGCCATGACTAATGTGTATGCCCCGTACGGGCCCGTGCCCACCAGCGTGGGCGTCACCGCCTCGCCCCGACTCAATGGATCGCTCGACCGCCGGGCCATCGTGGGCCGCGCCGCCACCATGGGCCGCTCGGCCACCTTGGGCCGCACCTACTCGGGCCACATCCGCCCGCACCCGCCGGCCATGGGCAGCTCGTACCAGGACATCCGGCGCTCGCGCGACCGGCTGGACCTGAAGGG
>NC_051414.1:8717783-8718295 GCF_015228065.2 Penaeus monodon
GCGTGGAGAGCTGCGTGCTGCGCGGCTCCATGGAGAGCTTCCCGCCGCTGCCCGCCACCACGCTGGAGCGCCGCAGGAACGGCGGCCTCGTATCGGGCGCGTGCAGCGTGCACGGCGGGACCCTGAGCCGCCCCGCCAGCAGGGCCGGCTCGCGCTACGAGCTGGCGGAGGAGCGGCGTGGCGGCTGCTGTCGCCGCGGCTGCTGCACGCTCACGCTCTCCATCATCGCCTGCCTGCTCATCCTGGGCGGCGTGATCGTCGCGCTCTACTTCTTCATTAAGAGTACGTCGGCGGCGGCGCCCGATGCCCCGCCTTGCCTGTGAACGTCCTTGTTGTTCCCTTTTGTGTTTCGATCACGACACCTGCAGGTTTTGTCCCTTCACCCGAATCGCCACCCAGGCGTCGGCACGCTCACCTGTGTTCTCATTTGCATGCTATTCCAGTGTGTGCTTCGCTTCCATCCCCAATCACTTCACTTACTAACCTTCTATGTATTAGCATGTGTGTGTGTG
>NC_051414.1:8718594-8718719 GCF_015228065.2 Penaeus monodon
TCACTTATGCATATTTGATAGCATCCTATGCTTAAAACGAACCTGTTTTTCTCTAGTTTCACGTGCTCATGCAATTTTCATTAGTCTTGAAGAACGTCATTTTAATATTGTGGCTATTCGTCACG
>NC_051414.1:8718768-8718954 GCF_015228065.2 Penaeus monodon
GTAGTGGTATTGATGCGAGTGAGATAGTCATTGCCGAGCCGCTTTTTGTGCATGAGAAATTGTATTAAAAAATAAAGGAAAAATGTTACGTTTTGTTTGTTTATATGGAAGTTTTATTGCATTTTTAAAAATATTTTCTCTTTCGGTTTCTGCTCTTGTTTATTCTTTTATTTAGAATTTCGTTTT
>NC_051414.1:8719308-8719811 GCF_015228065.2 Penaeus monodon
TGGCACATGCATAAACAAAAGTCTGTTTAATGCATGCTATGTCTATGTGTTCATACTTTCTTATTATTTGTACTTGTGTTTATACCAATCCTCCCGCAAAGTTTATCAATATCCCCTTATATTTATGATTACACATATCCAGTGTTGTGTTTCAATTGTGTGTAATTACATATACTATATTATAGCCAAACGCCTTTATCCTATTTTTGAAATACAATGCATTAATTAACCTAACCGTTTCGTTCTTGAATGGTTCCTCAATAACAAATGTTTTTGTTCTCTCCCCTGCAGATGTTCCCTACGAACCTCGGCCGCCCATCCAGGAAGGTAAGTGATGGGCAGGGGTTTCCTTCCGGCAGGTCACACGTCAGGGTCACGTGATGTCACTCTCGTTGTCGTTTTTAATGGCGGTTCTTCGTGGTTTCAGATGTTTTATTGGTGCCGAGTTTCCCCCTCTCTTTCTCCCTTTGAAGAAGGCCGATGGCGCTTTATATTCGAGGCTG
>NC_051414.1:8720729-8720880 GCF_015228065.2 Penaeus monodon
AACGGCGCAGCGACAGCAAATGGAAGCGTGAAAGAACTCTCGCCGTCGCCTCGTAGGCCTCGGCACAAAGGAGTTTTTTTTCCTTAAGAGCCTTTTTCTCCTTCATGGCGCGGAGTTCAACATGGCATGAGCTACACGTGGAATACCCGTT
>NC_051414.1:8720920-8721076 GCF_015228065.2 Penaeus monodon
GGGGAGAGGGGAGAGGGGGTGGGGGCTGATCAGCTGTTGAAGACGTTCTTGAAAGATGGCTGCCGGTCCTTGGCCCCCCCCACCTCTACCCTTGTTTTTTGTTTAAGAAGAATTTTTTTAAAAAGTATATAAAGATTTAGTATTTTAGTAAATATC
>NC_051414.1:8721644-8721980 GCF_015228065.2 Penaeus monodon
TCTGTACTTCCAAATGATTTTATACTTGCTTGCGCTCTTTTTCATAAATCAGAGAATTCCACACGTGAATTGAAGCTTTTTCGATCAATAGGCGACAGGAGGTGAAAAATTAGGAGCAGGTGCGCTGTTGCCACTTCTTCAACCCTAATCGATGGGGCTAAGGAAAGGGGGGGCGGTGAAGGGTGCCTGAGTGTTGTCAGTGTTGTCAGTGATGGATTAAGGAGGAGAAGTGTGATACAGAACGACGGCGGTGGAGGAAAGGGTGGCGAGGGCGTGAGGGGGTCTCCGTGCCTGCGGGGAAAGGGGTGAAAATGGGTGTGTTTAGTATTATTATTA
>NC_051414.1:8722248-8722474 GCF_015228065.2 Penaeus monodon
CCGTCAGGTACTATATATACTTTCTTCGCTTCAATATTTTGCCTGTTGCTTTGGGAAAAAAAATATATTTTCTGGAACTAATCGGCAATTCTTTGTGTCGGTACATCATAAAGCTTTTCAATTCCATTTTCAAAATACAAGTTCCAAAAAGAGTAAATAAAATCGTTACATTCGACGGATATCATATTACCTATTATATCTATTGTGCAACTTGAAAAAGCGTGTA
>NC_051414.1:8722868-8722979 GCF_015228065.2 Penaeus monodon
CTTCATTTTATAAAGTGAAAATGAACAACAAAATCCAGTATGAATGTTCTAATATTAAAACGTAATTGCAATTGAAAGCAGAATTTCAAAGACGGATAATGAGTCCGTAGA
>NC_051414.1:8723008-8723190 GCF_015228065.2 Penaeus monodon
GGCTTGACGAACAATGTGTTTGAAATAAAACCGTTGTTCTAGTCTAATCTTGCCGTTGCTAATATACTGTAAAATTCATTTATATTTTTTACATAAACCATTATTTTTATGATAAAGGCTGTTGCCAACGAGTTTTCAGCTGAAAAGTTGCCTACTACGCTGATATAGCTCCAGGCAATATC
>NC_051414.1:8723216-8724048 GCF_015228065.2 Penaeus monodon
CAATTTACTAGCTTAACACTCACGTCACAGCTGGTGTAAAATGATAAGAAAGTTACACTCGGTTTTGAGATTCAAACTTGACGTAAATTTCTGCCTTTATCTTCCTCGTCCAGTAAGTCTGCGGATGTCTTCCCAATGTAGATAACTGTGCCGGATCCGAAATGCGTGCGTCTGAGTGGACGGAGATTCTGTCGAGTTTGATGCGATTTTTTGACGAATAAGATTAACCGTGGATTCGACGTCGAGCGCTTTCAAGTTCCATTTTGAAGTTAGGATTTAGAATTTGTAGCATTTTAAAGTTCCATGTTTAATTTAGAGAGGTTTGGGGTTCCATTTAGAATTCAAGAAAAGTAATGGGTTGTGACCCAGAATGTTTTGAAGTTCATATTTAGAACTTAAAGGTTTGAGAAAAGTTATTAAGAAGTAAATTTTGTAGTTGCATTTAGAATAAAAATGTTTTAAATATACGCTTAAAATTTAGAACATTTCACGTTCCATTTAAAACGTTTTGAACCTAAACTTAGAATTTAAGAACAGGTTGAAGTTTAGAACTTTCTGAAGTGCAAGCTTTAGATCACCTAGGAATTCTACGTAGAATATAGAATGTGTTAGTTTTATATTGGATTTAGGACTTTTTGAAGCCTCATCAGGAAATGAAAGCGATCTGAAGCTTCATCTAGAACGTAAAATCATTTTGACTTTCATTTTGAAATAGAATTGTATTATGGATTAAATATTTTTGTCGACGTTTGAAATTATGAATCTGATTTATAGATGTAGAACTCTTTAGTAATTTAAACTAGGATTTTAAAAGTAAGTTTGCTTGTGTGTG
>NC_051414.1:8724208-8724534 GCF_015228065.2 Penaeus monodon
TACCCACTGACATTATCAAAACCTATTTATTTGGAGAGAGATTAAGGAGTTTTTGAAGCCTACGCCGAGGTGTGAATTGAAACCGTTTTAAACTGTAAAAATTCGGAACCGGATGAATGATTGTCGTTCCTTTTATTTCGTCATTATAATATCAAAAGGCTTGTCGATCAAAGCTGTCAATCTTTGTTGAAAGTTTGTGATACGTGTCAAGTTGATTATTATATCTATAATTTAGATAAGCGATAGAACGTGTTAATATGCAGGTCGTCTATTTGTTGATGAAATTATTTTATGTAGCTACTTTTTTTTTTTGGATAAAGCGTTAT
>NC_051414.1:8724599-8724846 GCF_015228065.2 Penaeus monodon
TGCCCAGAATGCCCAGTACAAGAAAAGAAAAAAAATTGTAACGACTATATTTCACACTTCCCTTTTAGGCTCAAAAACAATACTAAATATCAGCAGAATCGTAAAAGAAGAAGGAAGGAGTAAGAGTAGGAGATAAAAAAGGAGCCAAAAAGGGGAAGGAGAGAAAAAAAGATTCGTAACTCACCGAAATTACACGAAACTCGCATGAGATATACGCGAATATTGCCTTCCTTTTTGTCTGTAAGAG
>NC_051414.1:8725040-8725159 GCF_015228065.2 Penaeus monodon
TCCAAACGAGAAGAGAACTTGCCCTAACAGCATGAACTTGTTTTTTTTATCTTGCCATTGATCCGTTATCGCCACACCCTCCTTGCTAGTGCGTCTGGGAAGTTGGGTGCCCGGCGAAT
>NC_051414.1:8725397-8725478 GCF_015228065.2 Penaeus monodon
GACCGTTTCCCACTACCGCGAGAAAAAGTACAGAGTCTGAATTCGCTTGAATTAAAACAGAATGAATAAGCGTGAGGAAGA
>NC_051414.1:8725529-8725614 GCF_015228065.2 Penaeus monodon
TAAATTATAGTAACACTGAATATACTGTTAATAGGAGAATACTTGTAACTTTATGATAAATGATGATACAGAAAGGGGTGGTGAC
>NC_051414.1:8725690-8726741 GCF_015228065.2 Penaeus monodon
CCTGTAAGCAGACGAATGACTGATAAGCAAACAGAACCACAATTAAACAAACGAACGCGGAGGAGAAGCAACAGACACAAAGGATGATGCATCACGATGCGATTCCTGCTGTAGTGGAGCGGCGGCACAACGGAGTACGTAATGAGATGTAGGTAAATAGGTAAATAGGGTCGAGTTGTGTGGGCGTCCGTCGAGCGGGAAGGGATCGCGAAGGGACGAAGCGGTGGGGAGGGGGGGGGATTGGGGGGTTGTATGGTGAGGGTATGGTGGGAGGGGAAAGGGATGGTGTGTGTGTGTGTGAGGGTATAGTGGGGGTAGGATATGGTGGGGGAAAGCGATGGTAAGGGGATAAGAGAGAAGGGAGGGTGTAGTGTGGGTATAAGAGGGAAGGGGAGGGTATGGTGGTTGAGTGGAGGTGTGATTGGGGGGGGGAAGGGATGGTATGATGAGAATATGGTAGGGGGAGGGAAGGCTGGGAGGGAGAGCTGGGGAAAGGGAGGACATGGTATGGGTATGGGGAAAGAGACGTATGGTGAGGGTATAGTAGGGGAAAGGGAGGGTATTGGAGTGGGACATGTGATGGGGGTATGGTGAAAGGGATGGTAGGGGGAGGGTAAGGGGGAAAGGGATCTGTTCTTAAGGATGGTATAGCGCAGGTATGGTGAAAGTTGTGGTGAGGCTATAATGGAAATAGTTGCATTGTGAAGAGTGTTAAGGCGTGGGTAAGGCGAAAAGAAGTGTATTGTGAAGGCTTCTGAAGAGAAATGAATGTGTTGTATAAAGAATGTATAGCACGGGTAAAGTGGTTGTAGTACCTAATGAAAAGGCAGAAAACGTAGTATAGTGAAAAAGACGATAATGCAATGGCGATTAGGCGATGATGACATTGTAAAAAAAGAAAATAGACGAAAAATATGGTGACATCTTGAAGGATGAATGAGTATAGTGAAAAATAAAATAAAGTTTCCAGAGGGAAAGAGCAAAGGTGGTGTTCTTGTCAGGTCGCTTTGAAAAGGACAGAATGAAGGCTGGCGATTGACTTGATGTAGGC
>NC_051414.1:8726977-8727205 GCF_015228065.2 Penaeus monodon
AAATTTTAAAACTTTGAAATGATCGATTGATATTTAAGGTATAATGGATATAAAGCCACTACATTTTCGAGGCAAAGTGTTTATATATCATTTTGCATTTTCATTCTTCCACGTTGATACAGAACGGGATATTTCATACATCTATCATTTTCGCGTAGGGGCAAAATATCAGTGAAGGCTATAAACCTCATCAATACATGAATATAGCAAACGACAGCCCTCGCAAAG
>NC_051414.1:8727261-8727330 GCF_015228065.2 Penaeus monodon
CACAGGTCATTCATCAAAAGAGAGCAAGTCATCAATCAACTACTTTAGCTTCAAAGCTCTAGAAATTGG
>NC_051414.1:8727535-8727818 GCF_015228065.2 Penaeus monodon
CCTCCCCATGTAATAAATGAATATTAGCAGAGGCCTGTGAGCGGGGACGTGAGAGAGAATGCAGCGCGCAACATGAGGTCGACGTTGGGCTGGATCAACTAATGAATTTTGCATGTTGTCTCTGGCGGTGTGGGATCGTGGCGCTTCCGGGCTTGCACACACCCGCGCACATGCTTGGAACGTTCATACCACCGAGTGCACACGTAACATGTATATGGAAATACTTATCATGATACATACAGGTATATTTCTTTATATTTGTATATCTACCGATTGTCGTTAA
>NC_051414.1:8727929-8728152 GCF_015228065.2 Penaeus monodon
CTTTAGTGCCACGTACGTATACAGACGCACACATCACACCTGCCGCATTGTGTATGCCGGTGATACTGGTCGTACTCACAGTGGGGAGGTCATACGTTTATATGTGTGTGATTTGCGTACAGAAAAAGAACATTTGTGGCTGTGAATAAGGGAAAAAAAGGAAGGGAAGAAGTTCGGGCGAGATCTGCCTTGTGTGTGCGTGTGCGTGATTGCTTGTAGGATT
>NC_051414.1:8728438-8729577 GCF_015228065.2 Penaeus monodon
TTCATCAGCAATGTATGCAAATGCAAACATCTTACGCCTTCCCAACCGGATGAATGATGTAGAGGGTTGAATACAGTATCGGAAAAGTGCCACTGAGGGCCAGAGAGCTCGCACGAGTGACACCGCGCACCTGGGAGGAAAATTGGCGGGGTTCTCTGACGCTAAAATAAAACCAGACAAAAATGCAGGGGCGGGGAATCTTGGGCGAAATACTCATTTTCTTCTTAGTATTTATATTATTGTTATTGTCTTAATTTGCATGTAGTTGTATGTGTAATTTTCCCCCCGCGACGATGAGAGTATACACGTCTCTTTTTTGTTGATTTAAATTTTATTGTTTTATTGTTATCAGGTTTTGAAGGAATGAAATTAAGACTGACAGTTTATTTTTCCTGTATTTGTGACGTTGTTGGTGATGGTAATCGTGTCAGGTTTAAAAAAAACAATTATTGATAAACGAAGTAAGACCTGCAATGAAAACCTTTTCTTAGTTATTAATTATCAGTTATTCTTCAATCCCCACGTTTCTCTGGCTTCATTATGGCCATGCCTTTGTTTTTAAGGAGGATCGCACAGTGCAACATAGCAGTTAAGAGTTAATTGCTTAAAGGGAAAAAAAGATAAAAGGGTAGTATCGCGATAATAGCTCCTTGTAGGTAAATTATAGCATGATTGGCTTATCAAAGTTGTGAAAAGCTTTATAATAACATGCCAGATTCATCGTGCGCGGAAGGCTAGTGTTGCGTGTTATTACAGGCCGTTCAGCGTCTTTTGTGTAACGTCGTGAGCTGCTAATGATTCCCTGTAGCCCCTTGTAACACTGTAGTCTCTCTAGGGTTCTTTCTGGCACCCTCCCCCCACCCCCCTTCTCCTGCTTCTGCCTCTTTACTCATCCCAGAGCTTTCTCTTTTTTTTCTCTATGTTACTCTATTTTTTTCTTTACCTTCTCTTCCGTATGCTGTCTCCCTATACCTTCACCTACTTTTTCACTTATCTTCCCTCTCTCTCTTATCAGTTTCTAAACTTTCTTTTCTGTGTTTTTCTCTTTCTCTCATTACCAATTTCACTGTTACCTTCCTTCCTATCTCTAATACTTTCTTTTCCCTCTCCCCATATTTATCTTCATCTCGCCTTGTTTA
>NC_051414.1:8730108-8730307 GCF_015228065.2 Penaeus monodon
GCCCCCAGCAGCAGCGTGTGGCACCTCCTCCCAAGCACAATCAGCCCCTTGTAATGACGCTTTGTTCCTCAACGCCATCGCCGTTCTAACGCGTTGTTGCCCCAGTCAATATCCAGACAAGGTTGCAATCACACTCAGAAGTCTTCGTCTGCGAGGAGGTCGCGCCTGCTCCTGCGGCCGAGGGTAATGATAATGGACG
>NC_051414.1:8730363-8730464 GCF_015228065.2 Penaeus monodon
TGTAATTAAAAGCAGCCACTATTCAGCCGTTGCATAAGTGAGACATCCCGGTGCTATGGTGTGCCGTCGTGTTTGCTCATTAAGATGAAAAGCTAGAGCGA
>NC_051414.1:8730492-8730759 GCF_015228065.2 Penaeus monodon
AGCTTGATGGCCAGAGAGAGAAGAGGAAAGAAAAGGTGAAGGAGCTAAGGTGTTTCGTTTTTTTCGTGTTTTGCTATTGTTAAATCTTGTCTTTTTTTGTTTTAATTTAGAGTTTGTTTGATTTTTTTCTTTTTTTTTCCTTCGAAGAGTTACAAGGTTAGGGATGTAGATTTCAATTTTATAAATTCATTCGTTTTCTTTAGAAAAAAAAAATCAATACACGAAACTGATAAAGATAGGAATTCACAAAATATTGGCGTTAATACA
>NC_051414.1:8730794-8731878 GCF_015228065.2 Penaeus monodon
GAGGTAAGCTGTCGTCTCCGAGAGCATTTAGTCGTTGGGTAAATGAAGAGGGCGAGGTACAGGAATTCTCAATGGGTAATTAGTGAGGAAGGAGTTGTAGAGGAAGTGGGCGCGGCGCGGAAAATGGCGGCGGGGTAAGTGGGAAGTGAACAGGTAATAAAGACGGTGGTTGGGACGAGAATGATGAATGGGTTACGGAGAAGGGGTCTGATTAAGGGTCGAAATGGGAAAGCGAAAGGGGGCGAAAGAGAGACTGGCAAGAAAAGAGGAGAGAAAGTTTGAAGGAGGAATTAAAATTTTTTTTTTTTTTGTTTATCTGCGTATGCGAAAAATGGGAAAATCATTTTTATTTCATTCCTTTCTCCATGTTCGTGGTCGTAATTAGAATGAAAGTAATGAGCTCTAGGGAACAGATGGGAAAGGGAAATATTTTTCCTCTGAAGAAAACTAATATAGTATTCCAAATACGTTCAAGTTGCATGGAGTTGCAAGAGATCGTAATTAACAGTTAACGGCGGCGTTGATAGACAGCATTATGTTAATGAAAGACCCTAGATTGCCTAATGATGACAGGAAAAAGTCTGGATATTTTTTTCGTTTTCTTTCTATTTTTCTCTCTCTTCTCATTTATTTCCCCGAGGACTGATAATATACGACGGTTCTGCATTTAACTTCATTTTGGCTTAACTTTAAAGTAACGTTTAGATGCAGCTACTTGTCTGAATTTTATATTATTTATTTTTCTCCCTCGTGGGGTAAGTCTGTATGAGGCAATTTATTCCTTAATGGTCTCCAGAAATTAGAAGTTTAGCTACGGAATTCCAAAAGTTTGTTGTCTCCGTCTTTTATTATTTTGTTAAAAATACAAGAAATGAAAAAAAAAGTAGCCGAAAAAAAGTAGAGAAAAGAATGTGTCGACAGATGTTATATTTGTAAAGTGAGAAAGTTTAGGTCAGAATTTTTGCGCGTGGTAACTTATTCATTCCAAAATTGCCTGAAGGTTTCTAGCGAAATGTGACACGCTCGTGGTACTTTTCTGCATGCTAGGCTCCTCCCCCTTTCTCCGAATCTTCCCGAAGCCCCT
>NC_051414.1:8732458-8732690 GCF_015228065.2 Penaeus monodon
GACATACAGCTCCATGATTAAGAGCTTAATGTAATAAAAAATATATGATTGTGGCAACGCAGAACACATTATCTCCGGTAATGGCCAGAAATACCTTTTTTGTCTGAGTTTTAACTTTTTTTTAATCATATTTTTTCTCTCTCATTTCTTTGCTTGATGATGATTCCTGTTCTTTTTATAAGCGTGGTTTATTAGTAAGATGAAAGGAAATTTGGTCTCTTTAAATAGAGAG
>NC_051414.1:8732780-8733176 GCF_015228065.2 Penaeus monodon
GATATTACCAAATTGTGATGACTTACAGTGAGAGTTTATGCGGTTTTTAGGATGCCATTTTCGTCGACATTATTCAGTGCATTTTATTTGACCTCAGTCTGTTCTTGACGTCACAGGCTGATGTTAAAAGTGCAGTAGTTAATTACCATACGCCTTTCTTTTTTGCATCATTATTGTTTATTATCTCATTGTAACGAGGATGGAATGCTTTATGTTGTCAGGAGTTGAATTAGTTGAGTGAATCGGCGCTAGAGGGCAGCTTGAATCAGCTGATGCAGAGACAATTTGAGAGTAGGTTTATGATGCTTTCATGTTCTGCTGGATAGATGGGAAGACTGATAGACAGAACTGGTTGGAGTGATAATTTTGATTCTTAGATATATAGCTATAATAGAT
>NC_051414.1:8733198-8733338 GCF_015228065.2 Penaeus monodon
ACACCGTAAAGTAGTCTGACAAACGCACCGTTTGTAGAGTTCGTATTTCTAAATATTTTTACCAATCTGTAAAAGGGAAACAATGTTCAGAAACAAGGTAAAAGTTAAGACAGAGAATTACTCACTCATTAATATTCTAC
>NC_051414.1:8733379-8733676 GCF_015228065.2 Penaeus monodon
GAACTAGGCTATCCCGGAAGTACTTCTGGCAATAAAAGGATAAAATGATATAAATTTAAAAAAAGAGAAAAAAAATATATATAGGTCTCGAAATCCCTCTTCGGAAAAGAGACTCCACGACCGCGGCCTTCATTAAGAGGCTAATGTTAATTACCTAATTGCCACAGAGAGGGAACTCGGTCCTCGTAATGGAGTTGTGGTCCGGGCGTGTAGATTGTGGGGGGGAGGGGGAGGGCAGAAATTGTTGTTCATACGTTGTCGTTGGTGCGGGTCTTTTCTAGCGTTTTGTGTGTTGCG
>NC_051414.1:8734140-8734337 GCF_015228065.2 Penaeus monodon
GCCTAATCGTCCGAAATGGCGTTCTCTTGTTATTAACAGGTTTTTATTCGTGGAAATCGTAATGCGATAGTCTTAATTAAGGTTTTCTTGAACTGCAGATTTCCGTATATTTTAGGCCTGATAAATTGTCGATATGTTGTGACCAGTTGTTGTCCCTTAGGAGGAAAAAGATAATTTACCGTAAAAATGTATCGCAG
>NC_051414.1:8734528-8734927 GCF_015228065.2 Penaeus monodon
GTGTTATTATTTACACACGAAAAATCAGCCCTTGACGTTTTATTACAAGGCGAACTGAAAACGCATCAGGGCCAATCATGCGCATGGAAGAGCACCTCTTGAAGTTTTATATAAAAGGCCAGCCAAAATTATGCAGAAGCCGAATTATGCGCAGGAGCCTAATCACGATATAAACTGGCGGGGGCTCCGTCTTGGCCAAAAGCTCCCCTTTATCTCTTATCTCTATAACTTTTCTTGCGAGATTAGATTTTAGAAAAAAGGTATTTATCACTTAAATGGTTTGGACTCACTCGAAGATGAAATCGCCTGAGGATATCCAATGAAATTTACAAAAGCAAATGAAGTGGTGTGGATGTTTTGCGGCTTAGAAAAGGGGATTTGTAGATATAGCCGTATAAC
>NC_051414.1:8735148-8735715 GCF_015228065.2 Penaeus monodon
CCCTATACATGCTCGCTGATGCGCGTCCGGTGATGCAACATTCACTTCCGGTCTACTCTGGCTTGTTCTATGACCCCCCCCCCTCCCTCCCTACCGCACAGTGGTTTCAGTGATGCAGTGATGTACTTAGCATAATGGATGAACTTTCCTGACGAGTTGGAAGGAAATCAAAATTTATTTTTGATCTGAATTTTCTTTTTCTCTTTTGTTATTTTAAGGTCGTGTTTGTTTGTCTAGTTATTTATCCCGATTTTGGTACAGTAGATAGATTTAATGATCACTGAGTATTGTGTTTTATATGTGGATGAAAAAAATACAAGGAAAAACGGTGAATTCTATCATTGTTTTATCACCGTTTTATTTGTAAACGGATTCCATTATTAACTGTTAATTCACTGATATTCTTTCTTACTACAGAACTTGAAAAGATGTATTGTTTTCTCGAATCCCGGGGCGCCATAATGCGTTGCTTTCCATAATGGCTTCTCGTTGATGCCAGTTTATAACGTAATTTCCATTAACATAGAAAATCCATGAAGAAAATTGCCTTGCTGGGAGATGAGTGGA
>NC_051414.1:8735937-8736103 GCF_015228065.2 Penaeus monodon
TTCCCCTCACCCCCCCCCCCCCATAAGAGACAACGCACCCGCCATCAATGTTATCGGGGCAAAGTTTAATGAAAAGTCTCGATTTTCCTGGATCGTAAAAAGGGGCGTCTAATATGGCGGAGCTTCTTTGCCATTCGCCTTTTATAATCCCTCTTCTAGCCGCCCG
>NC_051414.1:8736146-8736210 GCF_015228065.2 Penaeus monodon
TCAGTGGGCGGTTTCGCGAGGGGATTCCGGTCAAGGGCGGTCGGGCAGGACTCGAGGGATCAAG
>NC_051414.1:8736303-8736779 GCF_015228065.2 Penaeus monodon
GGGGGGGGTGCGTTCTTTGTCTGGCAGGTTTGGTTCCCTTGATCCTTCTTTTCCGCCAATTGACACATCTCTACCTGCCCGTTTTCTCCCCTTCTTCATTTTTCTCCTTTCTTCATCTCCTCCCTTCTTCCCTTCCGTCATTATCTTTCATTCTCTTCCTCTCCCCTCTCCGTATTCTCCGACGTTCTCCTTCGCTTCTTCTTCCAATCCTCCTCTTCTCCCTCTTCCCCGTTTTCCTTTCACTTCCTCCTCTTCCACACCTTTTATCTCTTTCCTTCTTTTCTTCCTCCCCATTTCCTCCCCCCCCCTTTCTGCCTCTTTCCCCTGATTACTGTGTTTCTTAAAAGTGTTTTGATGTCGTTCCTCAGCGGGATAAATGTCGCGTCATCGCTCTCTTAGGTCCTCCTGTCCGTCTATTTCCTTTTTGTTTTCGTTATTACAAAGAAATACTAATTTCCCCCAAGAAATCCCTTGTA
>NC_051414.1:8736954-8737109 GCF_015228065.2 Penaeus monodon
TGGGGGGATATGATAATAATTTATTTTCAATTATGTTGTTTTTTCGGTGTTTTTTATCATACGATATTCATTTGTCTTACTCATTACTGGCACATTTCTTTACCGTCTTTTGTATATGTACAACCATTATTGTTATCATGATTAAGTTGGTTTTG
>NC_051414.1:8737165-8737404 GCF_015228065.2 Penaeus monodon
TACCTTTGGCACTACAATCGCCTTAAGTACAGCAGACTCTCCGTGCTTCCCCCAGTGTAAAATTCCTCCGTTACATAGGAAGTAGAAAGATTGCATAATTAAGAGAACATCAACAGGAGACGTTCCCTAAGATGTTGACATAAGACTCAGGGAAGTGACGTGGAAATTACACGCCTTAAGATGATTAAAAGATTAGAAGATCGCCGACGTTGGAGCAAGACAGAGTAAGTGTCTCTGGC
>NC_051414.1:8737764-8738132 GCF_015228065.2 Penaeus monodon
CGGACACCGAGTCTGACCGCCTTAAGGAGACGCCGTCGGGAGAATGTTGTTAGAAACTTGAGGTGGGAAGCTGAGGGGTGGGGAGGGAGCCCGGGCAGAAGGAATGAATAATTAAAGCTTCAAGAAAGTTGGGATATGAAGGAATCCGGGAGAAAGACAAGGCCAGAGAAAGCGGAAGATACTTTTTAAAGAAGGTGGGGTTTGAGGGTGGGGGAGGGGGGGAAGAAGTGGGTAGTAGTAAGGGGGGGGAGGGTATGTGTCCAGAGGCCTAAGGGGAGTCGGAAGGAAAGGAAATTTCGATTTAAACATGGTTTTATTCATTGATATCTCAGAGGTGAAGAATTCACAAAATTTCTGTTTATGTGTGG
>NC_051414.1:8738303-8738441 GCF_015228065.2 Penaeus monodon
TGCGCTCCCTTGATCACCTGGCGGATGATAATTAGCTCGGGCGGATGAGGATGGCGTGGCAGGACTGACGTGACCTCTGACGACCTGGAATGAATCTCGCGAGGCTGGAGGTGGCGGGCCGGGTCGGGGGTTGACGGG
>NC_051414.1:8738702-8739223 GCF_015228065.2 Penaeus monodon
AGTTTGAAGGTGATTAGGGGGAAGAAAGAAGGGTGTAGGATCAGAGTGAAATGAGGGAGAACGAAGGGGGGGCGGGTAGTCTGATGGTGGAATTCTCTGGTATCTATATATTTTTCTCATTTATGTATTTTTTCCCTCTCTCTTCCCTTTCTTCTTTCTTTCTCCTCCCTCCATTCTCTTTTTTTCTTTCAATTCTTATTTCTCTGTCTCCTCTTCGGTTTTTAAAGTATTTATAGCAGCGAAGGAAAACGTTTACTTATCACATTTTCTTCAGTCGTGTGTGTGTGGGGGGGGGGGTATCGATGTTAGTAATATTATTAAACTTCTTTCCTCTTTTATCGAGGGTTAGATGCATGCGAGAGATTGATGGTACTGGTAGTTTTTTATCCGAACGCGTTGGGATATTCATTTATATAAGAATGCCTATGTTGGATATGTTAGATATATTCGGAGAATCGAACGCGTAACTTTATTCGGACAAATTAGCCTCAGTTGATTATAACCAACTTTTCAAGTATGTG
>NC_051414.1:8739635-8739875 GCF_015228065.2 Penaeus monodon
GTTATTACATTGGAAGATAATTTTGACAGAAATAATCACCATTCCCATCACAACCACTTGAATTATTGTTGTTATTCTAATATTCAGCTATTTGGTCATTTGTCTTTATTTAATGAATTTATGAACAACATATTTGCATCTCAAGGAAGACACAGTGACTTCTAACAGCGTAAACTGAATCATCCTTTTAAGTCTGTGCAAAATATTAGTGAAATTATTTTTGCTATGCAGTTGGTGATG
>NC_051414.1:8739993-8740113 GCF_015228065.2 Penaeus monodon
CGAGATGAATGAGAGGAAAGAAATGAGTGGGTGAGTGAAATGAGTGAGAGAAGGACATTAGGCGGAAATGGAATGCTTATGAATAGTAAGTGAGAGAGAAAAGACCTTCGTTGTGAAGAT
>NC_051414.1:8740463-8740599 GCF_015228065.2 Penaeus monodon
CTTCGTGCTCGTCTCTCCTACGTCGGTCCGCCCACTTTTTCTGCCCCGACGCCCATCTTGGCCTGATCATCCCACCCGACACAAGCGCTCGTCACAGCTACGTCAATTGCAGAAATTGCAACACATTAAGTGTGGA
>NC_051414.1:8740816-8740930 GCF_015228065.2 Penaeus monodon
ACGAGTGATTATGAACTCAAATTTCCAATCCCTGGTTTCTCCAATAATCCGGAATCGGAACGTGCGCTCAAACCGATTTTTGTACCTAGCAATTGCACAAATACAGATTTTCCA
>NC_051414.1:8741171-8741773 GCF_015228065.2 Penaeus monodon
CACAATCATGCACACACCTAACTGCATTCCTCCTGTTACCCTCTCTCTCACACGCACTTTTTAAGCAATAAATATTAGTGAAAATCCAGTATTCTTTTGGTGTCTGGGTTAATTTCCATGGGATCCCCGTTCCCGCCGCCGCCGCTGCAGCCTGGGTATAAACCGTATGCTTAAGCTTTGAGAATTATTCCTTTGATTAAAGAGAGAAAAAAGGGCTGAATTATTCAGGATGGAGAGAATAACTTTGTTGTGAATTTTGTAAAAATCTTGTGCATTTTTGCAAGGTCGGGAAGAGTGCGTTTTTGTTGTTGTTGTTTTGCGCTAAGTTGGCATATTTTAGGTTGAAACACCTGGTCTTGGCACGGATAGGCATACGCAGACACACATACACATAAAGTTTTTATACTCATTCATGCAGCACACGAAGCCCTTATTGTACGTTGAGGGGAGGCTTGTATCCTAAAGGCTCATGATTCGCTGAATGTTTTGACATTAGGAAAATGCTGTCAGGGTGAGTGGCTCCAAACCGGCACGCGAACTGAATCTCCTCTGCTCCTGGGCTCACACTTTCTCCGTGGCATTGGATATGCGATAGCTATCTT
>NC_051414.1:8741851-8742814 GCF_015228065.2 Penaeus monodon
GTGGGGAGGGATGAGACGACGATTCACAGAAATGTATAAATGCACGCTGATAATGTTTAATATACATTACATTAAGAGTAAAACAATGAAATATCCATTCCTGAGCTCTTTCTAAGAGACACGGGTTTCATTTGCAATGAAAAATGTATATAAAAAAATCGGACAAAATCATGCAGTTCGAACTCGCTTTCGAAATATAAAATCTGGCTTCAACTGGATAAATCTTTGCTAATCTATGTAGGCGTGTGGCGACTGTTCATGGTTGCTTATAAAGATACTCCCTTTTTTTTATTTTTATGTTTAACGAAATGGAAACTTGTATTATGACAGTGTAACTCCAGGTCACAAATTTTGTTTTTATTGGTGCCACTAGCGAGGTGGGCCATTTTTAGAGAAAAAAGAGAAAGTAAAGAGATCTTTGAAGTTCTATGTTCATTATCATTTTGAAATTTAGGGACTCGGTTCCCTAATGAAACACATACCGGAAGGAAAACGGGAAGAAAAATCGAGAGGGGAGAAACTAAAGAAAAAAAAAGGATAATGATAACGACCAGGGCAAAGGGAGACATAACTGGTAACGAGAAATAAAGCGGGATTTACAAGATTATAAACAGATCCTCATGAATTACACAGAAGGTTTTGCGGTCATTGCCTCTTTAAGGGAAATATACAGAGACATACAGAACAGTATGTTTTATTTTTCGAAACTGGCGAACTGATTTTTGGGGAGTTTATATAGTATGTGATTTTATTTTTGGGTGTAGATGCATATAGTGTGATTTAATGAAGGAGATAAGATTATATAGTTCATCTAACTGCTCAAAAAAATATTTAGAATTTAGGATTCTTTTTAGTACTATAATTGCAATTAGTGATTTTTAGACGGAGTTTCACTGATAATTTGATGACTTAAATGTGTGCTTTTTGAATACACTTACTGATCGGAGTTTGCTTTGCTGGGAT
>NC_051414.1:8743041-8743168 GCF_015228065.2 Penaeus monodon
TTAAGGACGTTCAGTATTACTAACAGTATGATCCGTCCACATAAATGAATAAATATGTAAATCTTTGAATGTGATCTTTAAGAAAAACTATTCAAGCATGTAAAAAGTATACATTTCTTTAGCCACA
>NC_051414.1:8743292-8743541 GCF_015228065.2 Penaeus monodon
CAAAGACTTACTAGAAACAGCCATTCACAAGTCATAAATGGCGGTCGATACAGTATTTACGAGCGCTGAGGTTTATTTTCAGTTATGTGAATCACTACATGGGTGAGTTATCGGACCACGTGACACCGTTGCCTAAATAGAAATGTAGGTGATTTATGAATGGAGGGAAATTCTGAAGCATTCGCATTGCACCTACTAACTATGTGTTATTCCATGAGCCGACTTCCAATTAACCCGCTTGGTTGGTAG
>NC_051414.1:8743594-8743682 GCF_015228065.2 Penaeus monodon
AAAGGTAGAGATTACTGATGATACAGTTTTGAATTCTACATATTCTTATCTGTTAGCTCGCGTTTAGATTCGGAGAAATATTGTGTCC
>NC_051414.1:8743881-8744971 GCF_015228065.2 Penaeus monodon
GAAGTAAAATCCCGATGTTTGTTTGCGTGTGTACATAAACATCCCGGCGTTCGTTTGCCTACATGCTAATTCCCGTTCCCATTTAAGTCAAACAAGATTTCAGAAATCCAAAGTCGGAGTCGGGAGGAGGAGAGAGGGAAACGGAAGGGGTGGAAGAGGCGAGGCAGGGACTCCATACTGCTCTCGCCAAAGTCGATTGATTACATAATTGCCATGTTAATCAACTGATGAATGTGAACAGAGCGTGTAAATGTTAATGTACTCCCTGAGAGCACGAAACAGTTAACTGCAACATCAGAATTGCTGATCAAGTAATTATCCGTCTCACAGGCTGCCAATGCCCGTAAGGAGGACTATTCCTTGTCAACCCGTTATGAGATGACCTCTATAAGCAGTAAGGGATTGAGCTGCCCCGTCGCTTCGTCACTCGGAAAGCCAGCTGATCTGCGTAATGGCGTCGCTGACTTGAAATTAATGCTTTAGAATTACGTAATAATCTCATATAGGGGCTTTGTTTACGCTCTTGTTTATTGCAGTTGGGTGTTTATTGATTTGGCTGTTTATTTATTTGTGTTGGTTTCCTTCTTGTTGTTTTAACTTCTGGATGTATGGGTTGCAATACAGGATTTTGGATGTTGGGTGCGTGTCTTTGTACTGCGTAATTAAGATGTTGATATGTAGATTTGGGTAATAATTTTCCAGGGACTGTGATGTACTGGGAAAGAGGAGGCTATGAAGAAAGAGAAACACACACGCACATAATATTGATTTCGTAACGCAAACTCTTTCTTATTTTCGAAATAAAGTTTTTTGTAGTAATGCCTCACCTGTTCACTAAACCATATTCTCGCTTGCTCTTGCCACGATAACTCCACAACACTTATAGGGCCGTCCTCTCTCTTTTCGCTATTTCAACGTCAACGGAATGTTTTTATCTTTCTATCTTGTAGTACCGGACATGATTTGGCCTTTTTTTCTCCTTTCTAATATAGTGCCATTACCACATTCTCATCCTTTACCACCCGCCTGAAGTTTTCACAGCTGCATCTCCCCTCTTTTAATACTTTCGACAACCAACACCATACCCCAT
>NC_051414.1:8745105-8745360 GCF_015228065.2 Penaeus monodon
CTCCTCTTTCCCCTCGTCCTACCCATAATCCTGGCGATCATAAACTGGTATGGGTCCTTCAGGAGACTTTGTGGACATTCTCGGAGTCTCTAAGTTGTCCAGGTAGCGGCGGGCAGGGCGCTGATAGGATTAATAGCAACACGGCTATTGATTTAGGAAGAGGGGAAAGATTACGGGGAGAGGTGAGAAGTAGGGTAGGCCTAGTCTTCTTTTTCGGGTGTTATGGTATTGAACTTGTTTCTGACCTTGTGTGAG
>NC_051414.1:8745982-8746300 GCF_015228065.2 Penaeus monodon
ACGCGCATGTATCTGTTACTCTGTGCCCACGTAGATCCTGTTTGTTTACCTTCCCGTCTGCTTTGGTGCGCCCTCCTCTCTATGTATAGCTTTAAAACCTCACCTGTTCCCGTGGGCTTAATTTTTCCTCTCGTATTTTTCGTCTTACCTGGCTCTCTCTTTTCCCATGATACCTCCCTCAGAAGCCGAGTACCATTTCCCAAGCTTTCTTACGGCGTCTCAGCCTTCAAAAACTTTGCGATTTGCATTTTCATTTGCATTTCTTATTGCTATTAATAAGATTTGCTGGAATAGCTCGGAAAGGAGTGAAAGACTGGG
>NC_051414.1:8746345-8746422 GCF_015228065.2 Penaeus monodon
AACTTCAGGATAAAAAGAATTGGTAACTTTTTGTTTATATTGTTTTTGGAAAATTATTCATGGGACTTGATCCGAGG
>NC_051414.1:8746489-8746648 GCF_015228065.2 Penaeus monodon
AATGAGATGGATTTATTCTACCGCTAGCTTTCTTGTTGTTGTTATGCATGTTTTAGTCACTGACAGTGTTATCGTTTTCTTCCTTTTTTGTCGTATTCTTTACACTCTGAAGTCTAAGATGTATTTGCAACATTGTTTTCTCTCTCAGTGGATCAGTAG
>NC_051414.1:8746769-8747743 GCF_015228065.2 Penaeus monodon
CAAAATCACTAACCGCCACGCAGTGCAGAGCAGACACATGAAGAAAACGGAGAGACAAATTTCGCAATATCAAGTAGCAGTTTTAATTTCCTTTCCCTTGCCTCTTGCCCCCTCTTGCCCTTCCCTATACTGACTGTAATATTCGTAATTGCTTGATCGGGAATGGGAGTGCATCGCGTACCCAATTTGTATCTTGGAATAAAACAAATGTTGAGATAGAGAAGATAGTACAGAGTCAATGCCTGTTAGGTATGTTTTAGTACGGATTACTACAGTGTTAGTGCTTTTCTGGTACAGGTTGATTCTGTGTTCGCAGTGTTATTGCACATAAGCACGGTATTAGCACAGGTTAGTGCAGGTTAGTACAGTATCTGTATTTACGAGTGTTAGAACAGACTTAGGGGGCTTTAGTCATAAAAAATGCCGTACATATTTAGCATATGACAAAAAGTTTATTGTTTGTTTAATATGGATTAGTTGTATTTCTTGTTAGGCTACTTTCCATCTATTTTTTACCCATTTCTTTCTATTTTTTGTTACCATCGAGTTTACGAAGGAATAATCTAGCGGTAGATGTTTTAATAGATAGTATCGACCCTAATTATCCTTTTCTTATCCACTTTATCTAGCTCACGATAAGGTAGACAAAATGTGCCGATAGATTCAATTTTCTGTCACCTATCTACCTTTTCGAGCGGCGCTCACTCTAAGACAAGAGAATAGTTACTGATTCCCTCTTACTTACAAAATATTAGTTTCCTGACTCAAGAGGCACTCTCAAGAGACACAGGGAAGAAGTTGGTAGAATTTTATTCCCCGTTACTTATCTACCTTATCTACCGGGAGTGGTCAAGCCTGAGAGCTCCAGCCGACGAGCTCTTGCAGACTAGACACACTGTGGCACGCGAGCATTTACTTCCGCCCAGCACTTTAAGCTTTAAGTGGCAGAGGGAAGGGAAGGGTCGTGCCGAGCC
>NC_051414.1:8747835-8748392 GCF_015228065.2 Penaeus monodon
CCCAGGAGTGCCACTGTGGCTCAGGGAGATAGTGGAGGCCAAGGAGTGGCAGGAGGAAGGGAGGAGGTGGGAAGCAGGGAGGGCAGCAGAAGAGAGGGGGAAGAGGGAGGGGCAAGAGAAGGCGAGGAGAGGAAGGGCAAGAGAAGCGGGCAAGGGGTCACGGGGGGAAGGGGAGCGGGGCCGCTCAGAGGAGGTCATAAGGCATCGTAAAGTTCCTCATGGAGAACGAATTAGGCAGAAGAACGTCGCCGGCGTCAACTCTCGCGGCGTCGTGGCTGGGACTCGCCGCCGTAACTGACTCTTGCTTGGCTTGGTTTTTTCTCTTTCTTTTCTCTTACTTGGAGGGGCTTCTTGCTTTGCTTTTTGCTAAGTTGTATTTTTTTCCTTTGTTGTTTTATTTTGTTGTCGTTTGTTTTATTTTGTTTTTCTTTGTTTTGTTCTAATTTATTTTGCTTTGTTTTATCTTGTTTTGCTTTATTTTGTTTTATTTTCCTTTGTCTTGTTTTATTTTGTTTTGTTTGTCTCTGCGTCCATTTTGTTATTTGAGGACGTGATGT
>NC_051414.1:8748575-8748819 GCF_015228065.2 Penaeus monodon
TGCGTGTGTGCGTTAAACAGTATGTGCGTACACATGTATGTCCTTTTGCCGCACGACCACAAAGAGACCGAAGTCCACGAGAATCAAAAGACCTTTCTACCTCTCTTTTTTTTTATCATTGCCACTCAGTGTCTCTCCTCTCACGTCCCTTCAATTTCCTTCCCTAATACACTCGTCCCACACTCGATTTCGTTCTCGAGGGGAAACCAAAATCAAACTCCACATTTCATTCCTCCGTGCGCTG
>NC_051414.1:8749510-8750448 GCF_015228065.2 Penaeus monodon
CACAGGCTGTCCATTATCTGCGCGTCGCCTCTCTCCCCTTCGACTGTTTGTCCGCGAAGAGGCAGAAGTCGCAACTCAGGGTAAAATCCTATGCATCGCCGCTCGTGCATTACTAGGCACTCTGGTTCGCGTGACGCCAGGACCGGGCACTCATGACGGGGAAATAGGTCACGATGGCTGACGAAGTGGCTGACGGAGAGGTTGATGTGAGGCTGAGATAGCTGCCGGTGGCGTGAGTGAGGGAGACGTGGAAGGTGTACTTAGCGGTATGGATGTGTAAGATGGTGCTTCTCGGAGGGTTTGACTTACTGTGGTGATTGACTGACTTTATAGTGGCGAGAGGGCTTGGGTATGTTGTGACAAAGGGCGAGTTATAGTCATGACCCACTGACTCATGATGATGTAAAGCTGGCATATTGTGTAAACATACTGGCCTTCGCTGACGCCTTACAGTTTCTGCGTGGTGGATGATTGGCGTGAGAAGAGATTTCTTTCCAGCAACGGGGCGTTTACATACTGTTACAATGACATATATATTAAAGGTGAGAACAGGCTGGCTATCGCTAACAGAAGTATCATATCTTATTGAGCATGTACGCGCTGATTGAAAACACATACCGTGGGTAAAATTGCTTTAAAATAATAACCTGTTTGTAATTATTACCGAGCATTCAATTTTCTTTAATCAGTCATGGAGGAGAGCAGACACGTTCCAGGGTAAGACCTGTAGCACAAGGGCGTGGCCTAATAGCAAGTCCGTGGCTGCAACTAGGAGCATTAGGAGACTTTGCTATTAAGCTCTCTAAGGGGAGCTCTTAACCGGCCCCTCACTGCTCTGTGGGGAAAAATAATGGCCTCTGGGTTTGTGCGGAGGGGAAAGGAGGCATGGCGGGAGGCGCTGATGCACAAGGATGGCCGTTTTTTTTTTTGATCTTCAG
>NC_051414.1:8750515-8750740 GCF_015228065.2 Penaeus monodon
ATTCGCCTTTCTGTCATCCTTTCCTATCTGTCTGTCTGCTATTCTCATTTCTTATCTTCACTCATCTTCATCCATTATATTTCATTATCCATCTCTAATCTTTTCACGTCTGCTTTGAAGTGGCATTTATGGTCGTCTTCTGTTATTTTCCCATTGTTTGGTTTTCTCTTATTTCCCAGATGTCTCGTTTTCTGTGTTACCCACGGACGTTGCTTCCCGAGTGTC
>NC_051414.1:8750802-8751284 GCF_015228065.2 Penaeus monodon
ACATCAAATTCTGTTTGTGTTATATTTTCAGTGCCTATTACTCATCTGTGCATTTTTTTTTTCCTCAGGATTCCCATGTTCCTATATTCATTATAATCCTGCGTCGTTCTTTACTGCTTCCTGATGATTTCTTGAATTTCCCATTTTCTTTTATGATATTTGTGTTCTTTTTTTATGCGTATAGTATACTTTCATTTCCTTGTTTGTGTATTTTCTCATGCATTCCAGTACCTCGGTTTCTTTCTCCGCGGGTCTCCCGTTTTCTCTTGCTCGTTTTCATATGTTTTGCAAATTCCTCGTTTTCTATGGGATATTTTTCCGGATTCTCAGAACTAAAGTCGATGTATGCGACTCTCAAATGATGATTTTTTTCCGTTTTTTTTCGCTGAATAGCATTCATAAGTACCAGTGTAGCACAATAAGCTAGTCATGGTCATTAATTACTAGTTATATTTTATCTATACAACAAAGTTATTGATCTT
>NC_051414.1:8751340-8751592 GCF_015228065.2 Penaeus monodon
TATGTATGTATTTACATACACATATGTATTTCAGTATCCGCATCGAATTGTCTTTTAAATTTTATCGTAAATCCAAAAGAAAGAGCGAAAAGGGAAAAGGAATTTATTGCATGCCATTTGTTTATATGGATACGGCAGAAGTGTACACACCCAAACCTATACAAAGGATCATATGATTGTTTTGGAAAGGGATATTGGTAGAGAGCAAAGTCTATTTCCATAACAAAGGTGAAATATTGTCCTTAACTCATA
>NC_051414.1:8751615-8751742 GCF_015228065.2 Penaeus monodon
TTATTAATGCAGTAGGGTATTATCTTTCAGCGCTACTCATGCCAACTGTGTTGATCATGAATATATATTTCATTGTTATTGACTTTTTTTTCCAAGTAAAATATTGATGTATTTTTAGAGTGGTTAT
>NC_051414.1:8751887-8752324 GCF_015228065.2 Penaeus monodon
CTACTAAGGTACTCTAAGATTAACAGTAACGGTCTAGAATGCTGTTTTGCATGGGTGAATACTGCTTATTTTAGATTACGTTATTAAGGTAAATCTTGTTTGACATAATAAGCATTACTGAAAATGCTAGGATTCATGTATGAATGTAAACAACATATTATACAAATTTCCGAAGGTTGTCCAAGCAATTCTTACTGCCAGAAAGCAGTCTTCAGATTAATCCATTTGCCTTGCTGATAAATGACATTCAGTAGGTCAAATTACTGCTTTTGCGTGTTTGTGTACATGAGTGTAGATGGGGAGTAGCAGTGTAGACTGAAAAGTGTGTTTGTGGTTTTTGAGTGCGAAATAACTGTCATATCAGTGAGTATGCTTGAATGTGGAAAAAATGCAGCCTCTAGATCAGGTAGTATTGCAGTATGTCTGTGAATGCAGAA
>NC_051414.1:8752420-8752991 GCF_015228065.2 Penaeus monodon
CGCAGAGTGCGTGGCAGTCTAGTCTGTGTGTGACGGCGCAGGGCGCGTGTTACAGAGCCGTGCGGGCAGCTGTTCTGTGCGTACGGCGGGGAGTGCGTGACCGACGAGGCCGGACGGGCCGCGTGTGTGTGCCCCGCCTCGTGCCCGCCCCCCTCGCCCACCACCCCGCCCGTCTGCGGCACAGATGGCAAAACCTACACCACCTTCTGCCAGCTGCGGCGCCACGCTTGCAACACACAGCTGGAGATCCGGATAAGATACTCCGGCGCCTGCGGTAAGTCCCTCTGCCGGGTACGTGCCTCGGTCGGCCCTCGCGGGGGAAGTCACGGGCCGCCACGGGCATTTCACTGCTCTGATGCATTGCATAAGCTCTCATGCTAGGAACTCTGTTACCTCATTCTAATAAGTGGTTCACTGTTGTCAGTATGACTTGATTTCCCTTCAAGGTATATACCTTTTTGTATAGATCATTTATGTAAAGATTTATAAACATACATGCTAAATATATTAGTTTAAGTTTATGGACAAGGTTGTTCTCTTTCTCGCTTTCTCAGTCTGTCCCTTCGATTAC
>NC_051414.1:8753066-8753276 GCF_015228065.2 Penaeus monodon
GCACTCATTCGTTTTTCTCTTCCTTTCTTTTCTCTTCACTTTTCTTCTCTCTTCTCCTGATATTTACGGTATATTGTTAATTAAGCTAACCTCTCGCTTAACTTACAGCTTTCTTTGAACTATAAATGCCGTAAAATTGAAACGTTTTTTCAAATATCATTTTTTTGTAACTTGCGCTTGAGCAAATTTCTTTGAACTGGATACAAAGTG
>NC_051414.1:8753432-8753721 GCF_015228065.2 Penaeus monodon
TATATTCATTCATTTTATGACACGTGCACGCACGCACAATTACACATGTTTGTATGCTTGCACTTTATCAATATTTCTCCACAATCCCAGTAAACATCATTCTTAGTTATGGACTTGTAAAATGGCTGTATGTGATACACGTTTATTGGCAACAACTGAAAGTTAAATAACTTAAGGGTATTATCCCCTAGAGTTGTTATCACTGTTTATTGTCTATATGTTAAGGTCAATTTGTACGTTTTAAATGTTTCCGTTGTTTTCATCAGTCATTGAAGTTCTAACCAGAGAG
>NC_051414.1:8754690-8754970 GCF_015228065.2 Penaeus monodon
ACGCATTTCCCCCTGAGACTTTTGGAGCCTTACCTGTGGATTCCAGAATTTATATGAGTGTCTAACCCCTTCATATTCCAGTTGATGAAAAACAAAAAAGCCAAAATAAAATCCAATATCAGTCACCGAGCTAACAGAGGATCAGTGCCAATAACAGAGAGCCAATGGGGCCGCTCAAGCCCCCCACCCCCACCCCCTTACGGAGGCCATGGTCAATAGGGTGTTGGTAATTTGTTCAAAATATTGCCTACTGAGGAGGGGGGCGGGGTATATGTATGCT
>NC_051414.1:8755134-8755331 GCF_015228065.2 Penaeus monodon
GCTTAGTGCTGAATAGTAATAGAGGGGATATGAAAAAGAAAGGTAGAAACAGTAGAAAAATACTTAAAATAATTCATTAATGCATCTATTATAGATAGAATCAAAAACAAAAATATTCCATAGAAAGATCAAAACCAAAAACCCTAAATCACAGACGACCTGAAATACGAATATAATGATAAATTGGACTCGAAAAG
>NC_051414.1:8755366-8755629 GCF_015228065.2 Penaeus monodon
TCGCCACCATTCGTACACGTATCCCCAAGCTTCCTTGAGGAACCAGAGAGCGAGAGCCAGGGCGCCAGAACGTCCTCTGTTGACAAAGCCCGAAGTCATCAAACGCAAGAAAGAGAATTCCTTCCTTAAGTAACATCCAAGACGCATCTCGAGTGACGTACTTAATGGACTTGAGAGATAAGACGAGATAGGAGATCAGGAAGGTGGAGGCAGTCAAAGGGTGCGAGTTAATGACGTGCCGGGGTAATGACACGTTATTTGTT
>NC_051414.1:8755659-8755754 GCF_015228065.2 Penaeus monodon
CGTTGCTAAGGTAGGTATTTAGGTGTGTCAGTAGTAGGTGAGGTTGTTGGGTTGCCTATAGATATTTAGGTCCGTGGTATGTTGTGGGCGCTTAC
>NC_051414.1:8755823-8757047 GCF_015228065.2 Penaeus monodon
GGTGGGCGAGAGATTTTAGGCCATGTATGTTGTTGGTGTTTAGGGCATCACACGTTGGTGGCAGTGGCCATGGCATGAGTTTAATAGATATTTAAGTGATGACGTGTGGTTGGTGTATAGGGCATGGTCTGCGGTAGGCATTTAGTCTTTGACACGTGCTATGTATTTATGTCATGGCATCTGCATGGTAGGCGTTTAAGTCGGCGTTGATGCCATGGAATGTGAGTGGTACATTTTTGGCCTTGGTATGCGGGTGGTATGCCTTGGGACATGTTGCGAGGTTGGTAGGTGTTAGGGCATGGTATGTGGTAGATGTTTAAGTTATACTGTATTCAGGTAATAAGTGAGTGGTAATTGCCCCGATAATGGTAACTGGCACTGCGATGATACAAGGGTAAGGTAATTTATAAAAGTTATTTTTAGGCCAGAGTTAAAGTTCATGTCAGATGAGTGCACCGACAGAAATAATTCATATACTGCAGACATAACATCAAAAAATAATGCAAACCGTAGAAATAAAATCATCCAAATCTGGAAAAGTAATCCAATACTCAGCAATACTTCTAAAGATAAGCGAAGGAAAAAAGGACGAAAGCAAAGTAAACAGGAGCACTCTCACACATGCAGTTATTAGGGGCATCAGTTAAAGGTGGTAGGCCATTTGCCCTGCGCTAAGTCACCTCGTATGCGGCACTCCCGTCTCCTGTTCGCACAACCTTTCCGCTCTCGTGATCTATATTTAATAAGAGATAAATATATAAATAAAGCATGAAAAGGAGAACACCTCGGTGAATGCCCGTGCCCATGGGACACGAATTCTTTGCAAGATGCCCGGAATCGGGAGGAAAGAAGACCTAAAATTTGCGTGATGGCGGCCATGTTTGACAAGCGAGGGAAAAATAGAATACATCTGCCGGTCACTTGCGGGGGGGAAAGGAAGCTCTGCAAATAGACCCGAGTGAGAGGAAGGAAACGAAAAAAAAGGTATATAAGAAAAAAATATAATAAAAACATATAATTCATGAGTAGGAGATAGAAGGAGAGGGAAAAAATGGACAATCTGCGGTGGTAAAGAACATGTTCCTCGACCTTGTCTTGAGAGGGCGTGAGAATCTCGGTCCGCAAGAGCAACGGAGAGCAGGTGCTTCGATCCTGTGTTGGGGGATCGCATTGTGCTTCGGTAGTTAGGCGTGCACGATTGTTTATGGTTATGTATTTATACCC
>NC_051414.1:8757074-8757307 GCF_015228065.2 Penaeus monodon
TGGTGGAACATTCGAATGTGAGTTATAAATTATCTGGATATGGATATATATTAATACCTTAACTAATTGTGAAAATAGATAATTACTGCGACTTTTCTGTACAGTGAAAAAATACTTCCATTTTCTCTCTAATGTGTTCTTGTCTCTTCACCATAATTTTCTCCCTATTTATATATCATTTTCTTCCT
The DNA here is from genome assembly GCF_015228065.2 of Penaeus monodon. Lineage (NCBI taxonomy): Eukaryota > Metazoa > Arthropoda > Malacostraca > Decapoda > Penaeidae > Penaeus > Penaeus monodon. The sequence goes on from NC_051414.1 coordinate 8,757,263, forward strand.
TTCTCCTTTCATCCATCTATCCATATAATATTCTGCTAATCTTGG
>NC_051414.1:8757344-8757487 GCF_015228065.2 Penaeus monodon
AGGAAGTCTTCGCATAATTCTTAAGTAAATCATATTCATTGGGTGTGCTTTACTCATGAATAATAATCTTGTCATAATGATTTATCTGACTCGGTGACTGATCTTGGGAGAAGCATACTGGTTTAGATGTATGTTTATTTGCT
>NC_051414.1:8757733-8758267 GCF_015228065.2 Penaeus monodon
CGTCTTTGATATCCAGTTTTCAACAAATTTGTTAAAATCCATAAAGAAAGAAAGTGAAAAAGAAAAGCTCAGGTTATCTTGCAGAAGAAAAAGGAAAGGCTGTAATTAAGAGAAAGGTGAATCTTTCATACGAACAAGAGGGAGAACAAAGTTGGCAAGAAATGGGATGAGAAATAGAGAACAGCGATAGGGAAGTATAACAAAATCGGATGACAGGAGGAAGTGAAGAGCAACTGATAATGGACATGAGGGCTGTAGGATGGGGGCGGAGAGAAGGAAGGAAGACGGGGTAGAGAAAAAGCGGAAAAGATAATAGAATGGAAAATGGTAGAGAGACTATGAGAGAATGGATAATAGAGGAAGGGAAAGAGGCAAGTAGGGATAGTCAGTAAGATGTAAGACTGAGAAGAGTTGTCAGTTAGACAGTCAGATGTGGAAAATAAAGAAAATATGTAACTAAAGGAGACGATACAGTAAACGAAGAAATAGGAGACATGGGATAAAAGAGACGAAGCGGAGACGCGCATAAAGCGT
>NC_051414.1:8758344-8758497 GCF_015228065.2 Penaeus monodon
GGCGGGGGTATGATAAAGGAGAAAGATAATTCAGTCTAGTCGTAAGGATTCGCAGATGAATAATGGCCCGAGAGGAAGAACGAAGTGTGACAGGCGAGGGGAAAAAAAGGGGGCAAAGACAGGTGAGGAACGAAATGCGAGGGGGAAGGGTAA
>NC_051414.1:8758617-8758751 GCF_015228065.2 Penaeus monodon
TGTGTAGTGAGAGGGGGTGCCAAGGTGTCTGAAGCTTGGTAGGCAGAGAGAAAGTGCCAAGAAAGAAGATGGGTTAGCGCAATAAGAAGGCAGAACCTGCGAGGGAACTTCGCTGTAGATACATGCATTGAGGT
>NC_051414.1:8758795-8759205 GCF_015228065.2 Penaeus monodon
GGTAGGAAAAAAAGTGTAAAAATAGAGCAACAGATGGGGAGGGGAGAAGAAGGATGAGGAAAGGCGTAGGGGAAGAGGTGGGGAAGAAAGAAAAGGAAAGGTTTAGGGAAGAGGTGGAGTAGGAAAATGAAGAGGGGAATCATAGGGAAGAAGATGAGAGAAGGAAAGGGGAGCATAGGAAAAGGGGGGAAGGAGAAAGAAGAGGGAAGGGCTGGGAAAGAAGAGAAGAATAATTAAGAAAGGGAAAGAAGAGAAGCCACAGACTAGAGGAGAGGCGGGCGGGGGTCCCAGCCGAGCACTAACCCTCTCTCTGGTTGCAGATGAGCCCGGTGGCGAGGATCCGAGCGAGCGGGCCGGGCCGAGGGAGCGCCTCGGAGCTCAGGACAACCTTCTGGATTGATCACCTGACA
>NC_051414.1:8759260-8760069 GCF_015228065.2 Penaeus monodon
GGACGTCTTGGTACTGTGACTCCCCTTCCCTCCCACCCCCCTTGCCCACACACGCACTTCCCACACTCAACTCAACCCTCCCCACCATGCATTGCCCCCAAGCGCCCCTTGCCACCGCCAGTCTAGCCCCTACCGCCCTCCGACGCCCACTCACGCTCGCACCGTGTATCGAGGTCCCCCTCGAAGTTCCGCTGGTGTACCGTTGTACCGTTGTTACCCTTGTGAAGTTATGTTCCAAACTCCCGGTTGACTTAGGAGGCTTCAGGATCTACGTATGTAATACACCCCCGAGTCCCACCTGTGTGTATGTACACTCTGTGACCTAGGCGTACACAAATCCCACCCGTGTACGCATACTTTGTGATCCACACGTACTGTACACTTCAACGATACCTAACAATGCTCTCCTTCACTTCACGTTCCACTCAAACCGCAAGCCTAATTTTCATCCTCATACTGAAGACGTACTGCGACTCTACAATCCCGTAGTGGTATCTGTCGACCTCACAACCATATTTTATACTCGACTTCTTTCCTGGATGGTATTACACATCATTGGTAGTCTTCATCTCACAGCAACCATAGAGTTCTCGAAAGTGTGTGTTGTCGATGGTTTTAAGGAATGATGTTATTATATCAATGCTCCATCTCCCCTCCCCCTTCCTTTAATTTCTCATCTCCACCCTCCACCCCATGTCATCATTGTTCTTTATCCTCCATCTTCCCCTTTTCGTTCTCCTTCGTCCACCACACCCCTTATTCGTAAATTCCTTCTGTTGGGATAAATATGTGCTACCATTGATCGCTCC
>NC_051414.1:8760147-8760405 GCF_015228065.2 Penaeus monodon
TGCATCCGCTTTCAACTTTCGGAAACGCTGTTTCTTTCTCTCTCTCTCTCACTTCCTTTTCTTCCATCCTCCTCCTCCTCCATTACCATGTCCCTCCTTCCTCCTACTCCTTCCATCCCTTCTCTCTTCTCTGCGAGAGTGCCACGCGGGAGTGCCAGTGCCATGCTGATCCTGATATCCAACTTACGTCTCTCGAGAATGTCTTTGTTGGCAAGCCCGAGAGCTGTAACGAGATTAAGTTAACAGAGCTGATTTCCC
>NC_051414.1:8760466-8760749 GCF_015228065.2 Penaeus monodon
CTCAAAAGTTGCGGTTGTGTCCAAGCATGCACATACATACATACATGTAAGCCTATCACGCACATACACAGCCGTGAATGCGTGCATACCTATGGATGTATTTACATTTACACATTTATAACGACTGGCTTTTAGATTTATTTTTACTTTCTGTACTGAACAATTTCTTATTTATAGATTCTCAAGGTATCTGCACAGATGCCATGGGATTCGAAATGGCACCGTCCTACCGCACATGTTTGGCACTCCAGGGCTTGTGTAGTTGCTCAGGTGTATTCGAAAT
>NC_051414.1:8760990-8761247 GCF_015228065.2 Penaeus monodon
GGACCTCTCCCTACCCCTCCTACACACACATTTACATTATGCAGATGAAGTCTACTACGTCTTGAGGAGATCCACCTTCTGCTTGTTCATCATGTTGCTTATTAGTGTCTCTATTACTCTCCTTCCCACCTCTTCTACTTGTCTTTATTACACGCAACGTCTTAAACCACTCTTGAGATGCCATGCGTCTTGGGTGGAGCTTTTTTCTTATCCAGTGGTTTTTATGTTGGCCTTTTTGACATTTATAACAGCTCCCT
>NC_051414.1:8761269-8761697 GCF_015228065.2 Penaeus monodon
ATGTGAAACAGAAACTTGGAATGCGATGAACATTCCCTCTGGAATAGATATGTATTTGTATTCCGTTCGGCCTAGTGAGTGTATATTTGAAGATGAAAAAAAAAAACAATAAGAAAGTTTCCAGAAAAAAGGTATCTACTTTCTTTTAGGGACAAAAATAACAAGTTATTAGATATATTTTTCTTTCTTGAAACTTTTCATTTGTTCCACTTAGAAACAAAAATGTTTCCACTTTTATGTGATGTAGGTGTGAATTTTTTTATAGATAAAGAAAGAATAAGCAAGATCCAGCACATTTTGAGACGAGATGGCGCAGTGATCGGCTGATGTTGACTCGGACGCGAAAGTAGGGGAGCCATTTTAGTGTCTGTAATTGTCGTGTTATGTGTGTCTGGCCGTTTTCCTTCGTTTCTCACGCTGTTTATGGA
>NC_051414.1:8761748-8762351 GCF_015228065.2 Penaeus monodon
AAGTGAACAAATCGTTAAAGAAAATGGGACCATGTTTTTAAGCATGGAATGTCGAGGATGGTATAGTTAGATCGAATTTGGTCAATAACTTTTTTTTTCACCGGCCTTCTTGTCTCTTCGTTTATATTTCCCTCTTATTCCTTTCCTTTTTACACCTCTTCTTCTTCCTGCTTTTTCTGTGTTTTTTTTCTATCCTCTTATATATATTTTTTTTCAGCATCCCTTTTTTTTATTAATTTTCTTTCCGTTCCTCTTCTCCCCATTCTCCTTTTTCCTCTTCTGCGGGACCACATATAATCTGTTATCCCTCTGCCCCTTCTGTTTATTAAAGGAGGAACGTGTGTAAGTCTGTCTGTCTGTGGTTGTCGCGAGTGCAATCGATAACTAGCAAGACGTGATGTTTTATGGAGTGATGTTTAAATAAATAAAAAAAAACGGACTTGCAATATTAATGTTGATGCCTGTTTGCATTCTTCGGTTTCTCTGTGAATATTGATGTTGAACGTTAATTTAGAGGAAGTAGGAATTAAAATGATAAAAGAAATACAACGTGCATTTGATCTCTGTGGCTTTGAACGAATACATATACGTCACGTGGTTTGC
>NC_051414.1:8763178-8763295 GCF_015228065.2 Penaeus monodon
GTTCTCGGTTGCCTTTATCTTTGGTTATCATTTATATCAAATAAATAAATTCAGTATATTATGTTTTGTTTTCTGTCAAACCATATGAATTCTCTCTCTATCATTATGTCTCTGATC
>NC_051414.1:8763738-8764099 GCF_015228065.2 Penaeus monodon
TCAGCGAGGCAGTGCGCGGATGGCCGTCCCCTGGCAGAGCCGCACGCGCACCGCCCGCCTGGCGTGCGTGTCTCCGGAATGGCAGCCCCGAGGAACGCAGACGGGCTTCGTTGTGCCCACAGCGAGCAATGTTGCCGTTGCATGTTTGTATAAGTAGTCGCGTGCGTTGACCAAAGGGAACAAACGGCGCGCTTCTCTCGGACCAAGTGTAGAAAACCCCTTTCGCGGTCTTCCCCCCTCCCCCCCACCCCCATTCCCCGATAGATTTAATGGTGATATCTGTTTTGTCTGTTTGTGTGTCTGTCTGGCGAGTTTGCGTGGAGTCTCAAAAGCTGTGTTCTTGGTGAATGTTCTTCGGCGT
>NC_051414.1:8764456-8764628 GCF_015228065.2 Penaeus monodon
TCACTCCCGTCTTTATCCAACACCTAATTGGAATTTGTTGACTCTGTATGCATGAGACATCTGAGTCGGTGAGCGTCCTTCTCGAATTTTCTGTGGCGAATGCAGGGAACGCTCCGATGAATTCTCTTCCACAGATGTTTGACTGGAAAATAATGTTGTTTCTTTTACATGT
>NC_051414.1:8764671-8764821 GCF_015228065.2 Penaeus monodon
CCCCCGCGCGGCTTAGATTAATAAAAGTGTAATGACAAACGGTATCGTGTTTTGTTTTATTTCTGGTGATCCTTTTTGGTGTATAAAGAAAACGGAGAAAGAAAGAAAGAAACGGTGTTGATTCCCTCCGAACATAAATATTGATAATTG
>NC_051414.1:8764913-8765046 GCF_015228065.2 Penaeus monodon
AGAGATTGTGTGAAGTCATTTCAAAGTTAGACAGCCTTGCAGATATCCAGGTTTACAAGCAGTTCATAAAATTTACATACACTTAGATGAGTTTGAGCGGAGTAGAGAGACCCCTTGCTGAGTGGCTTCCGCT
>NC_051414.1:8765090-8765325 GCF_015228065.2 Penaeus monodon
TCCCGAACCTCGCTTTGTGTTAAACTAAATTGTTGTGTTATTGTTAATTATAAGCCGGGATGTGGACCTGCTTTCTCGTTTGCTTGCATATGCTTGCATCTGTTTCTCGAATGCAGTTGTCATGAGGTGCATTGAGTTATGTGTGTACTCGACAAAACTTAGCTGTGCAGGCTCGGTTGCAATGCATGCAGGGGATTAGCAACTCGCTGGGGAGGGGAATAGAATAACTTTCTCA
>NC_051414.1:8765347-8765717 GCF_015228065.2 Penaeus monodon
GAGATTGTTGCCAAACCCGTTAACATAGTCATTAGCTTCAGCGGGAATTTTGGTTGTACCTGACCCAAACGGGCACTAAAAACACCGATTTTCTTTTTTCTCTCTTTTTAATTTTCCCTTTTTCTAAATTCTGGGCGTTGGCCCTGCTCAAAACACCGTATTCCTCGCTTGCAACAACAGACTCAACGCGTCTAGCAATTAATGCAACAGACAAAAAGTTATACGTGCATCAGACAAGTCGCTTTAGGTATCATGTTCCCGAATTCTGACAAAATATACCTTCCGGCCCGATGCAATTGTGCTTGTTTTTCGTTGTTTTAGATGGGTTTTATGATAGTAAAGAACATAGTAACATCGAAATCTCCCAACT
>NC_051414.1:8765737-8765831 GCF_015228065.2 Penaeus monodon
TCTGTTATTCTATATAATTCTGTATTCAAAAATTGTGTGATTTTCGGAAGCGCGTCGGAAAATCGCCTCACATATCCCCGGGTTCCATTTTCTT
>NC_051414.1:8765894-8766059 GCF_015228065.2 Penaeus monodon
GCGTGTTAATTAAAGACTATTTTTTTACCTGGACATATGCAACGTCGGACAGATTATTGAAATAGCACATACAAAATTATAGTTTAATTGCTTTTATATAAACAGATGCTGCATGATTATCTGAAGGGTTCCTATCCGATGAATTTTGTTTCAGGATTTAGAATG
>NC_051414.1:8766090-8766800 GCF_015228065.2 Penaeus monodon
CTGCAGAGCTAATTGTTCATATTTTGTTAACAGTTGGTAGATAAATTCATAGAGGATCTAACAGGGAATGAGTAGCTAATGGTTAATGGTTGGCAATGAGGTAGTTTGCAGGTGAAGAGGTAATTAACAGGTAATAGTACCCGCACTGTTGATATGTTTTAACATTGACCATTAACTAATAGTTCTCAATCAAGTAATGCGACATAACGGCTGATAGTCCGTTAAAAGTAGTAAACAGTTAATGGTTATTAACAGTTTGCAGAATCATTATCGCGTTTCTTGTCGATTCAGCAGAGCACCCAGATATACCGACTTATATTTGCACTGGTTCAGCCAATTGACAGTTTACCCTCCTCCGCTTTTATCCCCCCCCCCCCCCCCAAAAAAAAAAGGTAGGGCTTGGGACTCGCAGTTAAAGCCTCAAGCTTCCTCTCTCTAGTTTCTAGTTTCCACCCCGCGAGAACACCTGGAAAGGGAGGAGGATTATGCAAATTTGGTCCGAGGGGAGAAAAAAAGAAAAGGGGAAAAGAGTGGAAAAAAATTTAAATTCGAGTCTCTAGGCATCCCTCGAGAAGTATACATAGATATCTGAATCATATATGCGTGGATATATACATGGATACAGCATATATACATGAATCGATAGCGGTTTAACACCAAAAGCGGATACAGAGATAAATAAGTAATTATATATAAATTCATTCTGTACC
>NC_051414.1:8766853-8767664 GCF_015228065.2 Penaeus monodon
AGGTATACTAAAAGAAGGATGTGCGTAGGATCAATACTCCTTTTTGTAAAAGCGATGCAATCGTTTGCTCTCAGTTTCGAAATAATGGAAAATTAACTGTTATTTTTCATTAAAGCGCGTTGCTCATTTAAAGTGACGTTCTGTCCGCGTTCCAGCTCAGTCGAGGCCAGGGGGGGGGAGCTGGCCTGGCATGATTTGGGTCTGTGAGTTGCCTGTCTCGTGCTTCTGTTCCACAAAACGCAAGAAAATGCTTGGCTGAGCATGTTGACGCACGTGCTTTCTTAAGAGAATGCTTGCTTGTCCTAGAATGCATTTGGTTGAGCTTGTTTACGATTCTTGGTTTACTAAGTGCCTATTCGTTGTAGAGTATGTGTCTTTTTACAGAATATGTTGGATATGAGTTGTATACGTGGGATTTATAGTATTTATTTGTCTCAGAGGATCTAGTATGAGATTTAGACCAAGACGGGCTTTTGTGCATGCCTGAGATTCCTACGAATACGTGAGCCAGTGCCAACCTCTGACTTGTGCAATGGTCCGAAAATGCGCTCTTGTTTTCCTTGTTTGTGTGCTTGCTTCGTGCATGCCGCATACATTGCCCAGTTTATTTCAGAAAGAGCTCTCGAAGGCCCCTGGGTGTGTCCCCCAAGGAATGACTCGCTCGCGGACATCCCTAAGGAGGCGACTGAGCTCATGTGTTATGTAAGGGAATGCCCCAACGACCACGAGTCTGTACAGGAGATGAATAAGTGGACAATAAAATAAGAAAACAATTATTGATTATCAGAGCATTACCGGAGTCAAGAAATAG
>NC_051414.1:8767729-8768149 GCF_015228065.2 Penaeus monodon
GACAGTAATATCAATAGTGAATACTGAATAAAGGCAGCGGGGGAGGGAGGGAGAGGAGAAGGGGACCCTGAGCCGGATCGTGCGTGAGTGAAGGCCGTGACGCCATTATCTCCTTCATCGTGCCCATGGTCTCCTTGGTCATTTGTTCGGATCTCCTTGAAATAAAGCCTCGAGCACTTATCAGATTCATTTTTAGGCCCGTAGTTCACCAAAATTGGAAATAAAAGAATATAATGCTAGATCTAGTTGAAAGCAGAGTTGATATGTTGTGTTCTTTATGATTCTTTTTTTTTTATTATGCTTTAAAATTGATTTGGATTTTGAAAAATGTGAGTGGAACAAGGCTTCGGAAAATAGGTTGGAAAAAAAATATATTTGATCTGGTGAAAGGAAAAATTGATATGTTTTTTTCTTTCTGTT
>NC_051414.1:8768278-8768530 GCF_015228065.2 Penaeus monodon
CAAGGGCCTAAATCTAAGACGACTGCCAGAGCCAGTGCTCTCATGCCTTTTTAGGCGAAAAAATCCGCATTTGCCTCGCGTATATATTGCGTGTGTATTTGTCGAGCAAGCTGTTTGTTTTGCATGTTATCTTTGCCTTTCATTTTCTTGTAGGCTGTTGCATGTGATCTTGGTCATGTTTTTTTTTTTATGCGAATTAAACCCGTTGGGAAAACTTGTTAGTTTTCTTGTCTGTGTTTATGCCAGGGAATA
>NC_051414.1:8768616-8768847 GCF_015228065.2 Penaeus monodon
GAAACGAGTGCTTATATAAAGATTTACAGACACCAAACCATATTAATACTTCATTTCTCATTACGGAGCACCGTAAGCACGTTATGCTAATGAAGGAAAGGCCAATAAGTCTCCCTTATTCCCTGTGCAAAGCGCTGCCTTGATCACTGTTTGTGTATAATTAGAGAAAACACACAGCCGTTTCTTTGGCGGATGCTGCAGACGCCAGGATCTTCTTCACACGATTGGGAG
>NC_051414.1:8768884-8769038 GCF_015228065.2 Penaeus monodon
TACAAGGGAGGAAAAATTGCCTCATGCATTTAAATCATTTAATTACAAGGTGTTTCACTTAACACTTTAATCCCTCGAGCGTTACTTTCTTGCATTACCATTAAGATTACTCTACCGGCAGTGTCATTTGGCGAAGGCAAAGTCCCGGGTGAGC
>NC_051414.1:8769424-8770260 GCF_015228065.2 Penaeus monodon
CTTTACAAATATTGAACAAAAGAAAATACTGATGAAAAGGAAAAGAGATATAAGCAAAGAAAACTAAGATTACTTTTTATACATATTTTTATGCGAAAAATCAAGGAGAAGCAAGTTACACAAAAAATATCTAAAAAGAATTAACAACAAAGAAAGCAGAAAAAAATCTATGATATAAAATATTAAAATAGAAGATGGAAGGTCAGTGGAGGTCAAACAAGGTCAGACGAAAGAGGAAGAAAGAGAAAGGGAAAAAAGAGAGAGAACAAGTAAACAAGACCACAGCGCCACTCCTGTCTTTGCAATCGAGCAGCAAGTAAGTGCGACCATCTGCAAAGTATCACGTGACCTTCTTGCAATCCTTTTATTTAATCCATTTTGTGTATTTTATAAGTGTTTCTTGTAGTTATGTTTTTAGCTTTTCTTTTCTTTTTTTTTTGTCTTTTTTCAAGTTGAAGTGTGTGTTCTTTTAGGGTTTTTTTTCTTCGTGTTTTATTTTCATTGTTTGTTTTTCTATTTCGATGCAATTAGTTTATTTTGAATATTTTAGGGATTCGTTTGTCTGCTTGTTTTATCGCGTGTATTTTATTTTATTATTTTTTGTTTCTGCAAGTCCTGTTTAATTCGCGTATTTAATTGTTTTGCGTTTTTCTTTTTCTCTCTTTCATCCTTTTAATCCCAGACAATTGTTCACCCAGTTATTGCTTGATTCCCTGATTGTCTGAGACGTTTGTTATCTTTTTCATTTATTCATTATCTATGTTTTCATTAATATAATTGGGTATCATTGCCATCTTCATCTCCATCAGTCGTCCTTTTCCCATGATCATTGTTGT
>NC_051414.1:8770395-8770576 GCF_015228065.2 Penaeus monodon
TCACCACCTTTCCTTTTCCCATACTTGACTTCGGACTGCCAACCCACCCCTTCCTCCTCGCCCGCACCCTGTGTCCTGGTTGCGTAACCCACTCCTCGTAGAATATCCACCTTAATGTCTGGTAGGCCAACGAGTCCATCGCACCCCCTCCCCCCCCCCTCCCGTTTCACCTTCGCACTAG
>NC_051414.1:8770755-8771147 GCF_015228065.2 Penaeus monodon
ATGTCTGCATGTAAGCGGTTTGGTGTATCCGTATTTTCTCTTGTTTCTTTCATGTTTTATTTTAGTGGGTTTTTGTCTCATTTGCTCTTTTATCTTTTCTTCTTAGTCCTCTGTGCGTTTCTACATTTTCCTGTCTTTATTCTTTTTTCCATTGCCTTCTTAATCATCATCCCCTTTCTTCTTCTTTGACTTCGCCTCCTCCTTTTCCAGTTTCACCTCTTTTTCTTCCTTTATCACAATGATCTTTATCTTCATCACCCTCAGTTGCCTTCTAATCCTCCTCTTCTCGTTCTTTCTATTTTATCACGTTTTGCTGTTTCCTTTCCACCGCAAGGCGTTTAGTGGAATTAGCAAGATGCTTAAGTAATTTAGAACTTTTCCTCCTCCTTTTC
>NC_051414.1:8771344-8771913 GCF_015228065.2 Penaeus monodon
TTGATTCTGTCTGTTCCATTTCTACTGTGTTGACTTTTTATGCATGTCCGAGTTACTGTATACACGTACTATATATATTCTTTATCAATGGATCCTTTAGCAAATATCATGAGATGTGCTAGATGTTTGTGGGATATGCGTTTGACTCAAAAAAAGTACGTTTCTTGTTTCCCCGTCTGTGTGTACGCGTGTGTAGTATGCATGTAATTCTCACGCTTCAAAATCTATGTGTTGGAATTGAAAATGCGGAATTCCTTTGACACATACCTGCATGTGGAACGGAAAGCCGGTATACTGGGTCGAGGGGGAGGTTATACGTGAGGCAGGGAAGTAAACCGGTATAGGTATATCAGCTACCTTGGCCTGGACCATTTAGAGGGAATTCGGACAAGGGAAAACGAGCCAACTCTTTCAGGTGATTATTTTTCCTTGTTTTTTCCTTTTTTTTAACCTTGTTTTTTTAAAGATCTAATTCGCAGACATGAATTTCTGTAAAAGCTACAATGGTGGGAGTCTCATTGGCTACCATTAACTCGTATCCAGAGAGAGGGGGAAATACTGAAGTTATT
>NC_051414.1:8771997-8772192 GCF_015228065.2 Penaeus monodon
TCACTTACTGTGTATTTTATTTTTTACTCTTTTGTGCTATTCTGAGTATTGCTTTTATCAGAGAAGATATATGAATATTTGGTCGGATTCTCACTAGAACAGAATATTACACCATTTATAAAACTTTCTTTTTTTTACTTTGCTCTCGAAATTTCGGAAAGAATCGTTCTGACAAGTTCATTTTCGTTACGTTCG
>NC_051414.1:8772931-8773213 GCF_015228065.2 Penaeus monodon
GTGTGTAAATCTGTTTCTTAATTGTGATGTTATTTTTCCTCCTTTCTTTTTATGCATTTTGAATGCGTGATTTCCTTTCGCGTTTTCTGTCTCTCTTTTTTCATTTCTTTTTTTTAACCAGCAGGTTCGCCAGCTTGGGGAAACGGCAATTTAGGTATTTATTTCACTCTGTCTCGTTTGGCTGAAAAAGGAAACAAGATTTATTTATGGTCCTGATTTTAAACGTTTATGTGTGTATGTTTTTTTAAATTTTTTTAATCCATATATTGGTATTTATCTTTA
>NC_051414.1:8773262-8773415 GCF_015228065.2 Penaeus monodon
CGTATCTATAACACAAAGACGGACACAACCCACGCATATGTGTGTAGAAGCATATATAAAAATGCAGATCTATGATTGCACATATATACCACGTTCGTCTTTTTATTCGTTAGCATAAACACAAGCTACATACAGCGTGTAGCCCAATCTGCA
>NC_051414.1:8773473-8773715 GCF_015228065.2 Penaeus monodon
CGCATGTATGCATGTTAACTTGTGTATGTTCCCATGAAGTGAATTTGTTTATAGACGTGAATGTCGGCATCTGTCTGCATGATTTTTTTTTATTGGTACTTATGGCACTGTGCATTTGTGTTCCATCTGTGCCAAATGTACGTTTGGAGGATTTCCCATGAAAACGGTACTTGATCAGCTGTCGGTTCTAAACTATGTAAATTCCGATTTAGCTCAGTTTGTTTGTACTTTATGCAAAGCCC
>NC_051414.1:8773988-8774090 GCF_015228065.2 Penaeus monodon
TTACCTTCTGTCTATATTAATTACAACGTGTGTAATAGGATCATTACAGGTACTGTTTCTACCAGTTATTGTATTTTGCGACAGATACGTCCTCACATACAC
>NC_051414.1:8774266-8774336 GCF_015228065.2 Penaeus monodon
CGCGCGCGCGTGTGCGCGCATATTAAAAAAATACAGCATCTATAATAGTATTTATAATTGTGACTACAAT
>NC_051414.1:8774389-8774698 GCF_015228065.2 Penaeus monodon
CAAAAGGAAAACCTAACAATGAGAAAACGAAGGCCATCTTTCCAATATTTCAGAAAGTATTTTTTGTTCAACCTCCCTTACTATATTTTTCATGCGAGTGAGGGAGCCCAGCCGGCGTAGTGTTAGCAGGATGTTAGCACAGTGTTGGCAGGGCAGACCTCGTTGATTGTTTTATACCGGCGCCGATCCCGTCTGGGTTGCCGATTAGCATAATAATGATGGTTTTGGAGCTTCACGTGCTAACATTTATCCTGGTGCGTCCGTTGGCTGTTACGGCCCTGTGATTACGCGCCGGGCTCGGGCGCGTTT
>NC_051414.1:8775030-8776210 GCF_015228065.2 Penaeus monodon
ATAGTTATAATTACTTGTGAGCGTGACACTGATTTCAATAGCCCACTGAGAAACAGAATGTTACCGTTAGTATTTTTAAATCCTCAATACAAGATTATTGAGAGATGAAATGAATAGATAAATGAAAGATAGCCTAAACAGATCTAATTTTTCGCCAGTATCTGTCACCATTAATTTCCGGTGGCCCGAAGCGCTTCTCATAACAGCGGCCCCGCCCATTAATCAGTTTCCATTGTTTAATGATATCGAGTTCACTCTGTCGATCGCGCGCGCCTTTGAGCTAGTGGCGGGGGGGGGGGGGCAACAGCGACCCAAATTAACGTGGCCAAAATGCGCATAAATTAAAGGCTTGTTCGTGTCTGTATTTATAGATTAATTACGCTTTTTATTGGAGATACTTTTAGCGATCGTTTAATTTTTTTTTTTCGGGAGGGGGGTATTTTTTCTGGGAGCGGTTGGTTTTGATTCTTTTTTTTTTTTGGGGGGAGGGGGTTGAGTCGCTGAAAGTTTTTTATTGGACGGGAATTTTAATAGGCAAATTTTCTTGGGGTAAAGGTAATCATCACTTCGTAATTATCAGTTTTATTGTTAGTAGTGTGATAGAAGATCCAACAGTATCACTTTAACAGGACACGTTTTCTCTGAAAAATCGACTCGTAAAACCCCGAAGTCGCGACCGTTAATGGGCCAAAGTGCCACGAAGCGAGGGCAGAACATCATTCATTCCCGCGCAGCGCAACGCTAACTCAATTAAGTTAACAGCGAGAACACCAAGTTCAGCCAGCACGAAACTGGCCCGAAAGTTAGTAGATCAGGGAGCAAGAAAGACCTACTGTATTTAAAGTCCGCTTGGGTACAGTCGCCCGGCGCTTTCGTTTCGGCTTTTGCAAGTCTGTGGGCGTGCGGGCGGGCGTTCGTTTGAAAGTTTAATTAAGCGGCCTTTCCGGTCCGAAGAACGGGACAATGCGGTTGTCGCTCTTTTCTCTCTGTTTTCCCATTGGCTGAGCTGCTGGGAAAGGAGCGAGACGTTTGACCGCTGACGAATGGGGTGTCTCCTTTTCTCTTGGATGCTCTGCTGTTGGTTGAATTATTGGTGACGTCACTGGTATGGAAGTATGAGCAATGGTATGTCATCCTTTTTTATTCGTGGTTGATGAAATTACCAGTAAAGTCACGTTCA
>NC_051414.1:8776253-8776454 GCF_015228065.2 Penaeus monodon
GGTAGGGGGGGGGGGGGAGTTGTGATTGCTTAAGAGTATATGGCGTCACTTGCTAAAAACTCATATTTTTCTTGAACCATTTGCCGATCGGCCAATCTGATTCCAACTCTTGTTTCTTCTGCTTGCCTATTGGTTCATATCCGATCGCATCACGTGACTGCCACTAACCAATACCATATCAGCCTTTATTTTATTTATTAG
>NC_051414.1:8776484-8776640 GCF_015228065.2 Penaeus monodon
ATTGGCTAGAACTCAGTTACGTCACGCTGCCTTGAGAAATGCCTGGTCGAGACTTTTCGTTCCCTCACGCATCTAGAAGTTTCGTCGGCATCACGCAATATGTCGTTTTTACGCGCCCCGCCGAGCTCCAATTATCGAATTATATCAGTTTACACT
>NC_051414.1:8776670-8777599 GCF_015228065.2 Penaeus monodon
TATTAATCTATATCTACATATATTTTTTTTCTCGACTTTGTGATCTGTTGAATTATAATCGGTGAATGAGATAGAGTTTCCTTTTGATTGGATCCGAAAGCAAAGTCGTTCCTCACGCGCTCTCTGTGTCGAACCGTCCTCTCGTAAAGCTCACCCGTCTGAAATGCCTCAAAAGACAATGGTTATTAATTCCATTCATAATGGCTTCGGGGCCTATTTTGTATTATTGGTTTATGGCTTGAGGTATCTTGCCTTGTAAGGTATTACTATCTTTTACCTTTTGTTGTTATTATTATTTTCGTTTGGGAGATTTTTTTTTATAAAGGTCGTTATCATTAATATCATATGATTTTGTTGTTATTTACAGTCGTATTTGGAGTCATTACTACTCCTATTGTTATTTTTTTTCATCATAATTACATAAGTGATATGTTTCTCTTGTTATTTTTAATCATTATTGCTATTATTATCTCCATCGTTATCACCATTATTAATTTTCGTTGATATAGGCTTCATTGTATTTCAGTTTTCAATTTTTAGATCAATGTGGCATTAACATTATTTCTTTAGTTTAGTTGTCATGTGTAATATTCTAAAACGCGAAGGTAATAAATCATCAGTCTTCCTTTAATTAGCGATACGAAACAGCAATGTAATGTTTAATTATTTTACTTTAGATATATTAGATTGGGTATATGAATTTGAAATTTTATCTTGATCAAATTATCTATTCGTTTGTTTCATTAGTTATTCACGTGGGTTAAAATATTGTGCAGTGTGAGCATTTTTTTTCCCATTTTGTGCCGTATTTATATGCTATATCTTCTCTATAAATGCTATACAATGAATGAAATACAAGTTTACTCAAAGGACTTCTTAAGATGGGTTGTTGAGTGGTTTTCAAAGAAAGCCTTGTAGAACTTATCTGC
>NC_051414.1:8778022-8778303 GCF_015228065.2 Penaeus monodon
GCGGAACTTTATGAATGTGCATATATTAGAATATTTTCCTCCCCGCGCGCGGTTCCGTGGTTTGTAACTCCGATATGTTTTATTCGGTTCGGCCGTCCTGCCGGGGAGTCCTGAGAGGCGAGCCGAGGGCGCGGCGAGAGCTCGAGGCAAAGAGCCGGGATTATCCTTCAGGCCCGACGGCGTCCATTTGAGGGGCCCGCGGGTCACAAGTCTCTTTAAAGGGCAGTGCGCTGTCTGAGATCCTCTGGGCAGCGCGTATTCACTACTAAGGGAGCCAATGC
>NC_051414.1:8778374-8778643 GCF_015228065.2 Penaeus monodon
CGTACGTGCGCGCGCGCGAGTCGTGTGTACAGCTTATGATCCCACTGTTTTCCAGGACTTTTGACTTGGTATGGCAGTTGTTTACAGCATTTATACTTCCATTTATTTATTCATTTGCCTATTTCTATTCGACACTTTATCAAAAAGACCATAACACTGGGTTTATAATACAACCGTTCACAAGTTTGCACTTGGTGACGCCAGCAGTGCCTCAACACCTCTGTTCTTCCCCTCCTGCTCTGCCGTGTCTTGTCACACCACGGCCGATG
>NC_051414.1:8778667-8779517 GCF_015228065.2 Penaeus monodon
CGAGAGAGCGTAGCCTGCACTAAAACGCATTCCATTGGGACAAGCACGTGATGCGTTTTCCACTTTTCCGCCTACTGTGTACCTCTCTCTTCTCCCCTTCAACCATGTCTCTCCCTCTCTCCTCACGGTCCCTTATCCCCCTCTACCCTTCACTGCTCCCCTTTTGCCTTGTCTCGCCCAATCTCTCTGCTTCCCCCATTCCCTTTCTCTACACCTCTTTTTCCCGTCTCCCCTTCTACTCTTCTCCTCGCATCCCACTCTGTTCTCCTCCCCTTTCTCCTCTCTCCGCTTCTTCCTCTGCCCCTTTTATCCTTCACCCCTTCTCCTTTCTCCCTCGTCTCCCCAGTCTCTCGTTTTATTTTCACCTCCCCTTTTCCCTTCCCTTTTTTCTTTCCCTTTATTCCCTTCTCCCTTCCTTCCCTGCTCTCCTTCTCCCAATACTCACTCTCACCTGCAGCCGTCAAGCAGTGTGCGCGGAGGCGGGAACAGGTAGAAGACCATTCCCTTGCTGTGAGTGGATTGACTACATTCCCTGCACCCGATGGCGGTCCTCGCATATGGCCGCAGGGCTTGGCAACACTGTTCTTTCTTCCTCTTATTCGTCTCCCTCTATTCCCTCGTCGCCCTCTTTCTCGTCTTCTTCCTCTTCGCACTCTCCTTCCTATTATTCCTCTTATTCTCCTCCCTCATCGCGCCCATCTCCCTCTGCCCACACCATCGCACTCTATGCCCCGTCTCTCCAACATCCATCCAAACCCATGCCCCTTCAACTGTCATTTCCATTCTAGGTATTATTTCACCCTTGTTACCGTCTTATATGACCTCCAGTTCGTATGATTTTAGATTTATG
>NC_051414.1:8779606-8779855 GCF_015228065.2 Penaeus monodon
AATATTCGTTTCGCACAACACTCGAGTGCTTAGCGCGAAAGTCAACTTTGCAGTACCTTGTTGCAAGTCACCTGTATGCAACCCACCCCCTCACTCTCCTGCTGTAGTGCGTGCACTGTTTCCCCCTTTTGATGGAGACTACAATAGGGAGCTTGTTATGGCACATCACGCTGTCCTCTGTTTGTGTTGCGTTGGAATTAGCTCGCTAGTGATGCCAATTATTGAAGTTATATTTTTCCCGCTGTGTAC
>NC_051414.1:8779896-8780017 GCF_015228065.2 Penaeus monodon
TTGCTGGGTTTTATTGTGCGGCGCTTTTCATCGCGTATTTTCTCGGCTTTTATTTAATACGGGCCACTAATAGCGTAGGTTCACACGATGCCTTTGTTGGCAGATCGGGAACAAACGTAAT
>NC_051414.1:8780190-8780392 GCF_015228065.2 Penaeus monodon
ATTACTCATAATGCCGCCACGCTGTTATATTTATGTAATTGAACTCTCGCCCCTTAAAGCTGCTAAAGCTAAAGAGAAGGCTTTTCACACAGCCGGATAGTGTTATATATTATGTAAAAGTTGAGCTTAATGTCGGTCACTGGAATTTATTTAATTCTGTATGTTATTTGTGTCTTATTTAATACCCGGGCCAGGGGGTGGT
>NC_051414.1:8780602-8780917 GCF_015228065.2 Penaeus monodon
CACCAATCTTCAAGGAGCTAAAAAGAAAAAAAAAAACATCGTGATGAGGCTGCCTCGCTTCCCGCAGGAGCAGATCCGCCGTTGAGGGATAAAGCTGATTCCACAGCGCGGCCAAGACTGCGAGGTGTCACCCCTTGGTGTTTAACTGTCTGTGAAAACGCCGAGATTGCTTACTCGGCTATTTATGCCTTAGGCGGCGGAGGGTAAGGAACAGGATGAGGCGCCGTTTTCTTTCGTGGATCACGCTTGTGTTTGTATGGGTATTGGTGTGTAGTTGTGTACAGTACGTAAGGCACGCTTTTAAGCGCACGCACG
>NC_051414.1:8781034-8781709 GCF_015228065.2 Penaeus monodon
GTGTGTGTGTGTGTGTATAATCTTGATGTACACGTGTCTGAGCGTGTGTACAACTGTGTACGTTTGCATGCTTGCGTGTGCGCTGGTTTTTCCCCCTAGAGGTGGCCGTCCTTGGCCGGTCGTTGATGTCGCGAGATCGTAATCTGGTTTACCAATTGTGTTTCGTGTGCTGCTTTGTCCTCGATGGCTCTGAGTGCCGCTGGGAATGGCACTGTCCTTCTCCCGGTATATGGCTTAACAGGATCAAATTCACCACTGAAATCCATATCCCAATTTCCGGCTCTTATCTCCCCTTCTCTGTCTGTCTGTCTGCCCGTTTTTGCTTTAGAGTTATTGTGTTCTGTGTTGTCTGCTGTTACCATGTGCTACAAAAGACTAAATAAACTGCTTTTAAAAAGTGAATAGATGGAGGAATATAGATACAAATTGATAATAAATCCAGTAAGGCATTATAGATGATGAAGTAGATAAAATAGCCAAAATAATCAAGAGACTGGAAGATAATTATTTGAGGACACGGTGAAGTGTTTTAATCGAAAGATTAATCGGAAAAGAGTTAATGATAATAAATTTGGAGTTGAGGGATATTTACTGTCTGTTTTGTCTGTCTCTAAGAATATTGGAGCGAGTAGACTGTCTGTCTGTGTGATTTCAGCGAGTGATTAGAGAGAAAAG
>NC_051414.1:8781835-8781998 GCF_015228065.2 Penaeus monodon
GAGATAACGTCTTTCATGTTCTTTTATCTGATAGTGTCTATCTATCTATCACTGGGAAGTTAAAACGAAAGTCTGGTCTTTGTCTGTTAGAAAGTAGCTAGTGCTTATCTTGCCTGTTTGTCTTTGTGTCTGTGAAGTTCAAGAAAAAGTAAATAACTTTCGC
>NC_051414.1:8782084-8782189 GCF_015228065.2 Penaeus monodon
AGACACCCATGTCCGTGCGTATGATCTTGACTTACCGCTGAAAGATCTCATGTTAGCGGCTTCAAAGAGGACGGCACAAAATGACGAAGCCGCTCGCGACAGGAA
>NC_051414.1:8782480-8782584 GCF_015228065.2 Penaeus monodon
CCCCATCCATGCACGAGGAAAATCTCAGGCGTTGCTTGTCGTGGGAGCCTTAGTGAGAACACGAAAATGCCCTTCTCAAAATTCGCTCTCAAGTCGAACGAAAA
>NC_051414.1:8782760-8782951 GCF_015228065.2 Penaeus monodon
TCACTTTTTTCGGAAAGATTTATATTAATAAATTGGGGAGAAAAGTGAATAAAATGTCAGTGCTTTTCTTTCTCCTTTCGCCTTTTCTCTTTTTTCAAATAAAAAACAAAATCGAGGTGTGAAGGTTTGACAGCCATAAAAATGGGTTAGTTCATGCAGACTTTTTCTTTCTTTCTTTTTTCAATTCGTTT
>NC_051414.1:8783261-8783865 GCF_015228065.2 Penaeus monodon
ATTTTGCACCTACAGTTTTTTTTAGAAAATGGCTTTTGAGGTTTTACACAATGTTGGTGATGCTCAAGTTACAATATATTCTAACTGCACCAGGCGATATATGAAAATAATGTAAAGCGAATTATTGTCATATTACTTTGAAGTGATAGTGCCCATCAGTTAAATCTCTTGACATTGTAATTCAGTGATTTGTTGTGTAATCAATTTCGATATCATTATCATCATCGTATCAGTGTAGTGCATATGACTACATCATTCATGGAAAAGGTTCAAATTAATTTCCGTGTTGGTGGTTTCGGTGCGATTTATTCTCAAAAAAAAAAAAAAGATTCGGTTTTCCTCTAAACGGAGTCCGATATTTTTTCTCATTCCCGTTATGTGAATCGGGTTTATTCCCCAGCGATTCGGGTCTTTATTCCAAAATGCTTTAGCTCTTTTCCTCGATAATCCTCGTTTACTCCTTAAGGACTCCGGTTAATTCCCAAAGGATTCGGAATACGGAATTTGGTGCTTTCGGGTCAGAGACTGAATCCTGCTTCGACTCGCGTCTGGGTAGTGCATTATAAATATACGTTGGAAAGTCGTTTGACCTCGCGAGGATATC
>NC_051414.1:8784087-8784361 GCF_015228065.2 Penaeus monodon
GACAGTCCCCATTTCCTTAACATGGCTTCCGTTCGTGTATTTTTAAAAAGTGGACTAGAAAATTCTGACATCTCTTGACGCATCAACTTCCTGTCTGTCAGTCATGGAAGAAAAACAAAATGAAAGAAAAGGGAAAAGAAATAGAGAGAAAAACTCGTATCATTTTGTATTGGACAATTAAGAGGATATATTTATCAAACTTATAGACAGCTTTGATTTATATATGTTACACGGCGGTAGAGTGATCTCCAATAAACGGTTATAACTGATAGTT
>NC_051414.1:8784505-8784698 GCF_015228065.2 Penaeus monodon
TTTCCTCCCTCATCTATTCATCAGTAACATCTCTTACAGCGGCACTCGGAGTAATGAAAGGCTTACAATAAACATATCAGCCTGTGATTTTACCAATGGTGTAGAAGTTCCGAATGTCTGTCTGCGTTCTTGTAGCATGACGACTTGTTGACGCGGCCCTGCGTGACACACGACAGGCCCCAGTTTTTCGTAA
>NC_051414.1:8784727-8784971 GCF_015228065.2 Penaeus monodon
GGGGGGGGAGGGAGGGAAGGGGTTGAAGGATGACATCTGTCAACAGGTCTTCATGTCGATTAATAGGCAGAGTGTCAAAACTGACATCGGACATCAAAGGCTTCGTGATTTGGCGGCGAACAAAAGCGAAGCGGCGTCTCGTCAGCGAACTAAAAACGGAGACTTTTTCTGTTACGTTTTGTTTACGGGTTATGCTCATTTAAGGAAGAATCCCCACACAGCACGTTGGTAAATAGAAAGTTTG
>NC_051414.1:8785063-8786302 GCF_015228065.2 Penaeus monodon
ACTCGTGAATAAAGATTTATACATAAAAATGAAACACCGACACCAATGAATTGGATTATCAGAAACTACCGCCTTGTAAATCCACGGCCTCGCGGTTTAAATCCCGTAGTTGAAGATTTAATTGTTTAGCAACAACACTGGGTTTCATTATCAGATTTGAAGTCTCGGAAAGAGAGAAGGAAATCTGGATTTTTTGTTCTGCATCTTCTGTAGCGTCAAAAAATAATAAGAATAATGGTATTTCACTGAATAATATTTCACTGTTTATTCTTATGGTCTTGGAGAATTGACAATTTTGTCATGCTCGAGTTGCCAACGTTGCGTAAAAGATAGAGGCCAGTTTATGGACGCAGTTATAACGGAACGATGTTGCTTGTAAAATAGTTATTCTCACAGAACTGCTATTATGTGCTAGCGAAAGGTTAGGATTTATACAATAGTAAAAATTATCTTCCTGGTTAGTTAGGGATATTCAGATACTAGGCAACCATTTCCCGCGTTGGTAACTTTAGGCCATAACGCCAAGACGATCAAGAGAACGATTGCAATATTCACTACAGGAGCAGACTCGCCCAGTTATTATAGCAGTTATAGCAACGGCAATGATCGTAAAGCAGGGAATGACGAACATCACTACAAGCCCTGAACTTGTTGGTTGTAAAGGCTTTATGCTCTAATATCGCCTCAGGGACATCGATCGGCTGTTGGCTCTGTTGTTATTGTGGGGTATAGTGCAGGCGAGTCACAATATCATGGGGAGAGACGGACCTCAAGTCATGGTGAGTTTAGGGGCCTTTTCATATAGAGTAATAAAGGTACGTGATGTGATAAAACGCGGGTGAAATGTGCATAATTTGCTTTTGCTAATGGGGAAACAGGTTGGCGGCATGGGAAGGAAGAGAGGGGGGGGTGCGTGAGAGAAAGGAATGAAAGGAACTGTCAAGTTAGTTTTGTTTATCTTTTTATATATATTTTAATTCAATTTTTTGTCTTTTCCTTTTTGCCTCTTTATTTATATTTTAATTCTAATTTCCGTCGTTTCTTTCTTTCCTTTCTTTCATATTTTTCTCCTTTTGTCGTTTTTAGTTTTTCTCTCTCTTTTACCATCTGCCACTGACGTATCATAACTGTAACATATCGGATTCTGGAATATTTCATAAATACTTCGCATCGCAAGCGATGCGCTCACTGTGAAAACACATGAACGGATAGCGTTATTTCATCAAAAATCCTGGTAGG
>NC_051414.1:8786839-8786929 GCF_015228065.2 Penaeus monodon
AGTGGCTTTACTGAGGACCAGCATCATCCAGCTTAGAAGCTGAGAAATTGGTCTTTTTGAATTCAGATGGAAAGAAGTTTGCATAATTGC
>NC_051414.1:8787512-8787910 GCF_015228065.2 Penaeus monodon
TCTGGTTTCCCTCTTTTTCTCTAGAGACATCAATAACGCCTGGCAAAACAGTGTCCCCTTTCTTTCCTGTATGTCAGGCATGCTTAGCACCTTGTATTGCAAGCCTTTTTCACTTGATTCTTTTCTTTCTTTACCTATTTTTCCTTTTTTTCTCTCTCTTTTTTTGCCCCGTGGCAGACACCCTGAAACTAACCCTCTTCATTTCCCTGGAAACTATTTCAGCCACGCAATTCTGACGTGGACGAATCCAAAGTAAAAATTGGAATCATGAGAAATTGTCGTAAAATGAAAGAGAATGACTATTGGAATGGCGAGTAAGTGTCATAGATATGAATGCGATAGACGCCAGGCTAGTGCATGATTTCATGGCGGAGCTGCGAATGAGCTTGCCTGTAACT
>NC_051414.1:8788041-8788260 GCF_015228065.2 Penaeus monodon
ATGATAGGGGAAAATATTAAACTGAACAAAGAAAAATAATAATCTTCTCAACCACGGAAATAGATTCAGTATGATCACCTTCACAGCTGCTACAACCTACCCCTATTTCAAACCGCTTCTGAAACGACCACTACTCTTACTACACCTTTTTTCACAAATATAACAACCATACCAACGCCACCATTCAATACAGCCCATAACCACCAGCTGCTATTACTA
>NC_051414.1:8788309-8788493 GCF_015228065.2 Penaeus monodon
TCGCACACCCTACTTCCCACGGCAGTCCCAGGGCAGAAAATCATCCATGGCGAAATACTCCCACTATTATTGTTATTATTATCTCAGTCGACAAAGCAGATGCTGGCAGAGAGGAGGGCCGGCTTGGGAGAGAATGCCCTCCTTTCTTGTCGGACACGCCCCTTAAGGAGATGGTTTTCTGGGG
>NC_051414.1:8788875-8789163 GCF_015228065.2 Penaeus monodon
TCTGCAATGTTGATGATATAGAGAAGGTGAAAGGAAGACGAGAAAGAGAAGTTGATAAAGAGGCAGCATTGACAAAGCAGAGGAATCAAACAGGAAGGCACAGACACAGTCACATGCAATCACTCACAGACGGATTACAACTGAAAGAAAGTCTTATTTTCTGCGGACGCTTTTATTTTTCTGTTATTTTATGTTCTTCCTTTTTTGTTTACCTTTTTACCATTATCATTTTGTATTCTGTTAATTAGGGGTAGATTATTAGACATGATCCAGACGGGCAACATGTCC
>NC_051414.1:8789296-8789582 GCF_015228065.2 Penaeus monodon
CCAAGCGTGATATAAAACATCTAGTTATCATATCAACAGAAGAGAAACATTATTTATTACCAATAGTAATTATGCTAATAAACAAACTGCTAAGCAAATTGATATTCATAACAATGGCATTATTAAATTGATATTGACAACGATATTGTTATTATTACACATATTGCCGATGATAATGATGTTAGTAATAATGTTCATTGTGATTTTAAAGATGGTATTAGTCACGTCGATATTAATAAGTGTTTAATTAATGGCAGATTACATTATGGTAATACCAATTAGACCC
>NC_051414.1:8789958-8790063 GCF_015228065.2 Penaeus monodon
CCGAGAGTATCTCCGTAGCAAGTGCCTTAAATCCAGGTTATTTTCCGGCGTGCTTCAAGATTACTTTCTTGGGAAATCCGAGACAAAGATGACTCGCATGAAAGA
>NC_051414.1:8790082-8790255 GCF_015228065.2 Penaeus monodon
GGGGGGTGAGGATATGTACTCTGTGCGTTTTTTTTTTTTTTTTTTTATGGTGTCTGTTTTTGTGCTTCATTTTGTTTTGCTGTTATTGCTTTTGTGTTTTGGTGTGTTTGGTTCTCTCTGTGTTCTTGTTTTATTGGTTTGTTTGTTTGTCTTCTAATCCCCGATGTGGTTTC
>NC_051414.1:8790281-8790822 GCF_015228065.2 Penaeus monodon
CCTTCCCCGTATCCCCCCCCCTTTCCCGCTACTACGAACAAACAAACGAACTTCTTGGATTCATACTTACACATTCCACTTATTTATTTATGCATTTCTCTATTCATCCACCCTATTCTCTACCTTACGTGTCGAAATGCACAGCAGCTGAGTACAGACACGCACCAGGTGGGGGAGCGCTGGCACCCCCCCCTGCGACTTCCCAGTGCCACCGTGCCTCTAACCTCCCCCTCGTATTCTCTCCCTCCTCGCAGTGCGCAACCCGTGCCAGGGGCGGAAGTGCCATCACGGTGCCGTCTGCGTGGTCGAAGGAGGGACGCCCCAGTGCCAGTGCCCGGCGGAGTGCCACATGTACAACGGGGCGGCGGCGGCGAATTCGAGACCTGTGTGTGGCTCTGACGGCAAGGACTACCCGAATGCCTGCCAGTTGCACAAACACGCTTGCAACACGCAGAGGCACCTCGAAGTCAAGTACCTGGGCAAGTGTGGTGAGTATTTGCCTGGTTTGTTTACTTAATGGGCTACGGAATCATTAAGATGT
>NC_051414.1:8791208-8791470 GCF_015228065.2 Penaeus monodon
CGCAGCAAATGATATGTTCATTAGCTTTCCGTTTGAAAGGACAAGGCTCGAAATGCTTAAGCGTCGGCCGATTGATCAAAGCCGTCGACTTAATGACCATTAACATATTTTATGGATGGTATATTTAACGCTGCCAGTTTATGATAGTCTGTTGGACAATTTGTTTAAAAGGCGATTAAATCCACGGCAGCCGAGTGCGGCCCCTTTTGAACTAAGCGGTTTAGTGCCTTTTGATAAATTCATCTAATCTTGTCATATGCCG
>NC_051414.1:8792039-8792294 GCF_015228065.2 Penaeus monodon
CCTTCGAGGCCCCCAATGAGGACTTCCTTCTCCGAATAACGAGCCAGTGTCGAGGGGATGTCACGAAGTCCTCCTTCCATTGGGTCTGTCCTTAAGCTTAATCTCCCAAGACTTGTGTGAGAAAATCCTAGTGTCTTTGCAGCCGGTTTGCCACTAAGCTTTATCGCCCAGACATGTGTGTCGGAGAATCAGTGTGTCGCTCTAGGTTCATCTCTCAGACACATTTAGTTCGTCATAAGCTCCTTTGACACCTAC
>NC_051414.1:8792464-8792708 GCF_015228065.2 Penaeus monodon
GAGAGGAGTGAGGAAAACGCCGTCCCTTCTCCTTCTCCTTTTCCTTATCCTTATGCTTCTTTTCCTACTCCTACTTCTAATCCTTCTCATTTTCATTCTCCCCCCCCCCCCTCCTCCTGTTCTCCTTCTCCTCCAACTTTCTTACCACCGCCTTCTCCTCCTGTTTCTCTGTCTCCTCTTACTACTATTTCTACTTCTCCCCCTTCTTATTCCCTGATATAGACGTAGGTGATTAAGAACGTGA
>NC_051414.1:8793071-8793230 GCF_015228065.2 Penaeus monodon
AGCACCCCACCCATCACCCCGCCATCTGCTCGGTTCTTAGGCTCATTTCCTGTCCCGCTGCGTGGAAGATTAGCTCCGCTGCGACCTCGTCTTCGGGAGATCTGTCAGGAGGACGCGATTGGGGCGGGAGAGATGCTTCGCGGGAGCAGCTGCTGGGGA
>NC_051414.1:8793545-8793625 GCF_015228065.2 Penaeus monodon
TGTCAGGGGAAGGTCTCAGGAAAGCTAAGGAAACCAGGGAATGTGCATGTGTTTGAGAGGTTTGTATTGTATAGCTGATT
>NC_051414.1:8793792-8794088 GCF_015228065.2 Penaeus monodon
CCTTGTGAGTTGATCTTAAAGACGAAGAAACATCGAGAGAAGGGAAAGGAAGGCTTTCGAGACCAGGGACGTTCCTCGCGAGTGTTGCAGGCGGCGTCAGCCCATCAGCCACGATCACTTCGCAGAGAAAGGACTGGTTGCAAGCTCTAATGAGGGTCATTAATTACGCAAATGACAGGCCTGAGTAAGCACCATTTTATCGACTTCACGCAATATCGAACGTAATAAATCAAGGTTTAGCAGACTAAGGGAAAGGGAAGAGGGGAGGAAGGGGAGAGATATGCGACAAAGGTTAG
>NC_051414.1:8794200-8794691 GCF_015228065.2 Penaeus monodon
GGACGGAGGGAGGTGCTACATTTCACACCCTCGGTCGACGGGGATTCGACCCATCGACGAGATTGGGCGTAGATAACCCCGGGTTCTTCCACGCAATCAGACGCGACAGAAGTTCCTGTGACTTCTCGACTTCGGCCCAACATTTGGCCTCCTCGCCATGAAACTGTTCCTTGGGGGGGTGAGGGGAGGAGGGCGAGAGGGAGGGAAGGGGGGTTTCCAGGAGGGGCGGTGGAAAAGAAGGGGGTGGGCTTCCAGAAGGGGAGGCAGCAGAGGAAGAGAGGTGGGAGAGAAGCAGGGAGATGAATCGTGGGAAAAGGGTGAGAGGGAGAGACGGGGCGAAGAGGAGGATGGGTACAGGGTTCGTAGGAGGAGGAGGAGGGAGGGAAAGGAGGAGGAGGAGGAAACCTTGAGGAAATGTGGGGAGGAGGCTTCCAGAGGGTTGTAGCAAGGAGGTGGAAGGCTCGGAGGCTTCCAGGGAGGAGAGTGGTAAA
>NC_051414.1:8794718-8795661 GCF_015228065.2 Penaeus monodon
CATCAAAGTCGAAGCTACTGAGGCATTCCTAATTTTAGTTAATTGTCCCGCACTTGGGCGCTGCCTCGTGGAGCCTTGGGCGGCGGGAGCAGGAGGCGAAGGTACGCGCGAGGCGCTCTTGTTCGCTTCATTCCACATCCTGTCCTCTTGGCTTCCCTTCCCTTTACCCCCCACCCTGCCTCCCTACCCCTCCTCTCTCCTCCACCTCGCCTTCCTTTTCTTTCTCTTTTTGTCCTTCATCCTCTCCTTCCTCTTGGTTGTCCCTTGCTTTCGTATGCTTTATTCCCCATTTTGTTGCTTTTCTCCTTCTTACCCTCCCTTCTTCCCCCACACCTGGTCTTCCTCCCCACTTCCTTGTCTCCTTCCTTCGCCTCCTCCACCCCCTCTTCATCACTCTCATCATCCTCATACCTTCGCTTCTTGTCATCCTTCTCATCATCCGGTTCTCTTACTTCTTCCTTCCCCCCTTCCTCATCTCTTATCTCATCCTTCCCCTCTCTCTTCCTTCCACTCTCCCTCCCTCTGCCTCCCCCTTCCATTCTTCTCCCCTACTACTCCTCCCTCTCTCCCTCCTCCCTTCCCCTCCCTTATAAAAACACCTTTTTTTCTCTCTTTTTTTTCCGTTTTTTGTCTATTCTGAGGATATGGACTTTGAAATATAGATATCTTTTTCCAATCATCAGCCTGAGCTTAAAACCCCTTTTTTTTCAAAGGCGGAGGATCCAAAGAACAAATGAACTTTTGTAGTAGCGGGATAGGTCAAGCCGGAGAGCAGAAGGGGGGGGGGCATAGATGGTTGTTAGTCGGCTTGTATGTGTCCATTTGGCCAGGGGTCGTTGGCGTATAATACTGCAGTAATTGGCCATTAGCTCTAACAATTGACTCTGGCCTTAACTACAGCGTATGTGTTGTTGTTAAGATGTCGATAGTCTTTCGTGATCCT
>NC_051414.1:8796143-8796581 GCF_015228065.2 Penaeus monodon
GTCTTAAAAATGAAAAAGGCAAGAAAAAAGAAATCACAGAAAAGGGTAGAAAATGAAGTTCAGAATGGAATACCATTAAAAGATAAACAGAATACCATGAAAAAGGAATAGACAGAATACCATTAAACGATAATAAACAGAATGCCATTAGAAATAGTGATAATAATATTAATGATTGAAAATTTCGAACAGCCAAAAGACAAATTGTTACGCCGCTGGTAGACGCCAAACCACAACGCGTCCCTTTCACAGCTGGTTTGGCTGGGCACACAACCTCAGCTCTCTGCCGGCCAATATTTATTCTGACCCTGGAAGCCTTGGCCAAAAACGGAGTACCTTTTTGGCCATGCGAGAAAAAGGGATCTCCGGGTCTTGGCTTGGCTTCGATCTTGCTTTGGGAAAACGAACGGGGCTTGATCTGGTTTGCTTTTTTAGGGA
>NC_051414.1:8796774-8796864 GCF_015228065.2 Penaeus monodon
TAAATATTTTACATTTCTTTTTTCTTAATCTTCTTCTTAGGAGAAGAGGGAAAAGTAATTCAGAAACCCCAAAAATAGGGGGAAATATGT
>NC_051414.1:8797042-8797154 GCF_015228065.2 Penaeus monodon
ACAGCTGTCTAACAGGAGGATGAAGGGGAGTTCCATCCTTAGTGGTGGTCGCAGAAGCATCCTGGAAATCCTTGTGTAGGATATCCAGGGATTTAAATATGGTTGGTGAGGT
>NC_051414.1:8798094-8798208 GCF_015228065.2 Penaeus monodon
ATCACACGGTACATTTACTTCTAGATAAAAAAAATGTATTTACTTGCAAAATGTAGCCATGCCCCGCCTCCTCTCCTTCTTGTAGCCGCTCCTCCCACTTTCCCAAAGATTTTG
>NC_051414.1:8798416-8798642 GCF_015228065.2 Penaeus monodon
AAACTACTCGTATTTCCGGCACAATCTATTTTCCTGGATTTTCTTCGCCATTCCCTCCCAGATGTCTGCGGCGGCCGATCATTTTTTGGCGAAGGAAAAAAAGACAAATCAATCTATCATTTCCCCTCTTTTCCCCTTACTCCTTCCCTCTTCTTTATATTATTCACGTCTTTCTCTATCTCCCCTGCTCTGGCCTTTCTTTTTTTATTATCAAGTTCTTCCTGTT
>NC_051414.1:8798691-8798791 GCF_015228065.2 Penaeus monodon
ATCGTCTGTTCCTCTCTCTTCTCGATCTCGTCCGTCTTCTCTCCTCACCTTCCTCCCTCTCTCTCTCACCTCTGCTCCACGCCCCCTCGGTCATCCGTGA
>NC_051414.1:8798844-8798911 GCF_015228065.2 Penaeus monodon
TGTTTCCCGCTTTTCAGTTTTCACTCCGTTCACCTCATCTTTCTACTCGTTCTACTAATCTTTCTCC
>NC_051414.1:8799461-8799676 GCF_015228065.2 Penaeus monodon
TTGCCCGCCTGCTCCAACATGCACAATACTTCGAGGAGATTGTGTGTGCCACTCTGCCTTATCGGGAAAACACCCAGACCACGGTGCCTTTGCCGAGGGGGGGGGGCGTGGGAGGTGATAATAATAGAGTGAGGGAGAAGGGGGTGTCAGGGGTGTAGGGAGGGTGATAGAGTGAGGCAATGTTTAAGTATAATGTATACATATTGTGTCTATGT
>NC_051414.1:8799729-8799934 GCF_015228065.2 Penaeus monodon
TAAAAACAGATGTATACCATATTGAAAGTAGATAGGTACAGATATATGTACAAAATATATTAGATATATAATACATGTCTTTCCCTCTCATCCAAACATTTCAAACTCTCAATTCATCACTTTTACAAAAAAAAAAAAAACATCGATTTCCCATACGTGTCCTGATCTCCTCCGCCAATCAAGATCTGGCTGCTGCCCATTCAAA
>NC_051414.1:8800011-8800127 GCF_015228065.2 Penaeus monodon
AGATTTTAAAAAATTAAAACTTTAACAACCCGCTTCTCGGATCAAACAAACCAAAAACATCTGTTAAGTCGTGTGTGTCGTTGGACAAAGATTACATTTTGAATTCATATATCCGA
>NC_051414.1:8800875-8802299 GCF_015228065.2 Penaeus monodon
TGTCTTTCAGCCTCTCGCTTCAGTTATTATCGGTGGGTTTCATGATATCTTAACGAAGTGTCACTTATTCATTTATCATTATGTATTCATATAATTACTTAGGTCATGTGAAAAGCAGAATTACATTGCACGTAATAAACGATGACCACAAAATTATTCTTTCATATGGTTGCAAGGTTTTTTGTGTATATATTTTTTCCAACTTTCCTTCATGGTAATTAATACATTCTAATTGTTTAGACATAGTTATTAATTGCATAAATAATTTTAACCCATTTAACTTTATATGAATTCCCACCTTCTATCAAACACGGAAAGGATTAAAGTGTCTAATTAATGCCGCCTTTCTTATTATTAATTGAGATTAATTGCAATTAAAAGTTAATATCCGGATATCATAAGATGCTCAACAATTGATGATTTAATCCACTATAATTTCAATCAACTTAATTGGCATTTTTATTAAATCTCTAATGAAATTAATCAGCAAATGTTATTAAATTCCTTTCCTATGCTTCCTTCTCGATCCTTTGACATAATTTATTTTCCCATATGTATTTTATTCCTTTTTTTTTCTCCCTTGCTAGCTAATCAGACCTCTTCTTAATTAATCATTCGTTATAATTAATTCCCAACACCAGCTGTAATTAATTAATAAGTTAATTTCCAATTCCCATGAACCTTTTAACTCATTACTTTTTTTTTCAACAGAGAATTCCCCAACAAAAGCGATGTGTCTCAAAATTTTTTTCCCCAAACACACCATTATACTAAATTCCCTGCCCTTATTAATCTAATTAATCCCCACAGGCCATTTTTTTATCACTTTTCCAACTTTTTTCCCCAATGAAAATATTTAATGCTCCAAACTTTCCCATATTTTTACCCCAAAATTTAACCAAAATATTACTCCAACCAAGCCATTTTAATCTTTCCAATTCCCCATTCACAAAAGCATTTTTTAATTTTTTATCCAACTTTTCCAAAACATAAAAAATCATGTAATCTCTCCACTCTCCCCAAATTCCCCTTTAACACAATTCATTCCCCAATACTCACCCCTTAATCTCCAACTTCCCCAATCACAAAGCCCTATGTAATCTCCAACTTCCCCAATCACAGCCATGTAATCTCCAACTTCCCCAATGACAATCATATAATCTCCAACTTCCCCCAATCACAGCCATGTAATCTCCAACTTCCCCAATCACAATTTGAATCATTAACGGCTGATACCCCCCCCCCTCCCCCCAGACCCCTGCTCTGACGTGACGTGCCCCGAGCGACAGATCTGCCAGCTGGACCGCGAGAGGAAGCCGAGCTGCCGTTGCAACGACGTGTGCAACAAGGACTACGACCCCGTCTGCGCCTCCGATGGGAAGACGTACACGTGAGTTGCTTGTTGTCATTGTTTTGGATGGGTC
>NC_051414.1:8802456-8803959 GCF_015228065.2 Penaeus monodon
TGGTATTTGACGGAATTAATTTTGAGTTATTCTGCTAATACTATTCATTTTAGTTTATGTTCGAGGACAGGTTTGTTTTCTTTTTATTGGTATATCTTCTAAAAATATATATATTTTTAATCACTTATCACAGACCAGAGTGAGTCAATTAATAATTCAAAGTATAATTTCCTCAAGTTTAATTGGTATCTTACCCTCCCCCCCCCTCACTCTGGGTCATAGACTCCCCTTGTGCAGTACAATCAAACGCTTCAACTATTGCAACATTGCAGGAACGAATGTGCAATGAAGGTGGAATCGTGTAAGAGCCGAAATAATCGCTCATCATCCTCTACGCGGCGGCTCCTGTGATGTCGGTATAGGTCCTCTCATGGTCGTTAATGGTGGTTTGAGGTGCGGATCTCTCTCTCTCTCTCTAATCTAATCTCTCTATCTATCTATCTATCTATCCCTCTATCAACACTCTCTCTTTCTCCCCGCTCTCTTATCTCTTCAAAAAACCTCTTCTCTCCAATTCTTTTAAATCTCTCTCTTTCTCCCTGCACCCCCCCCTCGCTCCGCACGCTTCTCCCCCTTTTGTCCCTCACAATTCTTTACTCTCACCATTACCCCTTCAGATCCTCTTTTCCCTTTTCTCCAATGACAAAAAACGTCTTTGTCTCATCTCTCACTCCTCTCTCTCCTGCAAAACACATCACGCCTTTTCTCGCGGCCCTCACTCTCATCTCTCTCTCTCTCATAAACAATAACTCTTCTTCTCCCTCTCCCTCACACATCGTCCCTCTCTCATCTCTCACCCCCCTCTCCTTCCTCTCTCGTCCCTCGCCCTTCCCCTCTTTCTTCTCCCTCCTGCGTCCTCCACCTCCCCTCACCTCACTCTCCCGCTACAACGCTCACTCCTCCCTTCCTATCCATCCCCTTCTCCACTCTCTCACACTCTCCTCCTCTCTCTCGCTCGTCATCCCACTCCCTCTCTTCTCCCGTTCTATCCCTCTCTCCTCACTCCAAAAATCAATTTCTCTCTCTCTTTCTCTCTCTTTCCTTCTCTCTCCTCTCTTTCCTTCTCTCTCCCTCTCTTTCCGGCATCTCTCTCTCCATCTCGTCGGATCACTTCTCCTTTCTCGAATCTCTAAACTCTTCACACTCATCTCTCTCTCTCTCTCATTTCGCATCTATCTCAAATCTCTCCTCGTCTCTCATAGCATACTCTCTCCATCTCTGGCCCACGTCCTCTCGTCTCGGTTTTTCTTCCCTCCAAACACTCCTCTCTCTCTCAGTCTCTCTTCTCTCTTTCCTTCTCATCCTCTCTTTCCTCTTGTCTCTCTCTCGGCTATCTATCTATCTTATCTATCTATGTATTCTATCGTCTATTCTCCTCTATCTCTCTCGTCTCTCCTCTCACGTCTCTCTCTCCTCGTCTCGTTCTCTCCCTCCTCTCAAGCTCCGATCTCTTCTCGTCAGACCCCACCTTCATCGTCTCCCCTCATCAGTCTCAATCGGTCG
>NC_051414.1:8804421-8804587 GCF_015228065.2 Penaeus monodon
GAGTCGTCAACTCCTCATCCTTCCTCAGTCCTCTCTCATCTCTAATCGAGTCATCTCCATCGTCTCTCATCTCTCATCTGCACTCGCTCATCTCTCCATCATCAAGAATCTCAGTAGCACCCGTCCTCACCCTCCTCCCAGTACAGCCGTCTCCCACCTATATACT
>NC_051414.1:8805999-8806146 GCF_015228065.2 Penaeus monodon
ACTTCCTTATCATCTAGAAGACGCGGAGGGCAGCAGCCTTTTATGATGGTAAGTTTAAAGAACATGAACCCAGAGAAGCTTGCTTGGCCGCATAAAGAAGCAGTTTAAAGCGCCATTACGACACCAAGTTAAACCTTCCCAATTTTT
>NC_051414.1:8806485-8806699 GCF_015228065.2 Penaeus monodon
CATTTCTCATTTGGAACTCTACGCGAAAACATGTTGACGTTTTCGTCTATAGGACGACGGGATTTTTTTCTGTTATAATTATTTTCGACGACGCTGTCATTCATGTTATTCCCTTTATTTACATACTGTTTAATCACGAGCTTTCCATAGCCCATTCATTAAGCCTGTTTTTTTTCTGCTGTCCCATTCGCTAATATATACATCTTAATGAGTT
>NC_051414.1:8806741-8806950 GCF_015228065.2 Penaeus monodon
TCGTGACTTATTTACCAGGTATTCGTCCGCGCGGGTTTGAAGGACGTTGCATACGACACAGATGCACTGACTTTGACGTCGAGATTCTAAGGTCTTCGCCGCTGTATCCCTTAGCTTTCGGGAGGATTTGCTCCAGAAATTCCCGAATCTCTCTGTGGGTCAGATTTTAGACCGTGGACCCAAACAACAGTTTTTTTTTTGAGGGGTGG
>NC_051414.1:8807745-8808099 GCF_015228065.2 Penaeus monodon
CGCATGTGCGTATGCATTCATCGGAAAGCAATTAATCTGAAATGGATGTATGTGTATATATAAATAATTTGCGAAGTTTAGATTGAAAGTTTTCTCACCTTTTAATTGGTTCCACAAATTCGTTAAAGAGGAACTGTTTTTTTGCCATTTTCACCTGTAATTGACTTTCGGATTGCAGCTACTATCCCTGGACAACGCGCCCAGCTATTCCTGGATATTTATAATCGATTATTTACTTTTAAAAGATCAAAAAGGTTTAATGCTTATCTCTCATATTTCACAGTCGCGGCGTGGGGCGCATAGTCAGTTTGAAATATAAACAGCATTTCAGATTAATCGCTTTTCGATGAATTT
>NC_051414.1:8808362-8808617 GCF_015228065.2 Penaeus monodon
ACTACAATAAACAGAAAAAAATATTCGATTGTTATGGGTTTTACAGTTAGTACATTATTGAAATGAATTATTTTAGTATCATTTTCATTTATTTTAGTATATTTCCTTATGTGAAAAAAGTAATACATTTCAAAATGTTTTTTATTAAATAAATCTTTCGTGTATTATTTGCAAAAAAATATATATATTTTTAATCATGAAATAGATAAAGAAATACATGTAGTCGACCAATCAAGCGGAAAAAAAACAATTGTG
>NC_051414.1:8808671-8808749 GCF_015228065.2 Penaeus monodon
ATGTTTTTTTAAAGAAATCTACATTTCATTTTCGTAAATAATATTGTGTAGTGTGTAGTGTAATCGACATATCCAAGA
>NC_051414.1:8808801-8808941 GCF_015228065.2 Penaeus monodon
GTTAGCATCTCAAAAGTTACGTAAGCCTTGGAGAGTGTCAATATTATTTCCTTTTTAGATCAGTTATGATTTTATTCTTTCGTTGACAACAATTTACATATTCTAGTTGATTTGACACCGAGATGTTCGCCTCGCAACAC
>NC_051414.1:8809129-8809367 GCF_015228065.2 Penaeus monodon
GTGACACAGGTCTGAACCCATGCGACACCGTGTCATGCCTCCCCGGCGAGGAGTGCAACATCAACGTCCTCGGCAACGCCCGCTGCGAGTGCCCGCCGGCGTGCCAGCTGGTCGTGCGCCCCGTGTGTGGCACCGACGGAGAGACCTACGACAACATGTGCGAGCTGCAGAGGGCGGTGTGCGTACAGCAGACGGACATCGCGGTCGCTTACATGGGCGTGTGCGGTGAGTCGGCCTC
>NC_051414.1:8809442-8809899 GCF_015228065.2 Penaeus monodon
ATAGGGAGAGGGTGATGGGTTAAGTGAACGGGAGTAGGAAATGGGGACACGCGGTTTGTGAATTTTGTTTTGTCTATTTTTAAGAAGGAAAGGGAGGGAGAAAATAGGGTTTGTGAATAGGGAGAGGGAATAGCAGAAGCAGGTAAGTGTTTTTTTCTCTCCTTTTTATATCTTATTCTTTTATTTTAAGGAGGGAGAAATCAAGTGGTGGATTATGCGAATGGAGGAGAAAGGGGAAGAGGATAGAAAAGGAGAGAAGAGGCAGAGGAAAAGGTAGAGAGGGAAGATGGAATTGAAGAGTCGCAAGGTGGAAGAGAGGGAGGGGTAAGAGGGAAAAGAAGGAAAATATTAGGAAAAAGGGGAAGGGTAGGAAAAGAATGAGAGTAAAAGGGGTGTTACTGAAAGGTGACGATAAAAGAGGGGGGGAGAGGAGACGAGAATGAATTTAGAATGATCC
>NC_051414.1:8809999-8811016 GCF_015228065.2 Penaeus monodon
AATTTTATTCGACAAGCCTTTCTCCTTTAAAAAGGATAACCTAATCTTTTTTTATTCTTTATATTCTTTCCTATCTACAGTATCTTTTTATCTTTATAATCTGGTACGGAATGAATTTATATATAATTGCTTATTTATCTCTGTATCCGCTTTGGTGTAAACCGCTATCGATTCATGTATATTGCTGTATCCATGTATATATCCACGCATATATGATTCAGATATCTATGTATACTTCTCGGGGGATGCCTAGAGACTCGAATTTAAAATTTTTTCCACTCTTTTCCCCTTTTCTTTTTTTCTCCCCTCGGACCAAATTTGCATAATCCTCCTCCCTTTCCACGTGTTCTCGCGGGGTGGAAACTAGAAACTAGAGAGAGGAAGCTTGAGGCTTTAACTGCGAGTCCCAAGCCCTACCTTTTTTTTGGGGGGGGGGGGGCTAAAAGCGGGGGAAAGGTAAACTGTCAATTGACTAAAACCAGTGCAAATATAAGTCAGTATATCTGGGTGCTCTGCTGAATCGACAAGAAACGCGATAATGATTCTGCAAACTGTTAATAACCATTAACTGTTACTACTTTTAACGGGACTATCAGCCGTTATGTCGCATTACTTGATTGAGAACTATTAGTTAATGGTCAATGTTAAAACATATCAACAGTGAGGGTACCATTGCCTGTTAATTACCTCTTCACCTGCAAACTACCTCATTGCCAACCATTAACCATTAGCTACTCATTCCCTGTTAGATCCTCTATGAATTTATCTACCAACTGTTAACAAAATATGAACAATTAGCTCTGCAGACAACAACAAAAAGCTACAGCACATTCTAAATCCTGAAACAAAATTCATCGGACAGGAACCCTTCAGATAATCATGCAGCATCTGTTTATATAAAAGCAATTAAACTATAATTTTGTATGTGCTATTTCAATAATCGTCCGACGTTGCATATGTCCAGGTAAAAAATAGTCTTTAATTAACACGCTATCAGACTCATTATTGTTACCTTTT
>NC_051414.1:8811053-8811793 GCF_015228065.2 Penaeus monodon
AAGAAAATGGAACCCGGGATATGTGAGGCGATTTCCGACGCGCTTCCGAAAATCACACAATTTTTGAATACAGAATTATATAGAATAACAGATATGTTTTTTTTTTTTTTAGTTGGGAGATTTCGATGTTACTATGTTCTTTACTATCATAAAACCCATCTAAAACAACGAAAAACAAGCACAATTGCATCGGGCCGGAAGGTATATTTCGTCAGAATTCGGGAACATGATACCTAAAGCGACTTGTCTGATGCACGTATAAAATTTTTGTCTGTTGAATTAATTGCTAGACGCGTTGAGTCTGTTGTTGCAAGCGAGGAATACGGTGTTTTGAGCAGGGGCCAACGCCCCGAATTTAGAAAAAGGGAAAATTAAAAAGAGAGAAAAAAGAAAATCGGTGTTTTTAGTGCCCGTTTGGGTCAGGTACAACCAAAATTCCCGCGGAAGCTAATGACTATGTTAACGGGTTTGGCAACAATCTCAAAAAAAAGAGAAAAAAAAGGAAAACGAGAAAGTTATTCTATTCCCCTCCCAGCGAGTTTCTAATCCCCTGCATGCATTGCAACCGAGCCTACACAGCTAAGTTTGTCGAGTACACACATAACTCAATGCACCTCATGACAACTGCATCGAGAAACAGATGCAAGCATATGCAAGCAAAACGAGAAAGCAGGTCCACATCCCGGCTTATAATTAACAATAACACAACAATTTAGTTTAACACAAAGCGAGGTTCGGGA
>NC_051414.1:8811837-8812200 GCF_015228065.2 Penaeus monodon
AGCGGAAGCCACTCAGCAAGGGGTCTCTCTACTCCGCTCAAACTCATCTAAGTGTATGTAAATTTTATGAACTGCTTGTAAACCTGGATATCTGCAAGGCTGTCTAACTTTGAAATGACTTCACACAATCTCTTTTTCTTTGTATTTTCTCGTTCTCCTTCCATTAGTTTCTACTTCTTTTCCTCTCTTAGTTCTTTAGTTTCTTCTTCTTGATTCTTCAATTATCATATTTATGTTTGGAGGAATCAACACGTTCTTCTTTCTTTCTCCGTTTTCTTTATACACCAAAAGGATCACCAGAAATAAAACAAAACACGATACCGTTTGTCATTACACTTTTATTAATCTAAGCCGCGCGGGGGT
>NC_051414.1:8812250-8812414 GCF_015228065.2 Penaeus monodon
AAGAAACAACATTATTTTCCAGTCAAACATCTGTGGAAGAGAATTCATCGGAGCGTTCCCTGCATTCGCCACAGAAAATTCGAGAAGGACGCTCACCGACTCAGATGTCTCATGCATACAGAGTCAACAAATTCCAATTAGGTGTTGGATAAAGACGGGAGTGA
>NC_051414.1:8812763-8812873 GCF_015228065.2 Penaeus monodon
ACGCCGAAGAACATTCACCAAGAACACAGCTTTTGAGACTCCACGCAAACTCGCCAGACAGAAAACACAAACAGACAAAACAGATATCACCATTAAATCTATCGGGGAAT
>NC_051414.1:8812896-8813159 GCF_015228065.2 Penaeus monodon
AAGCCCGCGAAAGGGGTTTTCTACACTTGGTCGAGAGAAGCGCGCCGTTTGTTCCCTTTGGTCAACGCACGCGACTACTTATACAAACATGCAACGGCAACATTGCTCGCTGTGGGCAAACGAAGCCCGTCTGCGTTCCTCGGGCTGCCATTCCGGAGACACGCACGCCAGGCGGGCGGTGCGCGTGCGGCTCTGCCTGGTGAGGGCGATCCGCGCTCTGTCTGGCTGATACAGATACACATATACGCCGTGGATTGATAAGC
>NC_051414.1:8813555-8813641 GCF_015228065.2 Penaeus monodon
GATCAGAGACATAATGATAGAGAGAGAATTCATATGGTTTGACAGTTTGACAGAAAACAAAACATAATATACTGAATTTATTTATT
>NC_051414.1:8814481-8814906 GCF_015228065.2 Penaeus monodon
GGGAAAAAAGAAAAAAAAAAAGAGTTTAAAATAACACAAAGCAAACCACGTGGACGTATATGTATT
Organism: Penaeus monodon; assembly: GCF_015228065.2. Classification (NCBI taxonomy): domain Eukaryota; kingdom Metazoa; phylum Arthropoda; class Malacostraca; order Decapoda; family Penaeidae; genus Penaeus; species Penaeus monodon. Next base: position 8,814,548 of record NC_051414.1, read on the forward strand.
CGTTCAAAGCCACAGAGATCAAATGCACGTTGTATTTCTTTTATCATTTTAATTCCTACTTCCTCTAAATTAACGTTCAACATCAATATTCACAGAGAAACCGAAGAATGCAAACAGGCATCAACATTAATATTGCAAGTCCGTTTTTTTGTTATTTAAACAGCACTCCATAAAACATCACGTCTTGCTAGTTATCGATTGCACTCGCGACAACCACAGACAGACAGACTTACACACGTTCCTCCTTTAATAAACAGAGGGGCAGAGGGATAAACAGATTATATGTGGTCCCGCAGAAGAGGAAAAGGAGAATGGGGAGAAGAGGAACGGAAAGAAAATTATAAAAAAAAGGGATGCTG
>NC_051414.1:8814948-8815115 GCF_015228065.2 Penaeus monodon
GCAGGAAGAAGAGGTGTAAAAGGAAAGGAATAAGAGGGAATATAAACAAAGAGACAAGAAGGCCGGTGAAAAAAAAAGTTATTGACCAAATTCGATCTAACATATACCATCTCGACATTCCATGATTAAAAACATGGTCCCATTTTCTTTAACGATTTGTTCACTTG
>NC_051414.1:8815151-8816004 GCF_015228065.2 Penaeus monodon
GGCAGAAGGACAAGTCCATAAACAGCGTGAGAAACGAAGGAAAACGGCCAGACACACATAACCGACAATTACAGACACTAAAATGGCTCCCTACTTTCGCGTCCGAGTCAACATCAGCCGATCACTGCGCCATCTCGTCTCAAAATGTGCTGGATCTTGCTTATTCTTTCTTTATCTATAAAAAAATTCACACCTACATCACATAAAAGTGGAAACATTTTTGTTTCTAAGTGGAACAAATGAAAAGTTTCAAGAAAGAAAAATATATCTAATAACTTGTTATTTTTGTCTCTAAAAGAAAGTAGATACCTTTTTTTCTGGAAACTTTCTTATTGTTTTTTTTTTCATCTTCAAATATACACTCACTAGGCCGAACGGAATACAAATACATATCTATTCCAGAGGGAATGTTCATCGCATTCCAAGTTTCTGTTTCACATAAAAAAGAAGAAGGAAAGAAAAGGGAGCGTTATAAATGTCAAAAAGGCCAACATAAAAAACCACTGGATAAGAAAAAAGCTCCACCCAAGACGCATGGCATCTCAAGAGTGGTTTAAGACGTTGCGTGTAATAAAGACAAGTAGAAGAGGTGGGAAGGAGAGTAATAGAGACACTAATAAGCAACATGATGAACAAGCAGAAGGTGGATCTCCTCAAGACGTAGTAGACTTCATCTGCATAATGTAAATTTGTGTGTAGGAGGGGTAGGGAGAGGTCCTCTCCTTCTCCTTTCTCCTCCCCCCTCCCTCTTTCACGTGTGTCGGATGGCCGGGGGGATGGGGGGGGGTAGGTTTATCCTCCTCTTTCCCTCCCTTTCCTCTTCCTCACGCGTGTGCCAGGAGCTACCTCACCA
>NC_051414.1:8816080-8816574 GCF_015228065.2 Penaeus monodon
CTCATACACCCATTCTCTCTTCTTCTCATTTCGAATACACCTGAGCAACTACACAAGCCCTGGAGTGCCAAACATGCGCGGTAGGACGGTGCCATTTCGAATCCCATGGCATCTGTGCAGATACCTTGAGAATCTATAAATAAGAAATTGTTCAGTACAGGAAGTAAAAATAAATCTAAAAGTCACTCGTTATAAATGTGTAAATGTAAATACATCCATAGGTATGCACGCATTCACGGCTGTGTATGTGCGTGATAGGCTTACATGTATGTATGTGCATGCTTGGACACAACCGCAACTTTTGAGAAACAAAATGACAAGGAAAAAAAAACAAGACAAGCAAGAACAGAACAAGGAAAAAATAAGACGGGAAATCAGCTCTGTTAACTTAATCTCGTTACAGCTCTCGGGCTTGCCAACAAAGACATTCTCGAGAGACGTAAGTTGGATATCAGGATCAGCATGGCACTGGCACTCCCGCGTGGCACTCTCGC
>NC_051414.1:8816790-8817441 GCF_015228065.2 Penaeus monodon
CGATCAATGGTAGCACATATTTATCCCAATAGAAGGAATTTACGAATAAGGGGTGGGGTGAGAACTCTATGGTTGCTGTGAGATGAAGACTACCAATGATGTGTAATACCATCCAGGAAAGAAGTCGATTATAAAATATGGTTGTGAGGTCGACAGATACCACTACGGGATTGTAGAGTCGCAGTACGTCTTCAGTATGAGGATGAAAATTAGGCTTGCGGTTTGAGTGGAACGTGAAGTGAAGGAGAGCATTGTTAGGTATCGTTGAAGTGTACAGCACGTGTGGATCACAAAGTATGCGTACACGGGTGGGATTTGTGTACGCCTAGGTCACAGAGTGTACATACACACAGGTGGGACTCGGGGGTGTATTACATACGTAGATCCTGAAGCCTCCTAAGTCAACCGGGAGTTTGGAACATAACTTCACAAGGGTAACAACGGTACAACGGTACACCAGCGGAACTTCGAGGGGGACCTCGATACACGGTGCGAGCGTGAGTGGGCGTCGGAGGGCGGTAGGGGCTAGACTGGCGGTGGCAAGGGGCGCTTGGGGGCAATGCATGGTGGGGAGGGTTGAGTTGAGTGTGGGAAGTGCGTGTGTGGGCAAGGGGGGTGGGAGGGAAGGGGAGTCACAGTACCAAGACGTCC
>NC_051414.1:8817496-8818066 GCF_015228065.2 Penaeus monodon
TGTCAGGTGATCAATCCAGAAGGTTGTCCTGAGCTCCGAGGCGCTCCCTCGGCCCGGCCCGCTCGCTCGGATCCTCGCCACCGGGCTCATCTGCAACCAGAGAGAGGGTTAGTGCTCGGCTGGGACCCCCGCCCGCCTCTCCTCTAGTCTGTGGCTTCTCTTCTTTCCCTTTCTTAATTATTCTTCTCTTCTTTCCAGCCCTTCCCTCTTCTTTCTCCTTCCCCCCTTTTCCTATGCTTCCCCTTTCCTTCTCGTCCTCTTCTTCCCTATGATTCCCCTCTTCATTCTCCTACTCCACCTCTTCCCTACACCTTTCCTTTTCTTTCTTCTCCACCTCTTCCCCTACGCCTTTCCTCATCCTTCTTCTCCCCTCCCCATCTGTTGCTCTATTTACCTAACACTTTTTTCCTACCCTTCCTTTCTCTCCTTTTCTTTCTCTCTTGTTTCATTTCTGTCTACCTCAATGCATGTATCTACAGCGAAGTTCCCTCGCAGGTTGAGGTTCTGCCTTAACCATCTTCTTTCTTGGCACTTTCTCTCTGCCTACCAAGCTTCAGACACCCTTTGGGA
>NC_051414.1:8818192-8818355 GCF_015228065.2 Penaeus monodon
CTTTTCCCTTTCCCCCCCGCATTTCGTTCCTCACCGTCTTGCCCCTTTTTTCCCTGCCTGCACACTTGTTCTTTCCCCTTGGCCCTTATCATTGCGAACCTTTCGAATAGACTATTATTTTTCCCTTTTTAAAACCCCCCCTTCCCCCAGCCCCTCCTTTTTT
>NC_051414.1:8818411-8818894 GCF_015228065.2 Penaeus monodon
TTTGCGCGTCTCCCCTTGTTTTTTTTGCCCGTTCATTTTTTCGTTACTGTATCGTTCCTTTTGTTTCATATTTTCTTATTTTTCCACATCGACGTCTAATGACAACTCTTTCAGTTTTACATTTATGATACCCCTACTTGCCTCTCCCCCCTCAATTTCTCTTCCTCTATTACCCATTCTCATAGTCCTTACCACTTTCCTTTCATTTTTTTTCCGCCTTTTCTCTACCCGTTTTCCCTCCTTTTTTCCCGCCCCACCCTACACCCTCTTTCCCTTTATCAGTTGCTCTTCACTTCCCCCGTCATCCGATTTTGTTAACTTCCCATCGCTTTTCTTATTTCACCCATTTTTGCCAATTTGTTCCCTCTTGTTCGTTGAAAGATCCCCTTTCTCTAATTACAGCCTTCCTTTTTTCGAAAGATAACCTGAGCTTTTTTTTTCATTTTCTTTCTTTAGGACTTTCACAAATTTTTTGAAAACTGG
>NC_051414.1:8819192-8819402 GCF_015228065.2 Penaeus monodon
TAATACCACATAATAAACACATATGAAGTGTATTTGGATGTTTGGTAGAATGCTGCGGCTTTTGTGGTGTGAGCAAAAAAAATACATTAAAAAATATGTTCTCCCAAGATCAGTCACCGAGTCAGATTAATCATTATGACAAGATTATTATTCATGAGTAAAGCACACCCAATGAATATGATTTATTTAAGAATTATGCGAAGACTTCCT
>NC_051414.1:8819439-8819671 GCF_015228065.2 Penaeus monodon
CCAAGATTAGCAGAATATTATATGGATAGATGGATGAAAGGAGAAAGGAAGAAAATGATAGATAAATAGGGAGAAAATTATGGCAAAGAGACAAGAGCACATTAGAGAGAAAATGGACGTATTTTTTCACTGTACAGAAAAGTCGCAGTAATTATCTATTTTCAAAATTAGTTAAGGTATTAATATATATCCATATCCAGATAATGTAGAACTCATATTCGATTGTTCCACC
>NC_051414.1:8819693-8820914 GCF_015228065.2 Penaeus monodon
GGGTATAAATACATAAACATAAACAATCGTGCACGCCTAACTACCGAAGCACAATGCGATCCCCCAACACAGGATCGAAGCACCTGCTCTCCGTTGCTCTTGCGGACCGAGATTCTCACGCCCTCTCAAGACAAGGTCGAGGAACATGTTCTTTACCACCGCAGATTGTCCATTTTTTCCCCTCTCCTTCTATCTCCTACTCATGAATTATATGTTTTTATTATATTTTTTCTTATGTACTTTTTTTTTCGTTTCCTTCCTCTCACTCGGGTCTATTTGCAGAGCTTCCTTTTCCCCCGCAAGCGACCGGCAGATGTATTCTATTTTTCCCTCGCCCGTCAAACATGGCCGCCATCACGCAAATCTTAGGTCTTTTCCTCCCGATTCCGGGCATCTTGCAAAGAATTCGTGTCCCATGGGCACGGGCATTCACCGAGGTGTTCTCCTTTTCATGCTTTATTTATATATTTATCTCTTATTAAATATAGATCACAAGAGCATAAAGGTTGTGCGAACAGGAGACGGGAGTGCCGCATACGAGGTGACTTAGCGCAGGGCAAATGGCCTACCACCTTTAACTGATGCCCCTAATAACTGCATGTGTGATAGTGCTCCTGTTTACTTTGCTTTCGTCCTTTTTTCCTTCGATTATTTTTAGAAATATTGCTGAGTATTGGATTACTTTTCCAGATTTGGATGATTTTATTTCTACGGTTTGCATTATTTTTTGATGTTATGTCTGCAGTATATGAATTATTTCAGTCGGTGCACTCATCTGACATGAACTTTAACTCTGGCCTAAAAATAACTTTTATAAATTACCTTACCCTTGTATCATCGCAGTGCCAGTTACCATTATCGGGGCAATTACCACTCACTTATTACCTGAATACATCATGACTAAAACATCTGCCACATACCATGCCCTAACACCTACCAACCTCGCAACATGTCCCAAGGCATACCACCCGCATACCAAGGCCAAAAATGTACCACTCACATTCCATGGCATCTACGCCGACTTAAACGCCTACCATGCAGATGCCATGACATAAATACATAGCACATGTCAAAGACTAAATGCCTACCGCAGACCATGCCCTATGCACCAACCACACGTCATCACTTAAATATCTATCAAACTCATGCCATGCCCACTGCCACCAACGTGTGATGCCCCAAACACCTGCAACACACATGGTCTAAAATCTCTCGCCCACC
>NC_051414.1:8820983-8821081 GCF_015228065.2 Penaeus monodon
GTAAGCGCCCACAACATACCACGGACCTAAATATCTACCATAGGCAACCCAACAACCTCACCTACTACTGACACACCTAAATACCTACCTTAGCAACG
>NC_051414.1:8821111-8821376 GCF_015228065.2 Penaeus monodon
AACAAATAACGTGTCATTACCCCGGCACGTCATTAACTCGCACCCTTTGACTGCCTCCACCTTCCTGATCTCCTATCTCGTCTTATCTCTCAAGTCCATTAAGTACGTCACTCGAGATGCGTCTTGGATGTTACTTAAGGAAGGAATTCTCTTTCTTGCGTTTGATGACTTCGGGCTTTGTCAACAGAGGACGTTCTGGCGCCCTGGCTCTCGCTCTCTGGTTCGCCTCAAGGAAGCTTGGGGATACGTGTACGAATGGTGGCGA
>NC_051414.1:8821513-8821611 GCF_015228065.2 Penaeus monodon
CTATCTATAATAGATGCATTAATGAATTATTTTAAGTATTTTTCTACTGTTTCTACCTTTCTTTTTCATATCCCCTCTATTACTATTCAGCACTAAGC
>NC_051414.1:8821768-8822046 GCF_015228065.2 Penaeus monodon
AGCATACATATACCCCGCCCCCCTCCTCAGTAGGCAATATTTTGAACAAATTACCAACACCCTATTGACCATGGCCTCCGTAAGGGTGGTGGGTGGGGGGCTTGAGCGGCCCATTGGCTCTCTGTTATTGGCACTGATCCTCTGTTAGCTCGGTGACTGATAGGGGTTTTTATTTTGGCTTTTTTTTTTTTCATCAACTGGAATAGAAGGGTTAGACACTATAAAAATTTCGGGGAACCCACAGGAAGGGCTCCAAAAGTCTGGGGGGAAAATGCGTG
>NC_051414.1:8822090-8822161 GCF_015228065.2 Penaeus monodon
TCTGGTGGGGTTTTGTCACCTTTCCCCTCGAGGAGTGACAGAAGGGTGAAATGTTTTTGTATGAAAATAGT
>NC_051414.1:8822292-8822380 GCF_015228065.2 Penaeus monodon
GAAATAGTATTTTAACAAACCCCTACAATAACATACTTTTACAAACAATAAAATAATACTATTATCACACAACACACACACACGCAAA
>NC_051414.1:8822761-8822882 GCF_015228065.2 Penaeus monodon
ATAATTTTATATATATAAATTTCGTGGGGTGTTGGTGGTTATAAAAATGTATATAAATTTTAATGTGTAGTATAAAATAGTAGATTTTATGGGTTATAAATAAAATTATAATATTAAAATA
>NC_051414.1:8823213-8823291 GCF_015228065.2 Penaeus monodon
ATACTATCTTCATACAAGCACAACATTTCACCTTTCTGTCACTCCTCGAGGGAAAGGGTGAACAATACCTCACCAGAT
>NC_051414.1:8823332-8823413 GCF_015228065.2 Penaeus monodon
ACGCATTTCCCCTGAGACTTTTGGAGCCTTACCTGTGGATTCCAGAATTTATATGAGTGTCTAACCCCTTCATATTCCGTG
>NC_051414.1:8823447-8823609 GCF_015228065.2 Penaeus monodon
TCAGTCACCGAGCTAACAGAGGATCAGTGCCAATAACAGAGAGCCAATGGGGCCCGCTCAAGCCCCCCACCCCCACCCCCTTACGGAGGCCATGGTCAATAGGGTGTTGTAATTTGTTCAAAATATTGCCTACTGAGGAGGGGGGCGGGGTATATGTATGCT
>NC_051414.1:8823688-8823865 GCF_015228065.2 Penaeus monodon
CAACTTACTCACTCTGTCTATCTCTACCCCAAGCTATCTGCTTATCTATGTATTTTTTTACCTGTTATCTGTCCCCTCTGCTTAGTGCTGAATAGTAATAGAGGGGATATGAAAAAGAAAGGTAGAAACAGTAGAAAAATACTTAAAATAATTCATTAATGCATCTATTATAGATAG
>NC_051414.1:8824002-8824262 GCF_015228065.2 Penaeus monodon
TCGCCACCATTCGTACACGTATCCCCAAGCTTCCTTGAGGCGAACCAGAGAGCGAGAGCCAGGGCGCCAGAACGTCCTCTGTTGACAAAGCCCGAAGTCATCAAACGCAAGAAAGAGAATTCCTTCCTTAAGTAAATCCAAGACGCATCTCGAGTGACGTACTTAATGGACTGAGAGATAAGACGAGATAGGAGATCAGGAAGGTGGAGGCAGTCAAGGTGCGAGTTAATGACGTGCCGGGGTAATGACACGTTATTTGT
>NC_051414.1:8824292-8824388 GCF_015228065.2 Penaeus monodon
CGTTGCTAAGGTAGGTATTTAGGTGGTCAGTAGTAGGTGAGGTTGTTGGGTTGCCTATGTAGATTTTTAGGTCCGTGGTATGTTGTGGGCGCTTAC
>NC_051414.1:8824457-8825677 GCF_015228065.2 Penaeus monodon
GGTGGGCGAGAGATTTGGGACCATGTGTGTTGCAGGTGTTTGGGCATCACACGTTGGTGGCAGGGGGCCCATGGCATGAGTTTGATAGATATTAAGTGATGACGTGTGGTGGTGCATGGGGCATGGTCTGCGGTAGCATTTAGTCTTTGACATGTGCTATGTATTATGTCATGGCATCTGCATGGTAGGCGTTTAAGTCGGCTTTAGATGCCATGGAATGTGAGTGGTACTTTTTTGGCCTTGGTATGCGGGTGGTATGCCTTGGGACATGTTGCGAGGTTGGTAGGTGTTAGGGCATGGTATGTGGCAGATGTTTTAGTCATGATGTATTCAGGTAATAAGTGAGTGGTAATTGCCCCGATAATGGTAACTGGCACTGCGATGATACAAGGGTAAGGTAATTTATAAAAGTTATTTTTAGGCCAGAGTTAAAGTTCATGTCAGATGAGTGCACCGACTGAAATAATTCATATTTCTGCAGACATAACATCAAAAAATAATGCAAACCGTAGAAATAAAATCATCCAAATCTGGAAAAGTAATCCAATACTCAGCAATATTTCTAAAAATAATCGAAGGAAAAAAGGACGAAAGCAAAGTAAACAGGAGCACTATCACACATGCAGTTATTAGGGGCATCAGTTAAAGGTGGTAGGCCATTTGCCCTGCGCTAAGTCACCTCGTATGCGGCACTCCCGTCTCCTGTTCGCACAACCTTTATGCTCTTGTGATCTATATTTAATAAGAGATAAATATATAAATAAAGCATGAAAAGGAGAACACCTCGGTGAATGCCCGTGCCCATGGGACACGAATTCTTTGCAAGATGCCCGGAATCGGGAGGAAAAGACCTAAGATTTGCGTGATGGCGGCCATGTTTGACGGGCGAGGGAAAAATAGAATACATCTGCCGGTCGCTTGCGGGGGAAAAGGAAGCTCTGCAAATAGACCCGAGTGAGAGGAAGGAAACGAAAAAAAAAGTACATAAGAAAAAATATAATAAAAACATATAATTCATGAGTAGGAGATAGAAGGAGAGGGGAAAAAATGGACAATCTGCGGTGGTAAAGAACATGTTCCTCGACCTTGTCTTGAGAGGGCGTGAGAATCTCGGTCCGCAAGAGCAACGGAGAGCAGGTTGCTTCGATCTGTGTTGGGGGATCGCATTGTGCTTCGGTAGTTAGGCGTGCACGATTGTTTATGTTTATGTATTTATACCC
>NC_051414.1:8825699-8825930 GCF_015228065.2 Penaeus monodon
GGTGGAACAATCGAATATGAGTTCTACATTATCTGGATATGGATATATATTAATACCTTAACTAATTTTGAAAATAGATAATTACTGCGACTTTCTGTACAGTGAAAAAATACGTCCATTTTCTCTCTAATGTGCTCTTGTCTCTTTGCCATAATTTTCTCCCTATTTATCTATCATTTTCTTCCTTTCTCCTTTCATCCATCTATCCATATAATATTCTGCTAATCTTGG
>NC_051414.1:8825967-8826090 GCF_015228065.2 Penaeus monodon
AGGAAGTCTTCGCATAATTCTTAAATAAATCATATTCATTGGGTGTGCTTTACTCATGAATAATAATCTTGTCATAATGATTAATCTGACTCGGTGACTGATCTTGGGAGAAACATACTGGTT
>NC_051414.1:8826395-8826935 GCF_015228065.2 Penaeus monodon
TTATTCGCTTGGTATCAGTTTCAAAAATTTGTGAAAGTTCATAAAGAAGAAAGTGAAAAAGAAAAGCTCAGGTTATCTTGGGAGAGAAAAAGGAAAGGCTGTAATAAGAGAAGGGAATCTTTATACGAACAAGAGGGAGAAAAAAGTTGGCAAGAAATGGTGAGAAATAGAGAACAGCGATAGGAAGTATAACAAATCGGATGACAGGAGGAAGTGAAGAGCAAACTGATAATGGACATGAGGGCTGTAGGATGGGGGCGGAGAAAAGGAAGGAAGACGGGGTAGAGAAAAGGCGGAAAAGATAATAGAATGGAAAGTGGTAGAGAGACTATGAGAGAATGGGTAATAGAGGAAGAGAAATTGAGGGAGGGAGAGAGGCAAGTAGGGATAGTCAGTAAGATGTAAGACTGAGAAGAGTTGTCAGTTAGACAGTCAGATGTGGAAAATAAAGAAAATATGTAACTAAAGGAGACGATACAGTAAACGAAGAAATAGGAGACATGGCATAAAAGAGACGAAGCGGAGACGCGCATAAAGCGT
>NC_051414.1:8827001-8827165 GCF_015228065.2 Penaeus monodon
CTGGGGGAGGAGGCGGGGGTATGATAAAGGAGAAAGATAATTCAGTCTAGTCGTAAGGATTCGCAGATGAATAATGGCCCGAGAGGAAGAACGAAGTGTGACAGGCGAGGGGAAAAAAAGGGGGCAAAGACAGGTGAGGAACGAAATGCGAGGGGGAAGGGTAA
>NC_051414.1:8827285-8827419 GCF_015228065.2 Penaeus monodon
TGTGTAGTGAGAGGGGGTGCCAAGGTGTCTGAAGCTTGGTAGGCAGAGAGAAAGTGCCAAGAAAGAAGATGGGTTAGCGCAATAAGAAGGCAGAACCTGCGAGGGAACTTCGCTGTAGATACATGCATTGAGGT
>NC_051414.1:8827669-8827876 GCF_015228065.2 Penaeus monodon
GAAGGGCTGGGAAAGAAGAGAAGAATAATTAAGAAAGGGAAAGAAAGAGAAGCCACAGACTAGAGGAGAGGCGGGCGGGGGTCCCAGCCGAGCACTAACCCTCTCTCTGGTTGCAGATGAGCCCGGGTGGCGAGGATCCGAGCGAGCGGGCCGGGCCGAGGGAGCGCCTCGGAGCTCAGGACAACCTTCTGGATTGATCACCTGACA
>NC_051414.1:8827928-8828574 GCF_015228065.2 Penaeus monodon
GGACGTCTTGGTACTGTGACTCCTTCCCTCCCCCCCCCCTTGCCCACACACGCACTTCCCACACTCAACTCAACCCTCCCCACCATGCATTGCCCCAAGCGCCCCTTGCCACCGCCAGTCTAGCCCCTACCGCCCTCCGACGCCCACTCACGCTCGCACCGTTATCGAGGTCCCCCCGAAGTTCCGCTGGTGTACCGTTGTACCGTTGTTACCCTTGTGAAGTTATGTTCCAAACTCCCGGTTGGGACTTAGGAGGCTCAGGATCTACGTATGTAATACACCCCGAGTCCCACCTGTGTGTATGTACACTCTGTGACATAGGCGTACACAAATCCCACCCGTGTACGCATATTTTGTGATCCACACGTGCTGTACACTTCAACGATACCTAACAATGCTCCCCTTCACTTCACGTTCCACTCAAACCGCAAGCCTAATTTGCATCCTCATACTGAAAGATTAACTGCGACTCTACAATCCCGTAGTGGTATCTGTCGACCTCACACCATATTTTATAATCGACTTCTTTCCTGGATGGTATTACACATCATGGTAGTCTTCATCTCACAGCACCCATAGAGTTCTCACCCCACCCCTTATTCGAAAATTTCCTTCTATTGGGATAAATATGTGCTACCATTGATCG
>NC_051414.1:8828784-8828907 GCF_015228065.2 Penaeus monodon
GCGAGAGTGCCACGCGGGAGTGCCAGTGCCATGCTGATCCTGATATCCAACTTACGTCTCTCGAGAATGTCTTTGTGGCAAGCCGAGAGCTGTAACGAGATTAAGTTAACAGAGCTGATTTCC
>NC_051414.1:8828966-8829247 GCF_015228065.2 Penaeus monodon
CTCAAAAGTTTCGGTTGTGTCCAAAACCATGCACATACATCCATGTAAGCCTACTCACGCACATACCCAGCCGTGAATGCGTGCATACCTATGGATGTATTTACATTTACACATTATAACGAGTGGGCTTTTTGATTTATTTTACTTCCTGTACTGAACAATTTCTTATTTATAGATTCTCAAGGTATCTGCACAGATGCCATGGGATTCGAAATGGCACCGTCCTACCGCGCATGTTTGGCACTCCAGGGCTTGTGTAGTTGCTCAGGTGTATTCGAAAT
>NC_051414.1:8829487-8829745 GCF_015228065.2 Penaeus monodon
GGACCTCTCCCTACCCCTCCTACACACAAATTACATTATGCAGATGAAGTCTACTACGTCTTGAGGAGATCCACCTTCTGCTTGTTTCATCATGTTGCTTATTAGTGTCTCTATTACTCTCCTTCCCACCTCTTCTACTTGTCTTTATTACACGCAACGTCTTAAAACCACTCTTGAGATGCCATGCGTCTTGGGTGGAGCTTTTTTCTTATCTAGTGGTTTTTATGTTGGCCTTTTTGACATTTATAACAGCTCCCT
>NC_051414.1:8829767-8829862 GCF_015228065.2 Penaeus monodon
ATGTGAAACAGAAACTTGGAATGCGATGAACCCTTCCCTCTGGAATAGATATGTATTTGTATTCCGTTCGGCCTAGTGAGTGTATATTTGAAGAT
>NC_051414.1:8829890-8830209 GCF_015228065.2 Penaeus monodon
TTTCCAGAAAAAAAGGTATCTACTTTCTTTTAGGGACAAAAATAACAAGTTATAGATATATTTTTTTCTTGAAACTTTTCATTTGTTCCACTTAGAAACAAAAATGTTTCCACTTTTATGTGATGTAGGTGTGGATTTTTTATAGATAAAGAAAGAATAAGCAAGATCCAGCACATTTTGAGACGAGATGGCGGTGTGATCGGCTGATGTTGACTCGGACGCGAAAGTAGGGGAGCCATTTTAGTGTCTGTAATTGTCGTGTTATGTGTGTCTGGCCGTTTTCCTTCGTTTCTCACGCTTTTTATGGACTGTCTTCTGC
>NC_051414.1:8830246-8830847 GCF_015228065.2 Penaeus monodon
AAGTGAACAAATCGTTAAAGAAAATGGGACCATGTTTTTAATCATGGAATGTCGAGGATGGTTAGTTAGATCGAATTTGGTCAATAACTTTTTTTTTCACGGCCTTCTTGTCTTTTTGTTTATATTTCCCTCTTATTCCTTCCTTTTTACACCTCTTCTTCCTGCTTTTTCTGTTTTTTTTTATCCTCTATATATATTTTTTTCAGCATCCCTTTTTTTTATTAATTTTCTTTCCGTTCCTCTTCTCCCATTCTCCTTTTCCCTCTTCTGCGGGACCACATATAATCTGTTTATCCCTCTGCCCCTTGTTTATAAAGGAGGAAACGTGTGTAAGTCTGTCTGTCTGTGGTTGTCGCGAGTGCAATCGATAATAGCAAGACGTGATGTTTATGGAGTGCTGTTTAAATAACAAAAAAACGGACTTGCAATATTAATGTTGATGCCTGTTTGCATTCTTCGGTTCTCTGTGAATATGATGTTGAACGTTAATTTTTAGAGGAAGTAGGAATTAAAATGATAAAAGAAATACAACGTGCATTTGATCTCTGTGGCTTTGAACGAATACATATACGTCACGTGGTTTGCTTGTGTTATTTTAAAC
>NC_051414.1:8831515-8831630 GCF_015228065.2 Penaeus monodon
GTTCTCGGTTGCCTTTACTTTGGTTATCATTTATATCAAATAAATAAATTCAGTATATTATGTTTTGTTTTCTGTCAAACCATATGAATTCTCTCTCTATCATTATGTCTCTGAT
>NC_051414.1:8832055-8832463 GCF_015228065.2 Penaeus monodon
CAATCCACGGCGTATATGTGATCTGTATCAGCGAGGCAGTGCGCGGATGGCCGTCCCCTGGCAGAGCCGCACGCGCACCGCCCGCCTGGCGTGCGTGTCTCCGGAATGGCAGGCCCGAGGAACGCAGACGGGCTTCGTTGTGCCCACAGCGAGCAATGTTGCCGTTGCATGTTTGTATAAGTAGTCGCGTGCGTTGACCAAAGGGAACAAAACGGCGCGCTTCTCTCGGACCAAGTGTAGAAAACCCTTTCGCGGTCTTCCCCCCTCCCCCCCCACCCCCATTCCCCGATAGATTTAATGGTGATATCTGTTTTGTCTGTTTGTGTGTCTGTCTGGCGAGTTTGCGTGGAGTCTAAAAAGCTGTGTTCTTGGTGAATGTTCTTCGGCGTTCTCCTCTTCTCATCTGGG
>NC_051414.1:8832804-8833094 GCF_015228065.2 Penaeus monodon
CGTCTTTATCCAACACCTAATTGGAATTTGTTGACTCTGTATGCATGAGACATCTGAGTCGGTGAGCGTCCTTCTCGAATTTTCTGTGGCGAATGCAGGGAACGCCCGATGAATTCTCTTCCACAGATGTTTGACTGGAAAATAATGTTGTTTTTTTTTACATGTATTAATGATTAAAGCTAATTAATAATTGATGATTATGATAATCCCCCCGCGCGGCTTAGATTAATAAAAGTGTAATGACAAACGGTATCGTGTTTTGTTTTATTTCTGGTGATCCTTTTGTGTAT
>NC_051414.1:8833254-8833384 GCF_015228065.2 Penaeus monodon
AGAGATTGTGTGAAGTCATTTCAAAGTTAGACAGCCTTGCAGATATCCAGGTTTACAAGCAGTCATAAAAATTTACATACACTTAGATGAGTTTGAGCGGAGTAGAGAGACCCCTTGCTGAGTGGTTTCC
>NC_051414.1:8833431-8834167 GCF_015228065.2 Penaeus monodon
TCCCGAACCTCGCTTTGTGTTAAACTAAATTGTTGTGTTATTGTTAATTATAAGCCGGGATGTGGACCTGCTTTCTCGTTTGCTGCATATGCTTGCATCTGTTTCTCGAATGCAGTTGTCATGAGGTGCATTGAGTTATGTGTGTACTCGACAAAACTTAGCGTGTAGGCTCGGTTGCAATGCATGCAGGGGATTAGCAACTCGCTGGGGAGGGGAATAGAATAACTTTCTCGTTTTCCTTTTTTTTCTCTTTTTTTGAGATTGTTGCCAAACCCGTTAACATAGTCATTAGCTTCGCGGAATTTTGGTTGTACTGACCCAAAACGGCACTAAAAACACCGATTTTCTTTTTCTCTCTTTTAATTTTCCCTTTTTCTAAATTCTGGGCGTTGGCCCTGCTCAAAACACCGTATTCCTCGCTTGCAACAACAGACTCAACGCGTCTAGCAATTAATGCAACAGACAAAAAGTTATACGTGCATCAGACAAGTCGCTTTAGGTATCATGTTCCCGAATTTGACGAAATATACCTTTCCCGGGCCCGATGCAATTGTGCTTGTTTTCGTTGTTTTAGATGGGTTTTATGATAGTAAAGAAATAGTAACATCGAAATCTCCCAACTAAAAAAAAAAAAAAAACATATCTGTTATTCTATATAATTCTGTATTCAAAAATTGTGTGATTTTCGGAAGCGCGTCGGAAAATCGCCTCACATATTCCCGGGTTCCATTTTCTT
>NC_051414.1:8834230-8835122 GCF_015228065.2 Penaeus monodon
GCGTGTTAATTAAAGACTATTTTTTACCTGGAATATGCAACGTCGGACAGATTATTGAAATAGCACATACAAAATTATAGTTTAATTGCTTTTATATAAAACAGATGCTGCATGATTATCTGAAGGGTTCCTGCCCGATGAATTTTGTTTCAGGATTTAGAATGTGCTGTAGCTTTTGTTGTTGTCTGCCAGAGCTAATTTGTTCATATTTTGTTAACAGTTGGTAGATAAATTCATAGAGGATCTAACAGGGAATGAGTAGCTAATGGTTAATGGTTGGCAATGAGGTAGTTTGCAGGTGAAGAGGTAATTAACAGGCAATGGTACCCCCACTGTTGATATGTTTTAACATTGACCATTAACTAATAGTTCTCAATCAAGTAATGCGACATAACGGCTGATAGTCGTTAAAAGTAGTAAACAGTTAATGGTTTTAACAGTTTGCAGAATCATTATCGCGTTTCTTGTCGATTCAGCAGAAGCACCCAGATATACTGACTTATATTTGCACTGGTTCAGTCAATTGACAGTTTACCTTCCTCCGCTTTTAGCCCCCCCCCCCCCAAAAAAAAAGGTAGGGCTTGGGACTCGCAGTTAAAGCCTCAAGCTTCCTCTCTCTAGTTTCTAGTTTCCACCCGCCGAGAAAACACGTGGAAAGGGAGGAGGATTATGCAAATTTGGTCCGAGGGGAGAAAAAAAGAAAAGGGGAAAAGAGTGGAAAAAATTTTAAATTCGAGTCTCTAGGCATCCCTCGAGAAGTATACATAGATATCTGAATCATATATGCGTGGATATATACATGGATACAGCATATATACATGAATCGATAGCGGTTTAACACCAAAAGCGGATACAGAGATAAATAAGCAATTATATATAAATTATTCGTACC